>NC_054827.1:46278296-46607425 GCF_018345385.1 Vulpes lagopus | reverse complement strand
AGGGAAGGGGACCCTCTCCCCACAGGTGCCCCTGCAGTCCTGCCGAGCTCTGGGCCCGCGCCGACACAGCCCGTGCCTACCTCTGGCAGACAGTTTCTTGGTGTTGATGATCTTGGCTGCGTACTCATGGCCAGTGCAGAGCTTGACACAGCGCCGGACCACCGAGAAAGCCCCCCTGGGGAAGAAATGGGGAACAGAGACAGGACAGCCAGTTAATCTCCCTGCGAGCACCCAGCACCCAACCACGAAGCCTGGGCAGAGATCTGCTTGGGGATCTGGCTCCCAGCCCCGCTTCCTCGTGCCGGCCTGTGCGGGACCCCGGCTCCCGCGGGACCACAGCCTGGGCGTCCTTGCCAGGCTTGCCCAGGGCCTCTGAGCATGCGGCCTCTGGCTCTCGGCACCAAACTGTGAGGCCCGCGAGCCCTCCCCAGAGCTGTGCCGCCCACAGGGGACTCACTGAAGGTCCGGGAGGGAGGGAGAAGCATCAGAGCCCCAAGCTGCACTGCTGGAGGGTTGGGCCCCTTCCCGGGCCCCTGTGAGAGCAGAGGCTTTAAGTCCCAGGGAAGCACTGGTGCTTTTTTTTTTTTTTTTTTTTTTTAAGATTTTGTTTATTTATTCATAGAGACACAGAGAGAGAGAGGCAGAGACACAGGCAGAGGGAGAAGCAGGCTCCATGCAGGGAGCCCGACATGGGACTCGATCCCTGGTCTCCAGAATCACATCCCAGGCTGCAGGCGGTGCCAAACCGCTGCGCCACCTGGGCTGCCCAGCACTGGTGCTTCTGAGGGCAGGGGTGGGGTGTGCAGGGCCAGTCTGGAGGGTCGAGCCAGCTACCGCCACGAGGCCGGTACCAGAGGGCCCACAACCCATGGATGCTGACCCTCAAGAGGGGGCAGGCTTGCCAGAGACCAGAGAGCAGGCCCTGGGGGTCCCATCGAGGTCCTCTGGGGTCCTCCACTTGTCACCAATGTTGGTTTAATCTGATTTCAGATGGATTCCCAAGAACGCCGGACGGGTACGCATGAGTCAGGCCCAGAAAGGGAATGGCTCGGGAAGGGTCTGTGGTCCAGCCGGGAGGTCACTGGATGGGCAGGTGCAGGCCTTCCTGCCATCTATGCAGCCTGAGAATCCCGTGGCCACAGAAGCCCCACGTTCCAGGCAACACAAAAGCAGCGTCTCAGAGAACATCTGCAGGGGCACGTGTCTGCACTCAACCGGAAGGATGTGATCCTCAGGACACACGGTTAGCAGGTCAGCAGCCCCTCACAGGTGTCACCAGCACGCACTAGTCACTCTCTTCATCCCCTCACGGGGGCTTGTCACCCTGTCACACAATCCGGGGAAGAGCGAATGCCAGACAGTAAGACAGAGACGCGTTCACACAGCCTCTGATAAACCACTTTGTCACCACTTGTCCTGTGCCTGATTCATAATTAAGTGTAACCATCCATACGCACTCACAGGACACAACGTGGCAGGGTTGGCTGGGGGCCTTGGAACATGATCCCCCCCCCCGATAAGGGGGCACTACTGGATCCCTTTGGGATAAAACTTCATTAAAATGTATTACTCGCGTTCTTGGAAAAAAAATAAATATTGCACTAAATCTAATTGAACGTTTTCTTAATGACGAAGGTCATCATAACCAACGGTTGTGCATTGGGCTGTGTCTTGCTTTTCCAAAGTCAGCCCAAGAATCAGGCGGTGGCTGCCTCTGGGGTACAGGCAGTTTTGGGGACGTGCATCCTCGGCACCTGTGATCCTCCTATGTAAGGAAACATTTACAGAAAGGATGATTTCTTTTTTTCTTTTGACCCTTGCAGGAGGGGAAAAGCCAGGAGCTATCTGCCAGTCTGGGTTCGAATCCTGCTCTGTCCATATTGCATCCCTCTCCCTGAGCCTGTATCCCCATCCACTAAAGGAGCAAGGGAGGCTCCCAGGGCTGCCCAAGGGCTGAGCAAGGCCGTGGCCACTTGCCCACCCACTGCTGGCCCCTGCATCCACCCCGCAGCATCGCATTTACTGTTCGCCTGAGGCTCTGCAAGCCTCCGTGGGGCAGTCAGGACTTCCCATGCCACAGCTGACCTCACAGGGCAGGCCTGACCCCCCCGCTGGAAGTTGCCAACAGCCGGACTGCACGCTTACGGCGAGCCTGCGGCAGGGTGGACGCCAAGGGAGGTGGCCAGGGGACAGAGGCGGGCCCATTCTGGGAGCGGGGCCAGGCCCATAGGCCCTTCCACCAGGCGGGGTAAGTATGGGCATCAACAGCAGTGGGCCGGGAATCCTGCCCAGCACACAGCAGAGTGCGTGTGAACAAAATGACCGAGAGCCCACGGGTGGAGAGACTCTCGGACACACAGCTATGCAGACCCTGCCGAGGCTGGCCTTCTGCCCCACGTCCTGGGGGGCTGCCTCCCTCCCAGGCCACACAGTGGTTTTTCTTCCACAGAAGCTCTAAGCCTGGGAGAGTGAGGCTCTGAGTGAGGCCAGGGGCAGGTGGCAGGAGTCAGCAGAGGGAATGAAGGCAGTGCATCCAGCAAGCACTCCATAATGGAGCTCATGGGAGCTCACTGGACATGGGCCTTTTTCTCCCAGTGTCCCACCTGCCAGGTCGGGGGAGGGCACCTCCGGGAGCCCCTCTGGGGTCATCCCTGTTGCCGGGCCTGGAAGAAAGTTCTAGAAAGAGCTGTCCCCACCCTTGTCGGCCATGGGGCTCCAGACCCCATCGCCCATCAAAACCCAGTCTATGATGAGGGGCTGGGCCTGGGGCTCAGGTGTCCAAGGGGAGCTGCTGTGGAAGTTGCCAGGAGAGGCCAGCCAGGCGCTAGGGCAGCCCCTGCGCTGGAGGACTCCCTGCACCACACCCTGGGTGGGCAGCAAGCCCAGGGAGGCCAGTGCGGCCCCAGGGACTACCACTCCTCCGCCCTCTGGTCACCACAGACCCCAATCTCTCTGCCCCCTCACCCGGGGCTGTCCCTGAAAGTCGGCCAGAACCTGCACTCCCAGGCAGGCCTCCAGCCCTCCGGCACCTGGACTGGGGCTCTGGCTGGCAGGCTCAGGGCTGCACCCCCAGAACCACCAGTGCTCTGGGAAGCCTATGCTGTTCCCCATGAGCCAGGGTCCCCATGTCCCGGACACCGCACATCCTCCCTCCAACGCACCATGTCCTACCCCCAGAACCGAATCTTTGAGGACAAGGACCCAACACAACTCGGGGTCTCTGTTCTGAACTCCAGGACACTTCTCTGCGATGCCGCCCCCGCAGCGAACCCGATCTTTTCTGAGCCTTCAGACCCACAAGGACTCTAAGCACTTATTTTTAAATGAGTTTTATTTGCCTTTTAAAGGCCCCCCAGCACTTGCTGCCCAGGGGCCTCAGGACCCCAACACCCTATTCAGATCACTTGAGTTCAACCAGCAGGCACCAGGCTCCAGGCTGACAGCGGGGGGCCTCCCCCCGGGGGGCGGATGCAGTGCAGGAACCCGCGGCTCCATCACCTCCGGCCCATCCTGGTGGGCGAGCACCCCCCACACCCGCGCCCTCCGGCTCTGCTCAGGGGCCTCCAGGGCGTGCCCTCCATCTGCCTGCAGAGGTCTCCCACCCAGGGGAGCCCTGAGAGGTCACCCTGCCCCCTGCTCTCCCCACCTTTCCAGGGGCTGCCCCCTCCTCTGCCTCCTCACACGCAGGACCCCACCCTCGGGGCAGGCGGTGTGGGGGCCTCTGCACAGGGGGGCAAGGCCACACACCCCCGGACCTCCCTCCCCTCCCGGTCCAGCCTGGGCCCCCCGGCAGCATGGTCCGCACCCCACTTTCCTCCAGCCTGAAACACCAGCACATGCCTGCCCCCAGTGCCGCACGGAGCTCGCGCCTGATGCACATCACCTGCAGCCGCCACCGGCTCCCGCCACACCTTCCCCGGGAACACTTGCCCCCCTGCTCTGCCCACCTGCCCACCTGCCCACCGGCCCAGAGCGCACCTGCCTCCGCCCTCCCCGCCTCTGCCCCTTCCTTCCCGCACCTCTCCTCTGCCAGCCCCGCCCTACAGCTCCTCCCGGTCCCTGTGGCTGCATCTGCCCCTGTCAACCTCGCCCCTGCCCCTGCTGTGCCCTCCCTGCTTAGCTGGGGGGCTCAGCCCCACCCAGCTTCCAGGCCCAAGGCACACACCGGGAGCCCCTCGCCCCGCCGCCCCCACCGCCACTCCCCACCTGGCTGAGCGGCCGACTGGCCAGGTTCCAAAGGAGTCAGGAGGGCCAGCCCGCAGCGCAGGTGCATCGGTGCCGGTGCCCGGGCGGCCAGCTCGGCCACCCCCATGTCCGGACCTCAGGCCCTGCAGGAGGCTGCTGTGTTCCCACGGGGTCTCCAAGTGCAACCCCGACAAAGCCAGAGGCCTTGGGCAATTCAAAGGACCCACCCCTGCCTGCCTGGGGGAGGCAGCCCATGGAGGATGCACGCGTGCTGCCCCCACTCCCGCCCCGAGCCCACCGTCGGCTGCATGACCTCTCCCCTGGGCTAGGCAAGCACCGGGAGCACCTACTGGCCAGACAGGTTGTCTCCCCCACAGATCCCTAAGGGGTGTCCTCTCTCCCAGGTGGCTTAGCTGGGGGGCCTGTGCCGGGGTGGGGGTGCACCACACAGGAGTCAGAAAGGCCCCTGGCCTGTTCATGTGCCTTCATCTAAACTAAACCAGCTGCTATTTATTTGTCTCATAGCTTAATGTTTTTAAGCCACCTCTGACTGAAATGAGCTCCTGCGAATGAAGGAAGGGGGGTCCTTTTATATTTTCTATCTTGACTTAAGTAATTGGGTGGAAAACATTAACTTCTCCATGAAACAGAGAGCCAAGACTGCTGATTATTATGTATTTTCCTGCTAATAATAATAATAATAATAAACAATCCATGCTCACAGCGGAAAATGGAATCAACAAAATAGTTTAAAGAACAAGTTGAAGGTGCTGCTTACATTCTGCTTTCTCTTCCCTCTCGGAAACATCGTAAACAACTCTTCCACAGCATGACATGAGGCAGCTGCAAACTGCTCTACCAGAGGACACCCGTCCCAGGGACACCAGGAGAGTATGTCAGCCTCCCAGGCCTCCCAGCCTCGCCTGCCTCCCAGCCTCGCCTGCCTCCCAGCCTCCTCAGCCTCCCCAGCCTCCCCTGCCTCCCAGCCTCCTCTGCCTCCCCAGCCCCCCTGCCTCCCAGCCTCCCTGCCTCCCAGCCTCCCAGCCTTCTCTGCCTCCCAGCCTCCCCTGCCCCCCCAGTCTTCCAGCCTCCCCTGCCTCCCAGCCTTCTCTGCCTCCCAGCCTCCTCTACCTCCCAGCCTCCCCTGCCCCCCCAGTCTTCCAGCCTCCCCTGCCTCCCAGCCTCCTCTGCCTCCCCAGCCTCCTCTGCCTCTCCTAGTGAGGAGAGCGAGCAGCTCCCCAACAGGATCTGGACAAGTGCGTGTCCCACTGGGCAGGAGCTACAGGTCCCGCTGCAGCGGGGACATCCAGGGCTCAGGCCCACGAGAGCTGCCCATCCCCAGAAACATCCTGGCTGTCATCCTGGGGACCGTGTCCCACTGCTGTCCAGAGAGGAAACAGGGAAACGGGCCTGAAGAAACATGACTAGAGACTGGCATGGACATACCATTGTCCATGTGAACGCTCGCACCCCCGCGGCCTCGGCAGCATCCACACAAGCCGAGTGTGCCAGGGCCTGGTTTTTGGTCGGCTTTGCTGTTGAGCGTCACTTCCCACACATCCCCGCTCTGCGCTAGATCACAGCTGGCCCTCTCTGGAGCAGAGAACATTCCTCCAGGGAAGTGGAGTGCTCCCTCGGCTGGCAGGCATTTGGGATGACGATCTCCCTCCTCATAAATGGCCTGCCCTGCACATCTCCATTATTTCCATGGACTTTACTAAGGCCCACAGCTGGGCGGTTTGCAACACCTGTCCAACCCGGCCTTCCCGAGGCCCTCGGAATCCCAGCGGCTCCCAGTCCCGACCTCTGAGCCCAGGCGAGGAGCTAAAGCTCTGCTCGTCCCTGCTGTGCTAGCGTCCTGGGGCCACCTTAGGAAGCACCACAGGCTGCGGCTCAAACAGCAGAAAGGCACTGTCTCCCCGACCCAGAGGCCAGAAGTCCCAGATCAACGTCCTGGTCCCTCCTGAGGCAGTGGGGGAGGCTCTGTTCTGGCCTCTCCCAGCTCCTGGGGGTTTTCTGGAGATCCTCGGTGCTCCCTGGTTTGCAGAAGCATCACCCCAACCTCTGCTTTCCCGTTCACACGGCATTCTCCCTGTGTGCACGTCTCTATCCAAATTTCTCCATTTTAGAAAGACACAGTCGTATTAGATGAGGGGCATCCTGCTGTAGGATGTAACTTGTTACACGTGCCCAGGGCCTATCTCCACACCAGGTCACATTCTGAGGCACCGGGGTCAGCACACCCACGTGCCAATTCTGAGGAGACACGATTAATTCAGCCGCCAGCACGCGCTGCCCCAACACTGCCTCATGGAGTTTGCCACCATGTGCCCCAGGAAAACATTTTCCAAATCATGTTCCTCAAGTATCTCCTCCACAGGAGGTTAATGGGGGTAGGTACAGAGGGGGCTCCGTGGGCATGTAAGTTTGGGAACCAGTAAGATAAATGGGTCACCTTCCCCTGCCTTTCCTCCTTTCTTTTTCAGTTGCGGGACTTCCCAAGTCAACTGCTCATCTGGGCTATGAGTGTCCAACTAGGGAGTACAAGGTGCGGCCTTTCCCTAACTCACTCCACCACATAAATCTTTGCTCAGAAAGTCTCAGGAGGGGATCCCTGGGTGGCGCAGCGGTTTAGCGCCTGCCTTTGGCCCAGGGAGTGATCGTGGAGACCCAGGATCGAGTCCCACGTTGGGCTCCCTGCACGGAGCCTGCTTCTCCCTCTGCCTGTGTCTCTGGCTCTCTCTCTCTCTCTCTCTCTCTCTCTCTCTCTGTGTGTGACTGTCATAAATAAACAAATATTTAAAAAAAAAAAGAAAGAGTAAGTTCTTTAAAAAAAAAAAAGAAAGTCTCAGGAGGGCCAGGAATGGGGGCAGAGGGGCTTCTGGTCTAAGGGCCTCAAGACTGACCCCTTTGTGAAATGCTATGAGACCCCTGGAAGTTCAGCAACAGACATCTTCTGGATGAATCGGTCCACAAAGCAAGAGATGGTGAGGCAGGGCAGACACACCACCAGCTGGCCAGCTGAGGTCCCCAGCGCCCTCAAGGACACACAGCCAAACCCAAAAAGAGCAGCCACTTCACCTGGAGTCTTGTGGATGCAGGTCAGACCAAAAACCCAGCAGGGCCCTGCCCGCCCACCTGTGATGCACACCCGGACAACATCTAGGCGTAAGGTCGCACAATGGTGATGAATCTTCATGACTTGTTCAGTCACAGAGTTCATACAGCCCCACACAGATGAAGAGAGCTTGACCTCGATATGTGTCCCCACTGTTCGATGTAAGTCTCATGGCTCACACCGTCACTCTCAACACTGCCCAGACCCACCACCCTTCTGTACCACAGTAGGGGTTCCTTGGGTCCCGGTTCTCCCAGACTACACACACCCTTGCGAAGCTTCCTGGAGGGCTTGAGGCAGCAGAAATGATGGGAACAAGAGGGGCTCCAGCCCAGCGGATGCAGGGGAGTCTGAAGGGGTGGAACACACTGGGATGCTTCCCTGGAGACAGAGTTACTTTGGGAAGATGAAAAAGTTCTGGAGATGGATGGTGGTGATGGCTGTCCCACACTGTGTATGTCCTTAATGCTACTGAATGGTGCACTAAAAATGGTTAAACTGGTAAGTTTTAAATTCTGTATATTTTACCACAATGAGAAAAATAAAGGGATGGAGAGCGCTGCGCTGACGGTAATTTGAAACAACAGGAGGGATCCCTGGGTGGCTCAGCAGTTTGGTGCCTGCCTTCGGCCCAGGGAGCGATCCTGGGGTCCCGAGGTCGAGTCCCACATCAGGCTCCCTGAATGGAGCCTGCTTCTCCTCTGCCTGTGTCTCTGCCTCTCTCTCTCTAAGTCTCTCATGAATAAATAAATAAAATCTTAAAAAAAAAACAACAAACAGGAGTAGCTGTTTTCATGTCAGACAGAGCTGACTTGAGCAAGGAGAGTTATCAGGATAAAGAGGGCATCACATGAAGATCAGGTGATCATTTCTCTAAGAAGACATGATAAGCCTTAATACATACACACCCGAAGACAGCGTGTCCAACTACACGAGGCAAAACTGATAGAACTACAAGGAGAAGTGGATGATCCCGTGATTATGGTTGGAGACTTCTACAGCCTCCAGCAGAGGTAGACTTATCCAGCAGGCAGGAAATCGGGAAGGCCACGGCTGAACTCACCAGCACCATCAGTCAGCTGCATCTACTGGACATCTACAGGCGACTTCCTCCAGCAATAACAGAATACACATTTTTCTCCAGCTCACAGGAAACACCCAGACCAAGTTCTGGGCCATAAAACACATCTTAACAAATCTAGAAGAATAGAAATCTCAGATCGCAGTGGGATTAAACTGGAAACACAAACAGAAAGATAGCTAGAATCGCTTCTCCGCCTTTTAGCTGAGATCAAGTGTAGAAAGATAGCTCGAAAACCAGCTTTTCCCTCTGCCTATGTCTCTGCCTCTCTCTCTCTGTCTCTCATGAATAAATAAATAAAATATTTTTTTAAAAAATGGGATCCCTCGGTGGCTCAGCGGTTAAGTGTCTGCCTTCGGCTCAGGGCATGATCCTGGAGTTCTGGGATCGAGTCCCACATCGGACTCCCTGCAGGGAGCCTGCTTCTCCCTCTGCCTGTGTCTCTGCTCTCTCTCTCTCTCATAAATAAATAAATAAAATCTTTTTTAAAAAAGAAAACTAAAATACATGGAGAAGACATTACTTAAAATCAATCATCTAGGGATCCCTGGGTGGCGCAGTGGTTTGGCGCCTGCCTTTGGCTCAGGGCGCGATCCTGGAGACCCGGGATCGAATCCCACATCAGGCTCCCGGTGCATGGAGCCTGCTTCTCCCTCTGCCTGTGTCTCTGCCTCTCTCTCTCTCTCTCTCTGTGACTATCATAAATAAATTAAAAAAAAAAAATTAAAAAAAAAAAAAAAAAAAATTTAAAAAAAAAAAAAAAAAATGGGATCCCTCGGTGGCTCAGCGGTTAAGTGTCTGCCTTCGGCTCAGGGCATGATCCTGGAGTTCTGGGATCGAGTCCCACATCGGACTCCCTGCAGGGAGCCTGCTTCTCCCTCTGCCTGTGTCTCTGCTCTCTCTCTCTCTCATAAATAAATAAATAAAATCTTTTTTAAAAAAGAAAACTAAAATACATGGAGAAGACATTACTTAAAATCAATCATCTAGGGATCCCTGGGTGGCGCAGCAGTTTAGCGCCTGCCTTTGGCCCAGGGCGCGATCCTGAAGACCCGGGATCGAATCCCACATCGGGCTCCCAGTGCATGGAGCCTGCTTCTCCCTCTGCCTGTGTCTCTGCCTCTCTCTCTCTCTCCCTCTGTGTGACTATCATAAATAAATAAAAAAAAATTTTAAAAAAAATCAATCATCTAATCTCCCACCTTAGGAAACTAGAAAAGGAAAAGCAAAGTAAGTCTAAAGGAAGGAAAAGACACAATAAAAGAGCAGAAATCAATGAAATTGAAAACAGGAAATAAACAGAGAAAATCAATGAAACCAAAGCTGATTCTTTGAAAAGATCCATAAAATTGATAAGCCTTTAGCCAGGATAAGAAAAAAGGAGAGAGAGAACAAATTACTAACATCAGGAATGAAAGCAGAGCCAACACTCATCCCACAGAAATTACAAGGATAATGAATACTATGAACAACTCTATACCCACAAAGTCGATAAAACAGATGAAATGGACTCACTAGAAGATATAATCTGTCAAAACTCACACAAGAAGAAATGGAAAATGTGAAGAGGCCTATATCTATTATAGAAATGGGATCAATAATTAATAACCTTCCCAAATAGAAGGCCCTGGGCTCACATGGGTTCACTGGTGAGTCCTACCAAACATTTAAGGAAGAAATTATACCAATTCTCTTCTAGAGAAAAAGAAGCAGATGGAATATGTCCTAACTCATTCTGTGAAGCCATCATTACCCTAAAACCAAAACCACTAGAAAAAGAAACTACAGACCATTATCCCTCATGAATACAGGTGCAAACATCCTCAACAAAACATTAGCAAATAGAATCCAACTATGGGGCAGCCCGGGTAGCTTAGTGGTTTAGCGTCTGCCTTCGGCCCAGGGCGTGATCCTGGAGACCCAGGATCGAGTCCCACATCGGGCTCCCTGCAGGGAGCCTGCTTCTCCCTCTGCCTATGTCTCTGCCTCTCTCTCTCCCTGTGTATCTTATAAATAAATAAATACAATCTTAAAAAAAAAAAAAAGAAAAATAATCCAACAATACACAAATAGGATTATAAACCCGGGCCACAGAGCATTTACCCCTGGTGTGCAAGGCTGGCTGGTTAAATATTTGAAAACCAACTAACGTACTCCATCACATCAACTGATTTAAAAGGAAAATCACATGACCATATCAACAGATGCAGCAAAAGCATCCGACAACATCCAACACCCATTCATAATAAAAACTCTCAGCAAACTAGGAACAGAGGGGAACTATCCCAACTTGATAAAGAACACTGTATCAGTCAACTCAAAATGTCACATTCTGGGGGGAGGGGAGCCTTAAAAAACAGGAATTTATTTTCTCACAGTTCTGGAGGCTGGAGATCCAAAACCAAGGTCCAGCAAGTTCAGTTTCTTATGTGAGCTCTCAGCTCCTGACCTGCAGGTAGCCACCATCTCCTATGAGGACACGGCCTTTCCTCAGTGGTGCACATGGAGAGCAGGGCAACTCTGGTGTCTCTTCTTATAAAGACATGAATCCTATTAAGTCAGCGACCCACTCTTATGACCTCAAGTAACCTTAATTACTTCCTGAAGATCTTATCTCCAAATACAGTCACACTGGGGGTTAAGGCTTTGACCTATTAATTTGGACCTATTAATTTGGGCAGGGCATAGTTGAGTCCTTAGCAAGAATCTACAAAGAACCTACAACTCACCTCATACTTTTGGAGAGAAAGTAAGTGCTTTTCCTCTAAGATCAGATACAAGGCAAAGATGTCCCTTTTCACCACCCCTTTCCAACATCATACTGGGAACCCTAGCTAATAATACACCAAGACAAGAAAAGGAAATAAAAGGTATACAGCTTGGGAAGAAAAGAATAAAACTGTCTTTCTTTGCAGACAGTATGATTATCAATGTAAAAAATCTCCCAAAATGGACATATACACAAACTCCTGGAACTAATAAGCAGTTATACTAAAGTTGCAAGATACAAGATTAATATACAAAAGTTAATTGCTTTCCTACATACCAGCAACAAGCAAGTGGAATCTGAGGTTTAAAACACCATACCAGGGGATCCCTGGGTGGCGCAGTGGTTTGGCGCCTGCCTTTGGCCCAGGGCGCGATCCTGGAGACCCGGGATCGAATCCCACGTCGGGCTCCCGGTGCATGGAGCCTGCTTCTCCCTCTGCCTGTGTCTCTGCCTCTCTCTCTCTCTCTCTCTCTATATATATATATATCATGAATAAATAAATAAAATCTTTTAAAAAAAAATAAAAATAAAAAAATAAAACACCATACCATCTACGCTACCACCAAAAAACATGACGTGCTTAGGTACAAACCTAGCAAAATATATAGGAGAGCTATAGAAGAAAGACTCAAAGCTTTCCTGAATGAAATCAAGGAACTGAACAAATGCAGAGATATCCCCTGTCCATGGACAGGAAGACCCAACACCGTCAGGATGTCGGCTCTTCCCAGCTTGCTCTAGATTTAATGCGATCCTAATCAAGATCCCAGAAAAAAACCAACACTGAAACTGAAGTTTATTTGGAGGCAAAAGACCCAGAGTAGCCAACACAAGATCAGAGGAGAGCTAAGTCCTAGGCTGACGCTGCCCGGTTTTAGGACATTGTACGAAGCTGCAGGAAGCAGGACGGGGTGCTCTGCTGGAAGCATAGACAGTACATCCATGGGAGAGAACAGAGAGCCCAGAAACAGGCCCACACAAACCTCTGGCTGACTCCGGGCAAGTCTGCAAAGAAAAGTCTCCTTGACAAGGTACTTGTTATGGTCTGAATGCTTGTGTTCCCCAGTTCATGTGTCAGAATCTAACTCCCAAGGTGATGGTATTAGGAGGAGGCATCTTGGGAGGGGATTAGGTCACAAGGGTGGAGCCTACAGGATGGGACTCGTGCCTTAGAAGAGACCTCCTCTGAGAGATGCCTCCATTCCCTCCAGCGCGTGAGGACACAGGGACGAAGCTGTCCACTCAGCAGGCTCTCGCCAGACACTAAATCTGCAAGCGCCATGGCCTTGGACCCTCAGCCCCCAGAACAGTAAGAAATCATTTTTCATAAGCCCCCCAGCTTACGGTATTTTGGTTATAGCAGCCTGAACAGACTAAGTACTGGAATTGGTTGACGTCCGTGGCCGAGGGTCAGGGAGGGCAGCGGGGATGGGCCCAGAGGCCCCTGAGGCTCCCCTCCATCAGCTGGTCTGGCTCACCTGCCCCGTCTTCCACCAGTTCTCTCTCCCCTTTCTCTCAAGTAACCCAGCTTCTCCAGGAATCTTCAGCGACAGCCACACTGGACCCCCGCCGGAAGCCATGGTCCTAACGAGTGCCTCGTACACATCCAGCAAAGACGAAAATAAGGACAGACCGGGCAGGAGGGAGGGGAGAGGAGGGCCCAGCACTGCCCGGGAGCCCTGGGGCCCAGTGCCCCCCCTCCCGTCCACTGGCAGCTCAGAGTGGCCTCGAGGCCTGCGGTGGCCCCTGCAGCCAGACAGGTCAGCTCCACACCGGAGGCTCTGCCTCTCGGGGTTCCTCCCCTGCCTACACGGGGGGGCTCTTGGCCAGTCCAGGGTCCACTCACTCTCAGGGCTGTGTCCCCCCCACAGGAGCGTTGGGCCCAGAGGTGGGTGGGGACCACCTGGGAGAACCATCTGCACACCCGCCACCCAAAGTGGACTCTCGTCCGACAGCGTTCCTATGGCCACGGCCACGGGGAGCTTCCGATCCTTTCTCCGTGAGCTGCCAGCTCCCACCGTCACCCATGGGGCAGTTGGATCTGGGTGCGCTGCGCAGCTCCCTCTGCGTGAGGGCATCTCCCCTTCACCACGGGCAGCCCCTGGGGCCCCACCGGAGGGAACAGCTTCGTCACGGGCCTGGGAGGGAGGCAGCAAGGTGGGTCTTGGACTTGGACACCTCAGGGCAGGGCCTGTGCCCGCTCCTTCTCGCTCCCAGAACGCAGACGCCTCAGAAGCTGGCCACCAGCCGGGGGCGAGGCACAGCAGCAGTGACGCGCGACGCACAGGAAGCCCAGCCAGGCCTGCAGGTGGCACCCACCCCACCTTGCCTCACCCCCGGCCCTCGCCCTCTTCTCCCTGGCCAGCCCCACATCCACTCTGCAAGGACCAGGGTGGACACTGAAGAGAAAGTGGTACAGTGTCCCCGGGCCTACCTGCGTCCCAAGGGTGAGGCCCCGCTGGCCTTGAGGGGCACCTATGATGACCCCTGGTCCCAAGACCCACCACTGAGGTACAGAGAGGACGGCCTTGCCTCACTGGCCTCCTGCACCCATCCGGTGCAGGGCGCCTGCTCCCCCTGAGGCAACGCGCCCTGAGCAAGCACTACAGGGTGTTGCCCGTGACTGCTGGGCAAGCCCACCCCGGGGTCCCTGGGACCAAGGGCCAAAGGGGTTCCCCAAGGAGGAGCCGGTTCGGGTGGGGGCCCCTGGCCCAACCTAGACGCCCACAGCCACTCTAGCTCCAGCCGCATGGGGTCCCTGGGGCTCCACCTTACTTGGGGCTTGGACAGAGAGCGCCGAGTCCTTCTGCCCACAAGAGCTGTGAACACTTCCACAATGTTAAAATTCGGACATGTCATGAGGAGGAAGAAAGCGTCTCCCAGCTCCCGGAGGCCGCGGAGGCCTGCCCCCACCTGCATCTCACCTGGGGGGCTCCGCCTCTCTGCAGGTGTCCTCGGGGGGGCAGTCTGAGACGGGCTACATTGGAACCTCGAGAGGTCCTCCCGCTGGGAATCCTGATCCAGAGGGAAAACTGCAGTGGAGAGAGTCCGAGGGGACCCCCAGGGCCAAGCACGCTCGCCCCACGGAACCCCCTCTGACCTCCAGGCCCCATGGCCCTGGCTCCATGGCCACACCCCTGCTATGGGCCCGGCACCCCTCCCTGGAGAGGGGTCTGTGTCACTGACCCGTCAGTGTGACCAAGGACAGATCTGAATGCCCACCTGGAGAAATAGGGCAGCTGGAGTCACACACAGCCCCAGCGGGGGCTCCCCCCAAATGGCACCTGGGCCTGCCTTCCAGCCAGGGCTCCCGGGGGACAAAGCCACAGCCGCCCCAGAGACACAGCCAGGCAGTCAGGGACAGGGCCACAGGGGACGTGGCCCCCCACCCCGGCGGGCCTGGAGTTACTGCCCAGGCTGCTCCCAGGGGCCATGGAAGGAGGGGCAGCAACAGGGTCAGGGCAGTGTCTCCACTGAGTCCTCGGGCACACACCACTTGCTCTGCACAAGCCCCCCAAGCATGGAGCCTACTGTTCCCTACACCAGGCAGACGCCTCGGGCGTCTGGAACTTACAGGGACACGGGCTGTTTCTTGCAAGGTGTACATCCGGTAAAGCTTCAGGGACTCATTCTCGGTTTGTGTTTCAGGTCAATCTGAGTTCACCCTGAGTTTTATTCTCGAGGAATGCACACATCCGTGTGATCGGCTTGCGGGCACCTGAGCATCAGATGGCTGAGCTCTGAGGCCAGTCCCCGAGCAAAGCCATGGGTTTCACACGAGCAGCACATGGGGTCGGAAAAGACCCCAGAAAGTCTCTGACCCAGTCCCCCCACTTCTAGAGGGGTGACTGAAACAGAGAGGCTACACGGAAGCTCAAGGCTGCACAGCCCAGTGTGGCAACACCGTGGCCAGAGCGGGAGATACGTGTCCGTCTTTAAAAAAGGTCCTGTGCCCGATGTGTTCACAGCAGCTGGGAAACAGAAACAAACCGAAGGTCACCAATGAATGCACAGAACGTGGCCCATCCACATGGCAGGAGACCCCCGGCCCAGAGGAGGAAGGACCCTGACACCTGCTCCCATGTGGAGGGACCTGGAACAGGTGACGTTGAGCGGATGAGCCACACCGAAGGACACATAGCGTGGGGTTTCAGTGCTTGGGGGTGCTGAGAGGAGCTGGTGGGGGGCAGCGTGGGGGGGAGGAGGGAGCTGGTGTGTAACGGGGACAGTCCTAGGGCCACCCCCAACGTGAACATGCTGGATGCTCTGAGGACCAGGGTTCTACACCTCGCACATCTCACAGCAAACCGCCCTGGGGGGTGTGCAGTCGAATCTGAAAAATCATCCAGAAAGGAGGAAAGACATTGGTACTTGTACTGCTTTCCTTTAAACCAGGTTTTTAAGAAGTCCCTTCAGCCCAGGTGACGAAGCACAGCCTGCCCCCCGCACTGGCACGTGAGGAGCTTTCGAGGGCCCCGGTGCGACCTGCCCCGAGTATCAGACACAGATGCGGCTGCTGCTCCGTGCCCGGCCCGCGGCCCACGGGCTCCCTCCCTCGGGGCGCAGACCAGCCAAGCAGGGCACCAGGTAGCCCAGCTGGGCACCTCCTCCCAGCCCCAGGGGAAGTGCTGTGGCCGCCTGAGGCCTCGGGACAGGGTGGATGCAGGAACGCGGGGAGGCCCGTGTGCGTCCCGGATGCTGGCTCTCTGCGCCCCCGGCTCCGACCCTCACGACAGGAGGGTTCTGAGGTGACCCATCCCGCACCCGCCATCCCCTGGCGCACACCTGCTGGGAGGTCCCCGTCCGCGTGCTGCCCTGCCACGCGAGGAAGAGGCAGTGCCCAGCCCGCGTGCACCCTGCCAAGCTGCTCTGTGCCTGGGGTCCCTGGATGACCTCACACTGGAGCTCTGAGGCGGGACACACCCCCAGGGGGACTGACGCTGGGACCCCACGTGCCCCGGGACAGGACGGCAAGGTCAGGGAGCAGGTGTCCTGGCACTCAGAACAGCAGCTGAGCCCCGACGGGGAACCTTCAATGCCCCGCGATCAGCAGTTGCCAAGGACGGGGCGGTAGGAGATGGAGAGGTCCTTGGGAGGGCATCCAAGGGAACCCCAAAGGACCCTTCTAGGGCAGGGAAGGGACACAGGGGGGCAAACCCGGCCCCCGGGCCACATGGGGTCCCCGTCCATGTGAGGGGACTCACACCAGAGCCCGGCAGCAGGAGCAGCAGTCCAGGAAGGTTCGAGCGGGTGCGGAAAGGCAAGTGGTGAGCACTCCCCACGAGGCAGACCGTCCAGCAGGTGGTCAGCGCGGCTTTGCTCACAGCCTCCAGGAAAGCAAACGCGCCATCCGGCTGGGCACGGGGCTGGGACGGCACCCGAAGACCTGCACCCTGCAAGTGCCCGTGCAGCCCTGAGGGGCCCCCACAGACCTGCTGGGCAAGGAGGGGGTGCAGAGGAGGGCCCCGAGGCCTGGCCCTGGAGTCTCCAGGGGACCGTCCAGGGCCGCAGAGGATGGAAGCAGGTGGAGTCCCGGAGGGCAGGCTGACAGGCCCCAGCTGAGGCCCTGCTCCAGACGGTGCCTGGGGACAGTGGGCACCTTGGGGGGGCAGAGGGAGAGAGCAAGGAAGAGGGAGAGGCCCGCTCAGGACCCAGGCAGGAGGCCACACGTTCAGCATAACAGGACCTGGGGCCTGGCCCCCGCCACCCGTGCTACAGCCCCCTCCTCACGGCCAACCCTGCTGACCTGACACGGCCAGGCCCCCAGCCCTGCCACCCATGCCCATCATGATGCCCCGCGTCCAGGGGCAGGAGAGTTGGCCTCCCGCCAGGCGCCCTCCCGTGGGCCCTCCCAGACCCAGCCGCCTGGGCCTCGGCCCCCGCCAGCCACCCTGCTCTGTGACCACGTGGACCAGCGCCACCCAGGCTGGCCTCAGAATCTCAGAGAATGAGGCGGTTGCACGCTCCAGCCTCCGTCCCTGTGTCCCTTGGGGCCTCCACCCTCTGCTGCCTCCACGGACGTCCCAGCATGGGAGGCAATAGCGGGCAGAGGGCCACGGGGGCAGCTCACCACAGCTGGGCCACGGTCCTGCCTCAGCCACCGCGGTTACAGCGCCAGGGAGCCGCCAGCCAGAGCCACTCTCACTGCTAATCTCACTTCTCTGCAATTTGGGTGTTGAGAGCCAGATGCTAGGGTTCTCTGGTTTTTTTTTTTTTTTTTACATATATATAGGTTTTATTTAGGTTTAAACATCTTTATTGAGATATAATTCATGGACCAAACAATTCACCCACTTAAAGTGTGTAATTCAATGGTTGTTCCTAGACGCTCAGAGTCATCGGCCATCAGCACAAGCTGAGCTACAACATCCATCCCCGGGGACGCCCCACTCCACCCGCGGCTCCCCTGCGCCCCCGTGCCCCCTGTGCCCCCGAGCTGCCTGCTGAGGACGTGCAGCATGTAATGGGGTCCATACATGTGAGCCCCGAGATGGCCTGCTCTCACCGTGTGCAGCGGGTTGGAAGTGCTCCTGGGCCATCACGAGCATCATACGTGCTAGACTTCATCCTTCACTGCCCGACTGGTTTCCCACCATGAGGATACGACACGTTCTCCTGACTCCGTCACCAGCCAATGGACATTCGGGGTGTGTCCATTCTCTGGCTATTAGGGTCACTGCTCCTGTGAGCAAGACCTGGTGTGGACCTGTGCTGTCCTAGCTCGTGGGCACATTTCTAGGGATGGGACATCTGGAGGTGCTGTTCTCCATGGCCACGGCACCATTCCGCCGCGTCTGAGGGCTGTGACTCCACATCCTGGCCCACACCGGCCATCACTGGCCTCCTGGTGCTCACCATCCTGGGGGCAGTAGGTAGCTTCTACTTGTGGTTGTCATTTGCATTTCCCACATGACTATCTTCTTTGAGCTTATCGCACACTTGTACCTCTTCTTTGGAGAAATGTCAACTCGGGTCCTTTGTCCAATTTCTGATTGGGTTGTTGGTCTTTCTACTGTCAGATAGTACGTTCTTGGACTAGTCTAAACACAAACTCCTTATCAGATATGTGATTCGCGAATATCTTTCCCCATTCTGGGGACTATCTTCCTGCTTTCCTGATGGCGCCCTTGAAAACACAAAACATTTTAACGCTAAGTCCTATTTTTCTTTTGTTACTCATGCTTTTGGTGTCATATCTAAGAAACCAAATCCCAGGTCACAAAAATTTACTGTTTTCTTCCAAAATTTTACAAGTTCAGCTCCTACCATTAGGTCTATGATCTATGTTGAGATCACAGTGTTATGGCCTTAGATTGGGTTCCAACTTCATTCTTTTGCACATGGACACCCAGCTGGTCCATCTGTTGAACGAACCAGTATCCTTCCACATTGAAGTGTCTTGTGGTCCTTGTCAAAGATCTAATGACCAGCAATGGATGGGTCCATCCTAGGTTCAGTCCCACTCCACTGCTTATGTGTCTATGCTTATGCCAGTACCCATGCTCTTGACCACCATGGCTATATAATTAGTTTTTAAAATTATTTTTAGGTAATCTCTCCCCCGCCAAGTTCTCCCCTGAACTTGAACCTACAACACTGAGATCAAGAGTCACTTGCTCCACTGACTGAGCCAGCCAGGAGCCCCTAGTTTTGAAATTAGCAAGTGTGAGTCCCCCCACATCGTTCTTCCTTTTCAAGATTGTTCTTGAAAAGAACAAGGGGTCCCCTTGTATTTCTATATGAATTGAGGATCAGCTTGTCATTTTTTAAAAAGGCAGCTGGAACTCTGGCAGGTATCACATGGAGTCTGTGGGTCAATCTGCAGTGTCCCGCCATCTTAACACCATTCAATCTTCTAGTTCATGAACATGGTATGTCTCCATTTTCTGAGGTCTTCTTGAATTTCTTCCAACAGTCGTTGGTGGTCTTCATTGTTCAAGTTCTTGTTCTCCTTTTGCTGATTTATTACTATGTATTTTATTGTTTTAGATACAATTGTGAATAGAACTTTCCTAATTCCTAGCTTTATGTTGGGATCGAACATCACTAGTATTAACAAAATATAATGGAATTTTATATCATGATCTCACATCTTACAACTTTGCCGAATTCATTTTTAGTTCTCATAGGTCTCTCTAGAGCTCCTTCAGATATTCTATACACAAGACCATGTCATCTGCAAACCTAGAGATAGGCTTACCCATTCCTTTCCAATTTGGGTACCTTTTATTTCCTTTTCTTGCCTAACAGTCCTGGCTAGAACCTCCTGTATGTAGCATGTTTGACAGAGGTGGAGAGAACAGATTTCCTTGTCTTGTCCCGACCTGACCCTGACCTCGGGAGAAGATGTTCAGTCCTTCACCATTCAATACCTGAGCTGTGGGTTTTCCATGATGCTCTTTATCCAGTGGAGGACGTTTCCCTTCTATTCATAGTTTGTTGAGTGTTTTTACCAGGAAAGAATATTAGATTCTGTTGAATACTTTTCTGCATCTGTTGAGATAATCATATAATTTCTTTGTTCTATTAATGTGCTGTTTTGTGCTAACTGAATTTTGTATGTTGAACCAACCCTCCATTATTTTCCAGGGATAAAATTTTCTTGTTCATAAAGTTAACCTTTTTCTACATTGTTAGACTTCATTTTGTCACTATTTTCTCGAGGATGTTGCATCTACATCCACATTGTTCCACAGTTGTTTTTTTGTTTGTTTGTTTGTTTTGTTTTTTTGTTTTTTTGCTTATGGGGTCTTTGTCTGGTTTGGATATCAGGA
This sequence comes from Vulpes lagopus, assembly GCF_018345385.1. NCBI lineage: Eukaryota > Metazoa > Chordata > Mammalia > Carnivora > Canidae > Vulpes > Vulpes lagopus. The sequence continues at coordinate 46,587,497 of NC_054827.1, read as the reverse complement.
TTTACTTGTTCTATAGAATAATTTGGGAAAAATTACCTCCTTTTCTATTTTTTGAGTGCGTTTGTGAAGGACTGCTATTAATTCTTCTTTAAATGTCTGACAGAATTTACCAATGAAGTTTTCTGGGCCTGGGCTTCTCTTTGTGGGGCATTTCAAAATTTCTCACCTATGAATGAGTCCCTATCATCGGTAGAGGCCTATTTAGATTTTCTATTTCTTGAGTCAATTTCAGTTGTTTGTGTCTTAGTAAGAATTTGTCCACTGCATCGAGGTTATTCACCTTGGCACACAGTTGTTCACGGACTTCCTATCATCTTTTTTATTTCTGTTGGGTCAGCTGTACTGTCCCTTTATCATTCCCAGTTTTAGCAACTAGAGTCTCCTCTCCTTTTACATGGCCTGACTGCCCCTTTTATAGAGGCAGCGTTCATCCTAAATGGCACCCCAAGTCTCTAACGATTCCCAGTGGGATTACTCACCTTCCACCCCATCATATAATGTGTTTGGTGTATATGTTTGTAACTTGCCTCCCCCACCAGTATAAGTTCCATGGGAGCAAGCACTGTCTGTTCATCACTGTTCACCCGGCACCTAGAGAGCGCCTGGTAAAGCAGTTAAGTGTGTTAGCAGACTTACGGATTGAACAAGTCTGCAGAAAAGCAAAAGAAACCAGAAAAACTGCAAAATATATAATAAAAAAATAATAGGAATGGCCTGGAAGCTCTAGACATGCCCTGTTCAGTGTGGTGACCATTGCCTACAAGTAGCTATAAGAACCTGAGATGCGCCTGGTCCAAACTGAGATGTGCTGTAATGTAAAGTACACAACAGATTTCAAACATGTAATATTTTTAAAAATATAAAATAGCTGAACAATAACATTTCACATTGATTTTGTGTTGAAATAATACTTTGGATACACTGAGCCAGATACATCTATTTATTAAACTTCCTTTCACCCCTTTCTCTTTAAATAGTAATTTTATTTTAAAGATTTTATTTACTTATTTCAGAGAACTCGAGAGAGGGAGAAAGCACTGAGGGAGAGGGCAACGCAGACTCCCTGCTGAGCTCGATCCCAGGACCTGAGCTGAAGGCAGACGTTAACCCACTGAGCCCCCCAGGTGCCCAGTAATAGAAACATTTTAATTACACGTGTGACTTACATCTGTGGCTCAAATTTTTTGTTTCCTCTGGACAGTGCTGCTCTAGACAAACAGGATCAGGAGTGAGATGGCTGAGTGTACAGGAAAAGAAGGCCAATTCCACACTGACGGTCAGGTGAGGCTCACACGGAGAGCAGGGAGGCAGGAGCCCGGGCCTGGCATCGGGTCTGTGTCTGTGCTGCCCACTGTAACAGCGTGGAGGCCTCACCAACCCCACTGCCGTGTTTGACTCAGCTGGTCTGGGGCAGGGGCCCCCGTGCAGCCGGGGCTGGGAACCGCTTCTTCAGCAGGTGCACTCCTCACTAGACCAGCACTCTTTACCCAGGAAGCCCCTAACAGATGGCCTGGCGTGGGGTGCCTGAGTGGCTCAGTTGGTTGAGCACCCCAGCTCAGGTCTTGATCTCGGGATCGTGGGTTCAAGCCCCACCTGGGCTCCACACTGGGCACGGAATCTACTTAAAATTGAAAATTAAAAAAAAAAAAAAAAAAAACAGATGGTCTGGCTCAAACCAATGATTTTGACAACCAGCCTGTGCCTCAACATATAAGAACAGGAGCCTTGGGAAGAATTTCATTAAGGCGTGGAAAGAACACTGTAAACTCTTTTGGCGTCCACTCCAAGGTAAGCACCTCAGAGATGTCTGCCCCGCAGCCGCACCTCACCAGGTGACAAGACAGGTGGCCACTCAAGCCAGGTGTCTGGGTGTCCCCAAGACCCACTGGTGCCACCGATTGCAGGGCGAGCGCCCGAGGCCCCTGGAAGGAGCTGCAGGCCTCAAAGCGGCCCAGCTGTGCACCCACAGGAGCCTGGCACCCAGTCCTGGAACTCAGTGTGAGCTGCGTGATGGAAACACAGGGGCTGCCCCTTGGTGCCTTGCTGGAAACAGGCACCAACCCGATCGGGCTGGACCCACGGAGCGCACTCCGTCAGAGGGCCTGGTGACACTCCTGTATGACAGTGACGGCGGCCCACACCAGCTGCTCAAGAGGGGAAGAGGGGAAGGTGGCGAGCTCTGAGATCAGGCCCCCACCCCCCACGAACAGTGTGGCTTATGCTTCCTCTACAACATTTTCTTAAACCGTTGCCCAGCTATTGCCAATCTGTTCCACAATTCAACAAACGCCTGTCTCTGGCTTAACAAAGAACCGGAGCCTTAGTTATGTCAGAATCATTATGTCCAAGCGAAACAATGCCGTCCAGCAGGAGCAGCAGCCACTGGCCAGGCCAGCGACCCCCCAAACCAGGAGACAGAGGGCCCCTGGGCTTGGCAGCAAGTGACACCACTGTAACACAAAAGGATGTTTTTATTTTAAATAGATTCAGATTTTTATATGAATAAAATATACATTTCTATGTAATATGCCAATATGATAATTTTTGGAAAACCAAGTTGATACATTATGCATTTTTATGTTTCTACACTAACAAAGTGACTCGCAGCTGTGAAAGATGCTTTAAAAATCAGATTCCATTTTTGTGAGAGAGAAAGAGGGAATTAAATTTTTTGAAAATATATTTGAAATCTCCAGAAAGGCCACATCTCATGCCTTGAACCAGGGAGGTGGCCTTGGAGAGCAGAGGGAGGAATGGGACGTGTCTGAGGAGCAGACAGCCGTCATGTCACCTCCACCCGGTGACACCTCATCCTGTTCAGCACCTGTTAGATCCCAGGGGGTCAACATGGACTCTCTGAGGGTGTTTTAAGTAAGTACAGGTAGGCAGAAGGAAAAAAATATCTCTCCCTTAGATGAGATAAAAGAGGGGAGGAATATGGTTTGTAGTCCTTTTCTTTTTTTTTTTTTTTTTTTTGGTAATATTTTATCTATTTATTAGAGAGAGAGAGAGAGAGAGAAAGAGCGCACACAAGCAGGGAGCAGCAGAGGGAGAGGGAGAAGCAGGCTCCCCACTGAGCAGAGAGCCCGACCCGGGGCTCCATCACCGTACCCTGGGGTCATGACCTGAGCTGAAGGCAGACGCCTCACTGACTGAGCCCCCCCCAGGCATCCAGCCCCGGGCTCTTTTTGAAGGAGGCCCCTGTTCCCTGCACCCAGGGTCCTGCCGAGAGCAGCCAACCCTTGTTCTCCTTCTCACACAGCAGTCACGCCCTCCGATGAGCGCAGGAGCCCCGCCAGCAAACAAAGGGCCCTCTCACCCCTGTGTCATGCTTAGGAGAGGATGGGCCCCATTTTTGGTTCGAAAAATACGGCCAGCACACCGCGTACATCTAGGAGCCCCGACAGGCTGAGCCCTGCGGGCAAACCCTCGCCTGGTGGGATTGGTGTGAACAGGTGTTAGGAGCAAACACACTTCAAAATCACATATGTGGCAATTCCATATGTGACATGTACTCTGCACACATGTATACACGCGTATGCAGGAGCCCACATGTCCTAACACCAACATTAGACCACCCGGGCTCCTCTGGGCTGAGAAAAGTGGGGTGTCGAAGAGTCACTTTTATCACACACATGTGACTATTTACTTCTCTTTATAAGAAGATAAATCCTTGCACTTTGTTCCATTCATGCAACAAAATTTCAAGCCTTGGTGGTCCAAACCGGGGCAGAGCGCTGGTTACAGCAGATCGACAACCAAAGGAAAAGGACGGTACAGCGCTGGAGCTGGAGAAACATGGCCTGTGTGTGCTGAGCGGCCTGCCCAGGGCAGGCAGAGGCCCAAAGAGCCAAGGGTCCGAGTGGACCACAAGCAGGCCACAAGCCAGTAGGGGCACGAGCTGTGGTGAGGGACAAGAAAGCCGAGTCCGGAGTCCCCCGGCCGAATTCGAACCCCAGCCCTTGCAGCCTTGGCCCTGGATGGAGCTTCTGGGCGCCTAAGTCCACCTCTGCCAGGAGCGGAGAAGGGTCGGGGTGCGGATCTCATCGGGGAGCACACTGATGTAATAAGCACCACTTCACTGCTGGGACCGTTACCAGGAGAGAAAGAGTGCAGGTATCGAGGTGTATTCTTAGCTCCTGGCAAAGTAGGTTACGGTATAAAAATACCACTCAATAGTAAGTACAGGAGCGTCACCTTCATGTGCATCCTGCCGCAGCCTCCGCGTGTCACTTCTTCCCAAACACCGTCCACCAAGGATGGGCCTCGAGCTCTGGGGCTGCGCTCACCCTCCCTGGAATGTGCAACCCCTAGCGCCTGGGCAGGCCTGGAAGGGGCCTGCACCCCACCTGCAGCCCAGTGTGGGGGAGATGGCCTGTCGGAGGGAGGCGCTGAGGGCCAGGGCCTGCCGGGATGGGGCAGGGGAGGGGCAGAGGAGGGCAAAGAGGGGAGAGGGGAGAGAGGCGGGGGGCGAAGGGGTCCCCTGGAGGGGAGCAGCCAGGGCAGCCAGGGCACAAGGTCTGAGGCAGCAAGAGAGCCAACAGCAGACCCCTCCTCCACCCAGCCCTCTCCTCCTTCCCTGGCAACCTGGCCTGGGAGCTCAGGAGACGCACCCATCAATTTGCTCGGAATATCCTGTTTATCTATTAACTGCCTAGCAGGTCGCTCCTGAGGAAAGGAAGGCCCTTCGCCAGGACAAGGCCTGCTCTCCTCTGACCGGCTGACACTCGATGCAGCCAAGGACATGTGAAGGTCAGCGGTGAGCCTGGCAAAGTTTAGGGGAATCCGGGAGGGGTGGGGTGTGCTGGCCTGGAGGTCGGGCCTCTGCACTGCCGGGACTCCCTGGCCCATCCTTCCTGACCGGTGGTTCCGTGTCTTTAAAACGGAGGATCCACTCGTATCAAGTAAAATCGAATGTTGAAAGGGACATGCCTGTTACAGGTGGTTACAGCGGGGCCACCCCCAAGGGGAGCGTCCAGAACCTCGTGGGAGCTACTTTCTTCTGGAGACATCACCCACATTTTAGAGGAGACGACCCCCCAAAGGGACAGACTCGGGAGCCTGAACACAAAGATCTCTTCCTACCCAAGCAACCATCCAACAGCTGAGAGCCACCAGCACGGAGTGAGGGCGCACTGCGAGGGCCTGGAGGGGCTGCACACACACAGGGGGGACCGGAGAGCAGGGACCTGGCCAGCAACCCCACTGCCAGGACAGACCCTAGGGAAGCCCTCACACCTGCACCAGCGAACTCGCCGTGGGACTGGAGAGCACGGCAACCAGGAGCAAGGGAGGCCTCCATCCAGAGGGGAACGGTGGCCACAACCTGCCTCAGGCCAGCAGCAACGGGCAGCCTGCCTGGCCCCCCCAAAGGTGCCCCTGGCACTGAACTGCGCGAAAACACAGGTGGGAACGATCGGAAAGCTATAGGAAAACACACCAGAGAATCCCAAGCGTCAGTTTCGGGTGCTCATCTCTGTGTGGAAATGAACCCAGCAATCTGGAAGGATCACGTCCATGTACATGACATGAGAAAGCTTACTTGGGGCTTTCTCCAGCTTTGGTGGGATGTGAGCGACATGCAATTTTGAGTACAAGGTTATGACGTGATGATGGGACACCTGTGTACACGTCATGGATTGCCCACAGTGGCCTCAGAGAGTCACGGCCCTGTGTGCGTGCATGTGTTTGCATGTGCGTGCTTATGCGCATACACGCATGTGTGCATGCTTGTGTGCACGTGTATGTGTTGCGAGAATTTTTAAGACCCACTGTCTTTGCAGATTTCAAGTACAGCACGCAGCACCATTACCCAGAATCACTATGCCGTACGTCAGAGCTCCAGAACTTAGAGTCACTTCACATTTACTTGTAATGCTTTCTTGTAATAAAAAAAAAAAAAATTTTTTTTAAACAGAACTTAAAGCCAAAAGGACAAAAGAGTGAAAGTTTCCAATTCTTGCTAAAAGAGATACAAGTATTCTCTTATTACTCCTGATATTTTTCTCAATTTTAAAAAACTAGTCAACACACAAGAACTAAAACCGCCCTGCCGGCCAGTCTACGCTGCGCCAAGGGCCTGGAGACCCTGCTGTGTGCCTGCGTAGGGACCTCCAGCTCTGGATGGACCTCCAGCTCTTTGGCCCACAGACCTGAGCATCCAGGCAGGTGTCAAGAGCCCTGGCCCGGCAGGTCTGCCCCACTAGGCCAGGAACAGCAGAGCCCCCGGAACACAGCGCCCCTCCCCGGGGCCCTGAGACCCTGCTGCCTGGGCCCCCACGGAAAAAATCCAAGTGGGGCAGGGAGGGGAAAGGAGGCAGCCACGTCACACCGGCAGCTGTGGGCCAGTGGCCCGGCCCTCCCCGGGCAGAGAGCGCAGCGTCCTCTGACTGCTGCCAGGGGCTGCAGCTTTAAATAAACTTGGGACGCCTCCACCTGGGGCCACGGCAGCACCACGGCCCTGGGCAGGCGTTGTCAACAAGAGGCCATCAGGGCCACCTGCCCCTGCCCTGGGCAGACGCGCTAGCCCCTCGCTCCCCACCCTGCCACAGCTCACCCGGCATTTATGTGACCCCTCCGACACAGGATGCTGGCAGGGCCGCCACTGGCCCTCGGGGCCCCCACTGGGCCTGCGGCCTGGGAAACCCCGCAGAGCAATGCTGGGCCAGCTGAGAGCCTCTTGCCCTGGTCCCCACCCGCCCCCAGGGCTAGGGGGCCTCCCCAACTCATGCCTGGTCCCCTGGCTCCAGGCACAGCAGCCATGTGGCTCCCTTCTCGAAGCTGCTCCTGCTCTGGCTGAGGGGGAGGAGCCTGGCCTCCATTGCAAGGTCCCCTCTTGGCATCTCCCCTGGTAGCCCAGAGACCTCCACTCCCCGGTGTGCGTGTGGGTGGCAGAGGCCGGGAGAAGCAGCCACTGCTGGAGCAGAAGGCCTGGAGTTGGAAGCTCACAGAAAAGTGTAGGGTGGGGGTGCCTGGGTGGCTCAGCGGTTGAGCTTCTGTCTTTGGCTCAGGTGGTGATCCTGGGGTCCCGGGATCGAGTCCCGCATCGGGCTCCCCGCAGGGAGCCTGCTTCTCCCTCTGCCTGTGTCCCTGCTTCTCTCTCTGTGTCTCTCGTGAATAAATATATAAAATCTTTAGAAAGAAAAGTGTAGGGTGTCAGCAGGGTCAGCTTCAAGTTGAGGAGAGGCAAGGCACATGGCAGGGGGAGCCTAGGGGTGCCTGGGCAAGCAGAGGAAGGCTAAGCAGGTTCCCTAGAAAGAGGGACTTGTTCCCACTGCCACCCCCTTCCTCCTTCCACCTGAGGACCCCCAGCCCATTGTCCTTTCCAGCTCCTTCCCCGCCTGTGTTCAGGGCATCAGGGGTGTGCAGAGCGGGTGTGCTGGGCGGTCCCCAACCCTCTGCTCTCTGCCCGCCAGCCTTGGGGCCAGGCATCCGAAGAGCACCCACGGGTGGGAGGGCGTTCCTGGGCCTGCCGGCCACTGCCGTGCCCCCCCAGGGGTTCGCATCCTCCCAGCTCCTCGGCCCTCAGGGTTGACCCGCACCCCCCCCATCCAAGGAGAACCAGGACTCAGCACAGCCCCCCACTCTTCCCAGATCAGGACCCACAATTATCACCCATCAACATGCCTCACCAATAGAAGAACCATCACAAACGCTTTTTAGAAAAGGAAAAATGAGGCTCTGCCGCTGGATGTGTAAGAGGAAACCTCGCCAGCGCCCCCACCACGCGGGAGGGCCAGAGAAGGAGGATGGAGACGGCGGGCTTCTGGCTGCCGGGCTGGGGCCGAGGGATTCCGGAGTTCTGGAACCCAACGGAGGGACGCCAGGTGTGCCGCCCCGACGCACCCCGGCCGGGAGGGCCCTGGCTGACCCCGAGCCCAGGCGCCCCACGCGGCGCGAGCTGCAGACCGGAGCCCGGGAGCCACCTGTTCCCGGGGGTGAGGCCCCACCTGGACGGAGCCTTCAAGGTCCCTCCCCACGTGAACCCCCGCCTCCCCTGCCTGCAGCCCTCGGGTCAAGAACTCTCCGAGGTCCACCTCCCCCGCCTCCCCCTACTTCAATGACCCTGAAATCAGGGGCCCGTCGGCCTCCCCCACCCCACCCCGTCATCTCCACCCCAGGGACCTGCCCAGCTTCCCCATCTCAGCCCTCCACTCTCCTGACTCGCGTTTCCAGAAGAATCTGGGGGGAAATCCTCCGAAACCCTGATTCCACGGGGGCCCCGCAGCGGAGGCTGTTCCCACGCGGCCCCGAGCGCAGCGGGCACCCCCCGCGCGGATGGAGCCACGCGGAGGAGCAGGCGCCGAGCAAGTCCGGCCGCCCCCGCGCCCGCCGCCGCTGGACTGGAGGTGGGGGTGGGGGTGGGGGCGGGGGCGGGGGTGGGGGTGCGGGCGGGGGCGGGGGCGGGGGCGGGGACAGCGCGGCCGCCGCGCCGGCGACCCCCGGCCGGAGCCGCCCCGTCCCCCGCTCTCCAGGCCCCCGGCCGCCCCCGCGCCCGCCCCGCTCTGACCTCCCGCCGCCAAATGCGTCACGTCTGCCCGGCGCTCCGGGGACACCTGCTGCCGCCCCCGCGGCGCCCGGCCCCGCGCCCCGAGTCCCGGCCTCCGGGAGCAGGCCCGGGCGGAGCCGCGCGCGCCGAGGTCCGGCGGCCTGGCCCGGGGCCGCGGAGGGGGTCGGCGGCGCGGGGCCGTGCGCCTCGGGCCCCAGCCGGGAGCCGCCGAGGGCCGCCGGGGGCGCGCGGGGCCGCAGTGCGCCCGAGCGGGCGGCGCGGAGGGTCCGGTCCCCGGGGCCCCAGCCCCCGGCCCCAGCCCCCGGCCCCAGCCCCCGGCCCCGCCCGGCCCGCGCGCGCCGCGGCTCTTACTTGCCAATATCCTCGTAGAGCTGGTACTCGTCGGTGAAGCGGGTGCAGGTCACCGTGGTGGCCATGGCGGCGACGGACGGGCTCGGCGTGCGCTCTGCTGCGCTCGGGTGGCGGCGGCTCGGCTCCCGCTCGCGGGCACGGCGGCGACACGGGCGCGGGCGCGGGCGACACCTCGGCTGGCGGCGCCGGGCGGGGGCCGGGCTGGGCTGCGCCGGGCCGCGAGCGCACGCGAGATGTGCGCGCTCCGGCCCCGCCAGGAGCGCGCCGCACACCTACGCGCGGGGGACGCGGGCGCGGCTGTCCCCGCCGCCGCCGCCGCCGCCGCCGCCGCCCCTGCACGCGCGCGGCACGCGCCCTGCACCCGCGCGGCCCCCGCGCCCGCCCCGCGCCCGCCCCGCGCCCGCCCCGCGCCCGCCCCGCGCCCGCCCGCGGCGGCCGCCTCACCTGCCCCGCGCCCGTCCCCGCGCCCTCGCCCTGCAGGCGCTGCGCCCCGACCCGCCGCTGCCCGTGCGCGCACGCACCAGCGCCGCAGCCGCCTCGCCGGCCTCCCGCGGCGCGCCGGGACCCCCTTGAACCCGCGCAGGGCCCGCACACAATGAACCCCGCCCCTCCCCTCCCTGAATGCCCGCAAGAGGGGCCCGTGTGCCACCCCCACTGGACTGACCCCTCACACCCCAGGAGGAGACGCTGGCGGCACCCTCGTGTCCTGTCCCCGCCACTCCGCGCACGGCACAGCCGCCCCCGGAGCCCCCACACCAGGCATGCACACCGGGGCGGGAGCGCACAAGGGAGGCCCCATCCCCGGGCTCGCAGGGCACCCCCTCCATCAGTCCCCGAGGACTGGGCGTGGGGGTGTCCCAGCCGAGGCGGTAAAGCAGAGGGTCCCGGAGTCAGGGGACCCGACCCCCCCCCGCCCCGCCCCCGGCGGTAAGTCAGCAGTCCTAAGAGCTCACAGCTCTGCCGGGTGAGGGGGACGGTCCCTTCTCAGGCCTCATCCACCTGCCTGCCTCCGCTCTGGCCTAGAAGAGGGTCCATCTTCAAAGTGACCCCGGGGAACAGAGGAGGAGAGAGCAAGAGGGAGGGGCCGGAGAGGCTGGGCTGACCCCATTTCCCACAAAAGAGCCTTCCCCTAGGGCCACACCCAGGCTGCCGTCCAGAACCGGGGCTTCAGAGCCAGCAGAGAACTCCCTGGGCTCCGGGACCCACACTCTTCTGAGGGTCAGAGCAGGGTCTGTCATGGGCAGGCCCTGAGGACAGAAGTTTCTAGCAGCCAGCTCTTGATTTAGGCCGTGCAGCTGCCCTGAGATGAGCTACTTACTGTGCCCAGGGCTCCCCAGGCATCTGCTGTGGGCCTGTCCTGCTCATCTCCCTCACCTTGCTCTGTGGCTCACCCCAGAAGCCACAGTGTTTCCTGAATAAAAGATCAAATGAAGGGACTCTGGGGTGGGGCAGCCAGGACCTTCCCAACCGGGATGTGTTTGGCACACAGCCGTCAGGCCGACGAGCAGACCTGGTCACAACCAGTCCTTACACTGGATGGTTTTGCAGAAGCGACTGGCACCAGGAGGCGGCCAGAGGCTGAGCGGTACTCTGGCAAGTGCCCCGCTTAGGGCGGGGGGCATCCTGTGGGGAGAGGGGCTCTGGCTTTGATCTCAGTAGTGCCAGGCAAGAGGGGAGAGCCGGGACCAGAGCACCCAGGCACCTCTGAAAGGCAGATTTCCACCTCTCCTGGGGCAGCAGGGGCTGTGGATGTCCAACCTGGCCCGCACACTGGGTGACCCGCATCCTTCTGAGCTCCGGAAGGAGAAGGAGGCAGGCCCTCACAATAGAATAGAATTAGCACACCCCTTGGTAAACCGGCCTCTCCCCAGGCTGCAGGTAGGCCCTTTAGGCCGTCAAGGTCATGCAAACTCCTGCCAACGCGAGTCCATGCCAGCATGAAGTGGTATCAAAACCATGATGACAGCTGGCATTGATTTGCTTGCATGCCTTTTACGTGTCCTATCTCATTTAATTCTCAACCTCAGGACGCATATACTATGATTATCCCCATTTTACCAGATGGGACAGCAGACAGACAGAGGTAAAGTCACACAGCCAAGAAGTGACTGGGACTCAAACCCCTGCCCCATAATCCCTCCCTTGTCTTGTTTATTTTCCCACACATCTGCACATGCATACACACACACAGAACACAAACACACACACACACACACACACACATGCACGCTTTCTGCAGCCCTGGGCAAGGACACCGCAGTATTCTGAAGGCTCTGTGTTGAAGTCCTGCTTTTCCCTGGTTGGGTGGGCTGCCCCCAGACCAAGTTTCCGCAAGGAGTCGGGGTCACTAAAGGGGTATGATTTAAGGCCTCTGTTCTACTCCAGTCAACAACTGGGGTCCCCCAGGCAGCCCCTCGTCTGGGCTGGAATTTTCAAGGTGTGATGTGGAGACTTGGGGGCAGGCGGGAAGAGCAGGCTGATCAGGGTACCATGGGGGGAATGGCTGAGCTACCGAAGGGACCCAGACTGCCCCTGCCTACAGAGCCCAACCCCGCACCCCTCTCACAGAACAACCTACTGTCCACCCCCTGAGTCAGAGAGTTCCTCCCCAGCAGAGTAGGCAGCTGGAAGGGAGAAGGGCTGCCAGCCATGACTTTCTGGAATCCCAGGCCCCAGAAGCCCTGTCATTTGGCTCTGGCCCCCCAGCCCTCCTTCAGGAAGGGCCCTCTTCCACCCGCACCCCCGCATCATCTCTGCCTCCCACCTTATCCTCTCTAGCTGGCTTTCGTCAGCGAGGAGGGCTCTCCCTCCCAGGTGGCAGCTGGGGCGGGTGTGGGGAATATCAGTTCTGGGAGGTTATTGTTAGGACAGTCACCATGGCAACAAGCATCACATCTGCAGAGCCAAAAGTGCTGCACGTGGGGCTCATTCTCCCAAGGAAAGACACAGCCCTCCCTGTCCCCCTCACCCTCAGGAACCGATGTCACTGCCACCACCTCTCTCAGGCCCAGCCATCTGCCTGGAAGAGCAGGCAGTGGTTTCCCAGAAGAGGAAGACCCTAATCCATCAGTCTCCAATCACCTGGACCTTGACACGGCAGCAAGACACTTATGGCAGGTGTGTGGAGGGATGATGTGATGGTGGTGATGGTGGTAATGATGATGGTGGTGATGGTGATGATGATGGTGATGAGAATGATGATGGTGATCATGATGGTTATGGTGATAATGGTGATGAGGGTGATGGTGATGATGGTGATGGTGATGATGATGGTGATGAGAGTGATGATGGTGATCATGATGGTTATGGTGATAATGGTGATGAGGGTGATGGTGATGATGGCGATGAGGGTGGTGGTGATGAGAGTGATGGTGATGGTGATGAAGGTGATGGTGATGATTATGGTTATGGTGATGATGGTGAAGATGATTGTGGTGACAGTTGTGATGGTGATGATGATGGTGATGATGGTGATGATGGTGATGATGATGATGGTGAGGGTGATGATGATGGTGGTGATGATGATGGTGATGGTGATGAGGGTGATGGTGATGAGGGTTATGGTGATGGTGGTGATGATGATGGTGATGGTGATGATGATGGTGATGGTAATAATGGTGATGGTAATAATGGTGATGGTGATGAGGGTTATGGTGATGGTGGTGATGATGATGGTTATGATGATGATAGTGATGATGATGATGGTGATGATAGTGATGAGGGTGGTGATGGTGGTGATGATGGTGATGATGAAGGCCATAGCTACAATTTACAATGCACCCATTGCATGCTAGAAACTTTAAATTTTCTCTACCCACAACTTCATACAAACCTCATAGTAACTTGTCAAGAAATGGATTATCAGAAAGAAAGAAAGAAAGAAAGAAAGAAAGAAAGAAAGAAAGAAAGAAAGAAAGAAAGAAAGAAAGAAAGAAATGGGCTATCAATCTCCTTTTACAAACAAGGAAACTGAGGCACAGAAGGAGTCTGTAGGAGGGCTCAGGTGAGACAGCTAGTCTGTGTCATCCAAACAATATTGTTATCCAGATCTGCCTGACTTTATAGCTGGTGCTTTAACCACTGTGCTCTGCTCCTGGGTGACTACTGGCCTTGTTCATGTGGCCACCATGTGCCAACTTTGTGCCTGGCTCCGCCCAGACACTGGGTCACACCAAAGAATGAGGTGGACAAGTTTGCTGCCTTTGCAGGGCTTATACCCAAGACCAACAAGAAACAAATCAGAAACCATTGAGTAGTCATATTTGTTCTATGTAGATTTAAAACAAAATGATTTGTTAGATAGTGACAGGGTGGCAACTTTAGAGTGAGTACTCAGGAAGGGCCTCTCTGAGGAGGTGACATTTCAGTCCTTCATCTGAGTGAAGGAGAAGGGATAAGGGGAAAGGGCATTGAAGGCAGAAACAGCCACTGTGCAAAGGCCCTGTGGCTAGAACCAGCTGGCGTATTTAAGGAATGAAGAAGGTGAAGAAGAGGGGCTACAAACGTACCCCACACCCTGCTGTTTTTTTGTCTGCACCTGAGTCCTGCAGGGGCACATGAGCCGTCTAAGTGACGGGCAAGCAAAGAAACAAAGCTAGCCAGCAGGACACGGGGAATTTACTTGGGCCTGCACAAAATTTCTGCCCTCTGACAGGAGAGCACTGACCCTCCAGACCTCCTTATGCTTCCCCAGGCGTCTAAGCACAAGGTGTCTGAAAGATGCCACCCACGCTCTCTGGGCAGAGGGTGATCCTCCCCAGGAGGCCTGCAGGGACTCCTGCTTAGCCCACTTCCAGGCCCGGACATGACCCTGTGCCTGCAGGCTTGCAGCACCCCTCTCAGGCCCTCACCGGCCCCAGCACATGGCCCTTCCTGTCCAACCTCCTCTTGGTTGGGGTCACTGCCCACCTCTTGGGAAATGCCTCAGGCCCTGGGCCCCAGAAGCCTGGCACCCCTGACCCTGTGATGGGCTTACACAGGAATCCTCGACAAGCAGGGCCGCTCAGGCCAGCAGGAGCAAGCAGCATGACACCGGTGCCCCAAATGGCCAGGAGGGGCCAGGGAGTCACCCCAGTTGCTGTTCCCTTCACCATGAACACCAGGGCCATGGCGTGGGAACCGCCTCCATGCATGGGTCAGGCCCTCTGGTGCCCAGCTGCTCACCATCCACCTTCAAGCACAATGGGCATTAGCGCCAGGCCTGGGGTCCCAGCAGGAAGCCAGATGACTGTGCAGATCGGCCTGAGACTGTTCACTTCCCTCCCTCGAGAAGGCAAAGTGGGGCCCCCAGTGCCGCGCTGGCCCTGACCCCAGTTAGGAGACCCCGCTGTGTTGGGATTTTCTATTGTTGACAGACACAAACCACCATGAAGAAAACGTGCGTGAATATGGGGCAGCCACCCTGGAGAACCATTTGCTAGTTTCTTATAAAACTAAGCAAATACCTTCCCTGCGACCCGCTAATTCCTCTCTTAGGTATTTATGCAAAGAAATAAAAACGTATGTCAAAAAACAAAGAAATTTGTATAAAAACATTATATAGCTCTATTCAGAGTAGCTACACCTGGAAGCGATGTAATCACCCATAAACAGGCACGTGGTTCAAGACATTGGTGCAAATACATGAGGAAGAGGAGCTCCTGGCACACATGGAAACATGGGCGAGTCTTCGGAAATGTATTTGAACAGAAGGAGCCAGATGCCAAGAAAACATACCACAGGATCCCACTTCCACGAAATTCAGGACGAAGCTGTGGCTGTGGACATCGGAAGAGTGCGGTACCCACGAGGGCTGGCGGTGCTGGCACTGATTCCGAGCACCCAGGGACCTCCATGGGAGAAAAGCGCTGTGGCTTTGAGGTGTACACAGGTACAATGGGTGCATGTGTATGTAAGTGTATTTACACACCAGTTGCACGAGTGTTGGTGTTGCCTGCAAAGGAGACCCGTCCCCACAGTCATGCGGGGGAGGCTCTGAGCTTGGCCCTGCTTTCAGAGACAAAGGAGATCTCAACAAATCCTACGAAAGCAGGCATCCGTGACAACCATGCATTAAAATAAAAAAAAAAATGACCAAAGGAAGCCAAATAAAGCCGCTCAACAGGAAATCTAAATTTCAAACTATGGAAACTATCAAAATGTAACTTATGAACAGACCCAAGTGAGGCCACCAGGCACCATGTGTGATGGGACGCTGCAGTGCCTGGCTCAGGCAACAAGCCAGCTCGGCTTACTCGCAAACAAGCAGCCGAAGAAACTGGGAAAAATAACAAAATAACACCAGGAAAGGTAAAGGGAAGAGTTTGATAAAACCAAACAGAAATCAATGAAATGAAAAACATCCAATAGTGCTATTACTAATCGGTAATACCAAAAGCTAGACCTTTGGGGGAAATAAAATTTTTTTAGGATTTTATTTTTTTTTTAAACTCCTCTCCACCCCCAACATGGGGCTTGAGCACACAACCCTGAGATCAGGAGTCGAACACTCTGCCGACAGAGCCAGCGGGGCACCCCTAAAAAAGATTTTTAAGCAGTAAAATAGATCTTTGACAAGTCCAGTTAGAACAACATAAGCCCCAGAAGTCAGTGTGGAAAGGAGACAAAAGCAAAACAAGGAGATGAGATTATAAAAGAACACTATGCACAGTGCTTTGCCAATAAATGGAAAAACATGGTAGAGATGGAAATTATTCTAGGAAAATACAAATACTCATATTGACTCAAAAGAAAGTAAAATGCCACAGAATGTAGAAGCTGTGAACTTCACACAATAAGAGTGCTTTCCCTTATTATATCTTTGAGAAGTCGAGGGCACAGGTGAGGGCACAGGTGAGGGCATAGGTAAGGGCTGGGGTTGGACCAGCAGCGGAGCGGGCCAGTTCCCAGCCCAGGTGCGCATGACCATTCGTGGGACAGGGACACGGCGACCATCAGGAGACACCGGATGCGTCCCCTTTACTGTTGACTTGCCGTCGTCTGTGCCCATGAGCCTGGAAGGAGCTGCCCCCAACCACCCCCCCCCCCCCCGGTCTGTCTGTGCAGCCAGGGCGCCAGGGGGCCGCGTGGCGCGCACCCCGGGTGGGATCAGCTGGGAGCAAGCAGGGGGTTTTGTAGGATGTGCTCGCTCACCGAGTCCTGGGCGCCCGGGGGCTCAGTTATTCAGGGTTTCAGAGGAAAGGATTTGTAATAAAGACATGCACAGCGGTGCTATTTATAACCAAGAAAACTGGAAACAACCCAAATCGCCCCCACAGGGACTGGCCTGGCAGATCCACCGAGGAGGGAAGGAGAGGCTGGGCCATGTGATGCATGGGGAGGGGAGCTCAGTGGCGACAGGAGCCTCATGCGTGGGGGGAGCCAAATATAATGCAGTTTGCACACAGCGACCGTAATTATGGGACACTGCAGGCTTGCGCTCACTTACAGGTGTCAGGCCAAGGCCGCACGCAGGACACTGGGGCAGCTCCCGAGGCAGCCCGCGGCCCACAGACACTTTGTCACCCGGGCCGTGGCGCAGAGGGGGACATGAGGTTCCAGGGTGCAGCCGCCAGCGGTGAGAGGCCGTGGGAGGCCGGCTGTCTGCCCTGGCACCCTTGCCTCCACCGGGCCGCAGGCAGGCGAGCAAGTGCTTTGTGCAGGTGCCATGTGCAAGGGCTCCAAGGGGTGGAGACAGACGTCCTGACCATGGGGTGCAAATGCTCTCCTCTGAGCTTCCTGCCTCCTCTGCTGGGACTGAGGGTGGTGGGTGTCCAGGAGCAGAAGGGGAGGTAAGACTCTGAAGGTGCCCTGGAGAGCTGTCCCCACCCTACATCCTGCTGGGAGGCCCCTTCCTCATGCTCAGGTCCCCAGCTCAGGGCTCCTGGGCTTCCGGACACTCGTTCATCCAGGGGCCTGCGGGCTGTGGTGGAGGAGTGGGTGGCAGGTGCCCCTGGCCCCGTTCCCACATTGGCCCCAGCCAAGGTGTCTTGGCCTCTGCTGGCTGCTGCCTGCTGGTGGCCTCCCCATGGGTTCAGCAGATGCTTGGTGGGTGGCCATGGCCCCCTGCCCCACCCACACCACACCCTCCACCTGGCAGGCCCCAAGGCTTTGGGGCTCCCACACAGCACAGCTACAGGAGGAGAGACTCCCCGGGGAGGTGACCCCACATGGCTGGAGGGTGGGACCTCAGCATTGGGGGCGCTCCTGAAGACCAGCCTGCAAGCCACCCTGGCTACAGTCACCCCCTGGCCAAGTGGCCGTCACTCATAGCCCCAGGGCCTGGGGTACACAAGGCAGCCCCCAGCCACCACTGATCTGGCCCCTCCCCAAGTGGCTGTAGCCAGGGATCCCTGCCAGACCGGTGACCTCTGCAGGACCCAGGGTCTCCCGAAGCCCCCTCTCTCTCTGACCCTCCCCTGCCCCAGGGAGAAACCAGTGGGGGCTGCACCCTGCAAACTGCACATCTCGCCTCCTTCATGGGGTTGGTATTATGACTAATGACAGGGCACCTTGGAATCAGGGCCTGGTGGCAGTGCAGGGGAGCAGTAAACTTCAGGTGCTGGCGCAGCAGTGCTGATGGGGACCGAAGGGACTGGCAGGGCACAGTGCTGAGTGTCACCAGGAGGAGAGAGCAGGGCTGAGGGGGCTCTCAGGGAAGCTGGCGTGGACAGGAGGGCTGATGCAGCCGCGACAAGCAGCAGGCAGAGGCATCTCAGGGCTGGGGACCCAGGGCTCGGGGCACAGGGGGCCCAGAGCGAACAGGGGCAGGGGGGACATGGAGCATGTTCTTCTGCGTGAAGCTGACCTGTCACTTCCACGCGTGGACAATAAGGATTCACTGGCACGGACTGGCCCTCTTGGGGGAAGTAACCATCCTCCGGGCAGAAGGCATGAGACACCTGGTCCCAGGTGTGAAGGCCAGACCCTGTCAGACCGGGGGCCTGAGGAGCACCGCGTACAACCGCTTGCGGTGGCCCGGCGCCATCTCGGGCGGTGGCACAGAGTGCCGGAGGGCAGAGGTCACAGGGACCCAACGGGGGAGACAGCAGACTTGGGGCTGTGGGAGCCATGGGGATGTGGGGGGCAGGACGCCAGAGACCCCACAGGGGGACTCGCGAGGCCTCTGATGTGCAGACACAGGGCAGATGACGGGGCCCAGGAAATACCGCGGATTTTCCGGGATCTGCGATAACAAAGCACGAAGCCAAGTCGGAGCAAGTTCAAGGCCATCAGCCGGGAAACAAGTCAGCGTTGGGCGGGGCGAGGGGGGGGCGGTTAATAGAACCTTGAGCTTCACATTGTCGTAGCTGCTACACCCGCTGTTCCGTTAACACAAGAGTCACCAGGTGTTCAGAGACACAGGGAGACGTGAGCCGCAGGCAAGAAGAGTCATCTCCAGAAAGTGAGAAGTAGCCCCAGGTGACCTGGACGGTGGACTCGGTGATGGGAGGCCACTGGGAGGGTATACTGGGGCAACCGGAGCGGCTGTGGTCCTGGGGAACTGATGGAAGCTCCCAGCCCCCCCGATGATCAACAGCAAAGAGGAGCAGGGACCCCCGGCCCGAGTGCGTCACACATGGTCCCAACGTGTGAAGTTGAGGCACGAGAAATATTTGAAGACACGATGGCCAGAAAACATGCCAAATTTCATGGAAAACATGAATGCACATCTCCCATCATCTCCACAAGCCCCAGTGAGGATAAATATAAAAAGAACAACAGATGCACACAGTCCCCGAAAACCTCAGACGTCCTGGAAGCCACCAGAGAGAAGAGACGCGTCGCTCGCGGGGCATCCGTAGGACTGTGACCCGACTTCTCAGCAGCAGCAGCCGGGGCCAGTAAGCAATGACACGGCAGCCTCAAGGTCTCGTCCAGTAAAAATGTCCCTAAAAACACGCTTGACATATAGACAGTCACGTAAAGGAAAGCAAGAGGTGGTACGGAAAGCAGCGTGGTCCAGGCCGCGGGCAGCCCCCTTGCCGGGGGCAGGACAGGTGGACGACACGGCATGTCCCGTGCACCACACTCCTGAGACGCAGGCACGTGGGATGGGACCGTCTGCTAGGCATCTGGCCTCTGCCTGTCGGCACCCGGGAGCAGCCCGGCGATGCTCCGCAGGGACAGTGGCTGGTGTGGGAGAGCACAGGGTCCTGGGCAGCTGCTGAGCCAGCCGAGGTCACTGCGCGGGCAACGGCTCTCCAGGCGTGAGCTCTGCGGTGCCCATGGGGACCGCGGAGCAAGATCAATCCCGAGTCTGTCACTGGTCCCGTGTGCCTAGGGCCAGGACACTCGTCTGGCAGACGGGCAGGTGAGCCACCCAGGACCGGCAGGAGCTCAGCGATTGGGAGGGGGTGGACGAGCATGTGGTGCTGTCTGCACGTGCAACTTTTCTATAGATTTGAGACTATTTGGAAACAAGACATCTTACAAAGCAGCAGCTTCCTTGGGGCAAGAAGGAAGAAGAGAAAGCACCAGAGCAGATGACAGGCCACAGCAGGGTTCCATCCCCACAACGCAGCGCGGGAGCCCAGCTGCCCCACGGGCCGGCCGCTGAGCCCTGGGCCTTCGGTCGTGCATGTGTCCTGTAGCGTGCGCGGCTCTCATGTCCCCAATACCTGGGGGGTGAGCACCTTCTCACGCTTCGGGACCATTCGGGCCTTTTCACGAAGTGAAGCCCGCATCTTCTCCCATTTTTCTACTGGTTCTCTTTCTCTTTGTTTGTAAGTAGGCTGCACGCCCAATGCTGGGCTTGAACTCACTGCCCTGAGATCCTGAACTCACCGTCCTGAGATCCCAAGCTGAGCCGAGATCAAGTCCGATGCTCCACCGATGGAGCCGCCCGGGCGCCCATTTCTCTTTTGCTGGTTGACTAATGCAAGGTCTTCATACAGCCCGTGTCAGAGACGTGGTCAGACGTGCTTACTGCAAATATTTCTTCCAGCTCTGTGGCTTGCCTTTCCACCCGCTTGCACATTATCAGTTGTCTTTCAACATAGAAATTCTTAATTTCAACATGATTGCACTCACCAACTTTTTCCTCCCCAGATACTGTGCTTTTTTTTATTTTTATTTTTAAAAGATTTTATTTATTCATTCATGAGAGACACAGAGAGAGAGAGGGAGGCAGAGACACAGGCAGAGGGAGAAGCAGGCTCCATGCAAGGAGCCCAACACGGGAATCAATCCCGGGACCCCAGGATCATGCCCTGGGCCGAAGGTGGCGCTAAGCCACTGAGCCACCCAGGGATCCCCGGTACTGTGCTTTTATATTCTGTCTGTGGACCTACTATCTGCCCTGTAGGTCATGAAGACCTTCTCTGCTGTTTTTTTTCTCTACAGCCTTTGTGCCTCCTATTTACTTCTGACTGTTATGAAATAGGTGTGCATGCATGCATGTGTGTGTGCATATATGTGCCTATGTGCGCATGTGTGTGTGCATGAGCATGCCTGTGTGTGTGCGTGTGTGGAGTACAGAGTAGGCCTCAAGATCGTTCCCCACACATGTATTCAATTTGTCCTGCAATAATTTTGCAAAAAATACTTCTTCCCCCAATTTACAAGCGTCAACTTTGCTGCCCGCATGGGCCTATTCTTGGATTCCGTTCCATTGGTCTATTGCGCATCTTCATGGACCAACGCCACCTTGTAAATCACTGTGGTTTTGCTGCATGCTGGCACATGTTCTTCGGCTGTGCTGCTCTCGTTCCTCATTATCGTCCATTCATCTGACCCGTTCTTGGTCTTTTGCGGGTAGACCCTGGAGTCAGCTTGTCATGTAGACACACACACCCTGGTATTCTGGGAGAGCAGTGTGGATTAAATTATCTCAGGTGCTAGAGAACTAAAATTATCTCCATATCGAGTCTTCCAATCCACAAGCACAATATATACCCTTCCATTTATTTAGGTGAACTTTGATCTACCTCAGTAAAGTTCACAATTTCCTGTGTAGGCATTCTGCGTGTCTTTGTTCAATTTATTATTAGGTATTTGATTTTTTAAAAAAGATTTTATTTATTTATTCATAAGAGACAGAGAGAGAGAGGCAGAGACACAGGCAGAGGGAGAAGCAGGCTCCATGCAGGAGCTTGATGCGGGACTCGATTCTGGGACGCCGGGGTCACGGCCTGAGCCAAAGGCAGATGCTCAACTGCTGAGCCACTCAGGCATCCCTACATTGTGTGTGTGTGTGTGTGTGTGTGTGTGTGTGTGTTTTCTTTTTGATGAAGTAAATGCTACATTCAATATAAGGTTCAAACTCATGACCCCGAGATCAAGAGCTGCACATTACCAACTGTACCAGCCCAATATCCCAATATTATAAATAATTATTAACATTTATAATTGCTCTTGGTCCATATAAATAAGAATTTCAAAAGATTGACATTATCGTCAGCAGCCTTGCTAATTTCACATATTCTAATAAATTGCCTAAAATTTGGGGGCATATGCTATGTACACAATAATATCATCTGTAAGTAATGACGATTGTATTTCCTCCTTTCCAAACTTTTGTTCTTTTCCTCCATTTCCTTTTGCACTGGCTACAGTCCCGCAATGTTGAGGAGTAATGGTGAGAATCCCATCACGAGTCTTGGAGGGAAAGTTTTCAGAATTTCATCTAGACATACACAGAAGGAGCCATGATATACGTGGCTCAAGGTTTTCTACCCCTTTCCTGTCAACCTCTCTGCACGTTTCTATTTAAGATACGCCCCTCGTAGCAACGCACAGTGTACTGTTAGGTTTGTTCTGATACCGTCTCTCCCAGGCTTTCCTTGGAAATAGTCTGCTTACGTTTAATGCTGTTCCTGATATACATGAGCTTACACCTACTGTGCGGGTGCTTGCTTCTATTGGTCTCACCTGTTTTATATGCTTTTTTTTTCCTTTAAGATTTTATTTATTCATGAAAGACACAGAGAGAGAAAGGCAGAGACGCAGGCAGAGGGAGAAGCAGTCTCCAGGCAGGGAGCCTGATGTGGGACTCGATCCCGAGATCAAGGATCACACCCTGAGCCAGAGGCAGGTGCTCAACCGCTGAGCCACCCAGGTGTCCCTGTTTTATATGCTTTTAATCCTCTTTCCTGACTCTTCTTGGATTACTTTTTATTATTCCATCCCCACATCTAGAAGCCTAATAGCCATGCACTCTTTCCTACTACTTCACTATTTACGATGCACACTCTTTTGCTGCTCACTTGGTGCTGGATGGCAACATGCACCCTTATGAGAGTCGGCCACAAACCAGCATGCTTTTTTTAAAAAAATTTTTTTAAATTTATTTATTGAGAGAGAGCCTGAGCAGGGGAAGCAGCAGAGGTAAAGGGAGAAGCAGACACCCCGCTGAGCAGGGAGCCCGACACAGGCCTCCATCCCAGGACCCTGAGATCATGACCTGAGCTGAAGGCAGGCACTTCACTGACTGAGAACCCCCAGAGGCCCCAGAGGCATGCTTTTTTAAACCTCTTCCCAGATCCTAGACCATTCTATTTGCTCCATTTCCATCCTTTTCACTTCTATTGCTACTGTCACACATTTTATTTTTACATATTTTCCACCACAGGAGGCATTACCTACTGTTATAGAGTCAATATTCATCTCCATTCATCCTTTCTGTCCATTGCTCTTTATTTCCTCCTGATTTTCCACCTCCACTTTTGAAGGATATTTTTGCTGCAGAATTCTACAGAATCCTAGGTTGTCAGGGTTTTTTCCCGGTTCTTAACAAGTGTAATTTTATTGTCTTCCGACTATTCCAGAGTCTGCGCTGTCTGATTGTGACTCTTTTGAAGCTGCTTGATAGTCCCAGCTCCTTTGAGACAATCTTTGTGCTTCTCCTGGTGGGCTTCGGGGAGTTTCTTCAATCAGTGGACTCAAGGCATTCTCTGGTTTTCAGAATTCTCAGCCTTTATGTCCTCCAACATTTCTTTTCTCCAGGAAGAAATCTTTCTTTTCTTGCTTCTTTCCGGGATCCCAGAACTTTTCAGCATGTTCCCTCTTTTCTCTCTCTTCCACCTCAATGCATCAGCCTTGAGATTTCTTCCTCCAGTCTCATGTTAAAACCACACATTGTGTTCTAAATATAAATTACTGTGTTTTCAGCTCTAGAATATGTTAGTGAAATTCATCTTACTATTTTCTTTAAAATATTAATAGTAGTTATTTTCAAATCTGATAACTCCAGTATCTGTGTCATCTGAGAATTTTTCCCTTTTTTTTTTTTTGTATGTCTCAGAATTCATAATTGAAGGTTGGACTCTGTCCATGAGAAATGACAGAGTCTGGGATACCTGGGTGGTTCAGTGGTTGAGCATCTGCCTTCAGCCCAGGGCGTGACCCTAGGGTCCCAGGATCGAATCCTGCATCGGGCTTCCCGCAAGGAGCCTGCTTCTCCCTCTGCCTGTGCCTCTGCCTCTCTCTCTCTCTTTCTCTGTGTCTCTCATGAATAAATAAATAAAATCTTAAAAAAAAAAAAAGAAAGAAATGACAGAGGCTTTCTCCAGAGAGGGTCCACCTCGGACCCTGGGTGCAGCTGGGCTTGGGCCGACTCCTTCGGTCCAGGCACATGAGGCAGTACTACAGTTCTGATGTCCCAGTCCGTCTGGCTCATGCCTACCCGTGGGGTGTAGCTGTCCCCAGCTCCCAACTTGGATCCTGAACTCCCATTTTGTCTCTTCGTAACCATGAAATAATTGAAAATACCACTCAGCTTTTCCCCAACTATCTTACTAGCTTCTTAGCTTCTTACCACATGTACTTGATATGCAGGCGAAGGCTTTGAGGGGAAATGCCTGACCTTGGGGCCTCCAGCCTCTTCAGTCCTGGCCATTTCAGCACTGAAATTAAAATTACCTCCCCTCCTCCATGAACTTGCTGAAGCTCTGCTGGCTTCTTAGCAGTGGCAGCTCTGTGCTCAGCTTCCTACCTCTCTTCCTAAGGTAAGAATCAGTAAACATCTGGAGGGGAGGTGGTGTGCGACCTGTCCACTCACCTCTGTCCAACTCTCCTCTTCTTGGGGACTGGACTCTTCAACTCCTGGTCATCTGCAGCTGACTACGTAAACCAATTTTTTTTCCTCATCCAGGTTTACTAGTTGGTCCCTGTGGAAACAGATCTGCCCAACGATTTCACCATAACTGGAAAGGGAAGCTCAATGAAGGGTCATGTTATAGATGGCAAAAATTAGATGTCTGTCTAGACAGAGTAAAAATAATAAAAATAAATAGTGATAGGGGTGCCTGGGTGGATCAGTTGGTCGAGCATCCAACCCTGGGTTTTGGCTTAGGTCGTGATCTCATGGATTGTGAGATCAAGCCTCGAGTTGGGCTCCATGCTTGGCAGGGAGTCTGCTTGAAGATTCTCTCCCTCTGTCCCCCCGCCAAAAGAAATAAATCTTTTTATCTATTTATTTGAGAGAGCAAGCGAGAGCAAGAGAGAGAGAGAGAGAGAGTGGGGGGAGAGGGAGAGGGAGATACAGGCTCCCCGCTGAGCATGTGAGATCATGACCCAAGCCGAAGGCAGGCACTTAACCGACTGAGTCTCCCAGGTGCCCCTAAAAGAAATAAATCTTTTAAAAATAATAATAATAATAAAAATAATGATAACAGATCCCTTATGGTGTCCTTACTACATAACAGACTTTGTGCTAAGTGGTTACATGTGCTATGTTTTTGATGTTTACAGTAACCTCATGAAATAGGTATTATGTCTGTTTCCATTTTACAGATGTTGAAACTAAGAGGTAAATTAATTTGTACAGACAGTCTGTTCCCAGGAGCCAAAATACACAGAAAAAATTTAAAGGTCTTTTTGATTGTGATAAAACAATATGTAACATAAAACTTGCTCTTTCAACCATTTTTAGGTGTTCGATTCAGTGGCATTAAGTACTTTCACAGCGTCATGTTACCACTGCCACCTCCCTCTTCCCAAAACACTTTTTTCCCCCAAACAGAAACTCCTCAGCAACCTCCCTCCCCAGCCCCAAAGGGCCTCTAACTTACTTTGTCCCTATGAGGGTGTCTGTTCTAGGTACTTCAGATATGTGGAACCATGCAACATTCGTCCTCTTGTGTCTGGCTCATTTCCCTTAGTGCAATGTTTTCAGAGTTGATCCATGTCATAGGCAGTGTCAGAAAGGTGTTCCTTCTATGGCTGAGCAATATTCCACTGTGCGTCTATGCTACATTTGGTTTATCCATTCACCAGCTGACAGACATTTCAGTTATTTCCACCTTTTGGTGATTGTGCCTAATGCTGCTGCGAGCAATGATGTATGAACACAAGTTTGAGTCCTGTTACCATCCGTTTGGGTAAATACCTAGAAATGAAATTGCTGGGTCATAAGGTAACTGTGTTTAACTTTTAGAGGAACCACAACACTGTTTTCCACAGCAGCTGTACTATTTCACATCAGCACACAAGTGTCCCGAGTTCTGCAGGTCCTCACAAACACTTCTTTCTTTTTCTTTCTTTCTTTCCTTTCTTTCTTTCTTTCTTTCTTTCTTTCTTTCTTTCTTTCTTTCTTTCTTTTTCTTTCTTTTTTTCTATCTTTCTTTCTTTCTTTCTTTCAGAGATTTTATTTATTCACTCATGAGAGACACAGAGAGAGCGAGAGAACGAGCAAGAGAGAGACAGAGACAGAGACACAGGCAGAGGGAGAAGCAGTCTCTACGCAGGAAGCCTGATGTCGGACTCGATCCTGGGACTCCAGGATCATGCCCTGGGCCGAAGCCAGGCACTAAATCGCTGAGCCATCCAGGGATCCCCTCTTTCTTTTATTTTTTAAAAAATTATTTATTTGGAGAGTGGGGGCCAGAGGCAGAGGGAGAAGCAGGCTCTCCACTGAACAGGAAACTTGATACAGGACTTGATCCTAGGACCCTGAGATCACGACCTAAACTGAAGGCAGACGTTTCACCGACTGAGCCCCCCAGGCACCCCTGTATGTACACTTTCTTGAAAATGCCTTTTGGTGCACAAGAATCTCAATTCTAATAAAGTCTATTTTATCTATTTTGTTGTCGTTGCTTGCATCTTTTTTCCCCCCCCATATATAAGAAGCCATTATCAAATTCAAAGTCAGGAAGATTTGTTTCCTTTTAGGAGTTTGCCAGTTTAACTCTTTTATCTAGGTAGTTGATCCATTTTGAGTTAATTTTTGTGTGTGGTGTGAGGTAGGGGTCCAACTACATCCTATGAAACAGGTGGATTCATAGGCATAGAAGTGAGACTGGTGGTTGATTAGGCCTGTAGGTATGTGGGGTGATGGGAAGTGATTGCTATGGGTGTGAGGTTTTCTGGGGGGTGATGAAAATATTCTAAACTTAGATAGTGGTGATGGTTGCATAACTCTGTGAATACATTAAAAACCACTGAATTGCACACTTTAAAAGGGTGAATTTTATGCTATGTGAATTATACCTCAATAAAGCTGTTATTAAAACAAACAAAAAGAACAGCTGGTAGCCTGTAGGAGGGGACCGGCCTGGCAGGCCCACCTCCTGCTTCCGGGGGAGCAGACATGCTGCCCTCCCGTGGCCCCCATGGCTGCTGGCCAGGGTCCTGCCCTCTACGCCAAACACGTGGCCCAGGCCTGGATTTTTCTTCCTCCCCAGTGCTATATGGGAGGTAATAAAGGGTCTTCTTTCATGCATTTTCCTCCCACTTTGGCCCCAAGCCCAAATGCTGTCAGGCCATTATCCTGGCAAATCAGCGTGAAGAGCGCAAGAGGCCATAAGCTGCAGCTCTGTGCCCACCTCTCTTCCTCGGGGCGGATGGAGCCCAGAAGGAAAGGCAGGAGCACAGGCGGTCCCCTAGGATTCCTGGCTGAGGCGCAGGCTCGGCTTGGCCCCCTGTCCCATCTGTGGCAGGAGGGGCTGGGGCTCACTCATACCCCACCGCCAAGAAAGCTGCCAAGTTCTCTGAGTGCCTTCCTGCTGCGAGGCCAGCCTGGGACTGGGTGTGAGCTCATTTTTTGACCAGTCCACCACCTTGGGTTCCAACTGGGAGTTGAGCGTTTGGATTCGTGGGCAGCTTCTCAGGAGTATGAGGCCTCTTTGGGGTGCTTTTGCTGGTGGGAGGATGGGAAGTCCTCTGTGGACGTCAAAGGCCACACACAACCCGCTGCCTTTCTGCACCTGGAGGGTGGGGGCTTGGGCGGGAGTCAGCAGCCTCCACGGCACTTAGCAGGGGCCCTAGGGTGACCTCGGTGGCCTTCCTGAGGAGGGCCAGAGAGGAGGCAGTGGTGGGCGCTGGGTGAAGAGTGTGGCCTAGAGACTGGGTACGGTCCCCAGGCACATGCTGGCCCCACACGGTGGTAGAGGCCCTGGGCTGGGAGCCGAGGGCTGGAGCTGCTGCCTGGGAAGCGGGCCCTCTCCCCACCGGCCCCGAGGGCACTGAGTCCAAGCAGGGGTGGGGCCCAGAGGTGGGGCAAGGGAAGATTGGGGAGCAGGGCTGTCCCCCACACCCTCCCGTCTGCAGCCCAGGGACCCGGGCTGGCCCCGTGTCCTCTGTCCCCCGCACCCGCAGCTCTTCATCTGGACTCAGCAACTGTCTGGCCACCGCAGGCCTGCAGCGCCCTTTCAGTTGCAGCCTCTCTGAGGCGCCCCCTCACCGGGCCGGGCCAGCAGCTGTGCAGAACCCACGGTGCCTCCCGCGGCCCAGCTCTGGCCCCAGCACCTGCCCGCTGGAGCCCCCGGGGACTCCCGGCCATGCACAGGCCAGGGCAGGGGCACATTTCCCGGGAAACTGCGTCTGTGGGGTGCTCCCTGGGTACCCTCCGCCTGCGCGCTGACGCAGTGTGGAGGCGATGCGTGCCCCGTCTGCCTGAGAGGTGAGAGACCAGGACGCCCCGACTCCCGGTGCCCCGACCGGGACTGGGCCCGCGGCTGAGCGTCAAAGCCCAGGAAGCGCCACTCGCTTAGCACCAGACGCTCCGGGGTTGAACCCTGCCTAGCAACAAGATTAGCAGCTGATGCTACACACTGTTATTTTTATCTCTGGGGCTGCGACGGCTGAAAAATGTGGCCTCCTCCTGCACCACCTGGGGACCCAGCCCCGCAGGCCCGCACCGCCCCTTCTCGCCCCGGGATCTGTGAGCTCGGGGAATAGGGAGGGGTCGCAAGAGCACCCCTCCTCTCAGCCCTGTGTCCACACCCCCGGGCCCCTCGCCTTCTGTTCTGTGTCACCATAGCTCTGGCCCCTGGCGCCGAGGGACCGGGCCTGGGCCGCTGCAGGACGCTCTGGGCCCCTCCCTCCCGCTGCTGCCTCCTCGCCCCCAGCGCTGTGTCCAGAGCGTGTCCAGGGCCCAGCAGCCAACACCCCCAGGGCCACCGTGTGGCCGACCATTTGCCACGGAGGCTCCTGCTTTTCCAGAGAATGCACTGTGAACCTCCAGTTCTAGAAGATGGTGGCACAGACACTCCCAGCTCTTCCTGCTGGATGCAGTCCAACAGATGCTGCAAAGGGACCAGGCCACAGGAAGGAGACACACGGGCTGGGACCTTGGGTCTGGAGGGCCAGAAGCCTGGGCCCTGAGCTGCCACAGAGCAGAGGACAGTGGTGCTGCTCTGGGCCAAGTGGGAAGGGGAGGGGGTGTTGTGAGCCCCAGGCCCAGCAGGAGCTCGCCCGCCTTGTAGGTGGCAGTGCGGCAAGGACTCTGAGAACCAAACACCGGGGCTGTGTACCCACAAAAAGAGGCCAGAAACTCCACCGCAGAAGCAAAGAAGAGGGGCTGCCTTGCTAAATACAATAGGAGACTTCAGTAGTTAAGATTGTTCTCACAGAGCAACCAAAACATTCAGGATGCAAGAGAAAATCCTGCAAGAGAAAGTCCAGAAGTGGGAAGGACAATGTGAGTGAGGAAAGACAATGCACTGGTGCCAAGGCCAAGATGAACCAGATGATGGAATGACCGGACATGGGTCCTAAAGCAGTCATCACAACAATGCTTCTAAAAGCAAATATAAATTCTCTGGAAACAAATGAAGAAACTGAAAAATCTCAGCAAACAAGTTGCATGTTTCTTTCCTCTCTCTAAAACACAATGTTCTATAAAGTAAAAATTAATGGAACTGAACAATACAGTATGGAAGTTAAATATGTTGCCAGGTGGACTCAACAGTAGAGTAGAGTAGAGACAACGGAAGACAAAACTTGTGAGCATGAAGACAGACACAGTTTCCTCCCTCTGGACAACAGAGAGAAGACAGACACAGAAACCAGATGAATGGAGCCTCAGAAATCGTGACCAGGAACACAAGGCCCAACATGCTATCAGTGGAGTCCCCGACCACAGAAAGAATGGAGGCACAGAAAAATAATTAAAGAAATAATGTCTGAAAATGTCACAATTTTAACAAAATACATAAATCTACAGATTCAAGGAGCCCCAGTAGGAAAACCTAAAAAGATCCACACCAAGAAGCACCATGATTAAAGTTCTGAAAGCCAGGGGCACTTGGGTAGCTCAGTCGGTTGGGTGTCTGACTCTTGATTTCAGCTACAGTCATGACCTCAGCATTGTGGGATCAAGCCCCACAGCAGGCTGTGTGCTGGGTGTGCAGTCAGCTTGAGATTCTCTCCTCCCTCGCCACCAGCCCCCAATAAAAAAAATAAAAATCCTAAAAAAAAAACCAGGGATCCCTGGGTGGCGCAGCAGTTTAGCGCCTGCCTTTGGCCCAGGGCGCGATCCTGGAGACCCAGGATCGAATCCCACGTTGGGCTCCCAGTGCATGGAGCCTGCTTCTCCCTCTGCCTATGTCTCTGCCTCTCTCTCTCTCTCTCTCTCTCTCTCTCTGTGTGACTATAATAAATTAAAAAACAAAACAAAACAAAACAAAAAACTGAAAACTGAAGGCAAAGAAGAAAATCATCTTAAAGACAGCCGGACATAGTTGACATGCAGAGGGGCACCATTCAAATGATGGCAGGTTTCTCACCTGCAGCCACAGTAGTCAGGCGACACTGAGTCGCCTGGTCTATGGCCATGCTACCCTGAACATGCCCTATCTCACCCAACCTCGGAAACTAAGCAAGGTCAGGCCTGGCTACTACTTGGAGGGGAGAAGTGAGTAGCCCAACATTCCTCAAGCGATGAAAGAAAGGAAGTGTCAATCGCCAGTGAAAGTATCCCTGGGGAATGCAGGGAAATAAAGATATTCCCAGATGAAGAGAAACCGAGTGAATCTGTCTCTATCAGACCTATCTTTAGAGAATGGCTGAGGGAAGGTCCTCAGACAAATCTCCATCCAGGGAAGAAGACCAAAGGCTGAAATCACAGGCAGACATAACAGACCACTTCATTTCATGAGTTTCTGTAATCCTGTCCTATGACTGAACTTCTCACGCCATCTGATGTGACTCCTCAATAGACAGCAAACACTGGAGAAAACTATACTTTAAAATTTTGGAGGATAGGGGGATCCCTGGGTGGCTCAGCGGTTTGGCACCTGCCTTTGGCCCAGGGTGGGATCCTGGAGTCCTGGGATCGAGTCCCGTGTCAGGCTCCTGGCATGGAGCCTGCTTCTCCCTCTGCCTGTGTCTCTGCCTCTCTCTCTCTGTGTGTGTGTCTATCATAAATAAATAAAAATAAATCTTAAAAAAAATTTTTGGAGGATAAAAGGACATTAACAGAAGTAAGGTTTCTATATTCACTCAAAGTGACGGCAGTCATATATGTATGTGGAAATGCCTAGAGCAACTCCTTAAAAACTATACAAGGCAATATACTAAAAATGTAACAGATAAATCAGGAGGGAATTGTGATAAAGGCTCAAGAAATCCGCAGGAAGGCAAGGAAAACTAAACAGGAATGAGATGTGAAGAGAACTACAGGAAGCAAATAATAAAGCAGCGGAGTAAAGCCTAACAGAGCAAAAATTACTTTAAATGTATGTTGTCTAAATATACCAATCAAAAGATAGGTTGCAGAATGGATAAAACATGAACCAACTATACAGTGCCTCTAAGGCACTCACTTCACAAAAAGGCTGAAGGTCAAAGGCTGGGAAAAGATATATCACGTAAACATGAATCACAAATATCATTTATATTGATACAGCAGGAATGGCGGCGTTACATTGAGGTAAAGTAGACGTCAGTGCAAAGAAAACTAACTGCAACAGAGAAGGACATTACATAAGGATAAAACAACCAATCTACCCAATAGGTACAGCAGTCCTAAATGTGAGCATACCAAACAACAGAGCTTCTGAATCCATGAAGCAAAACCAGGAGAGTGAAAAGGGGAAGCTGACAAATCCACAGGTAAAGTTGGGGACTTTCAGCAACTGATAATACTACAAAATCAAGAATGGGCCAGGATATAACAGAACTGGACACCACCATTAACCATCAGGATAGAATTAATATTTATGGAACACTCTTCACCCAGCAGCAGAATACACATGCTTCTCAAGTGCCCACCGACACTCACTGATACATACCATTTCCTGGGTCCTTAACAAATTTAAAAAGAATTGAAATCACACAGCAAAAATGGAATTAAAGTGGAAACCAATTAGAGAAAGACAACAGAAAAACCTCCAAATATTTACATGGAAATTTAACAACACATTTCTGAAAGAGGAAATCTCAAAAAAAATTAAGAATTTTCTTTGGAAAAAAATTGAAATTGAATTGGAAAAAAAAAAAGAACAAACTCAACAACAGAAGCTGCTGGATGTAACTAAAGCAGTGCTGATGGGGAAATTTATAGCATTATGTGTACATCAGAAAAGAAGATCATAAATCAATGACCTAAGTTCCCACCTAAAGAAACTAGAAAAAGAACTAAGCAAGCCCAAAGAAAGCAGAAGGAAGAAAATACAAAATATAGCAGAAATCAATGAAATAGAAAAATAGAAACTTAGAGAAAAATAATGAAACAAAAAGAGAATTCTTAAAAAAACAAAACAAAACAAAACCCACTAGAATTAATAAGCTTCTATCAAGATTGACAAAGACAGAAAGAGAGAAGGCACAAACCATCGGTATTAGGAATGAACCGGGATATAATGACAGATCCTGCAGCCATTAAAAGAATATGAGGGTGGTGGGAGCACTTTTATCCTCAGAA
The DNA here is from genome assembly GCF_018345385.1 of Vulpes lagopus. Taxonomy (NCBI): domain Eukaryota; kingdom Metazoa; phylum Chordata; class Mammalia; order Carnivora; family Canidae; genus Vulpes; species Vulpes lagopus. Next base: position 46,555,572 of record NC_054827.1, on the reverse strand, counting down.
ATTGGACAACTTAGGAGAAGTGGACCAATTTTTCAAAAATCACAAACCACCAAAACTCAAGATTAGACAATCTAAACAGTCCTATAACTATTTAAAAACCTGAACACACACACAAGAAACCACATGAAAAGAATCCTCAATAAAATATTAGCAAATTGAATCCAACAGTGCAGAGATCAAATGTGATTTATTCCAAGTATGCAAGGCAGGTTCAATATTTTAAAATCAATCATTTTCAAACACCATATCAACACACTGATATCAACAGGCTAAAGAGAAAATAAGTATTATCATATAAACTTATGCAGAAAAAAACATTTGAGAAAATCCAGAACCCATTCATGAGAAAACAGCACACTAGGAACAAAAGATTAATTTTTTTTAACCTCATAAAGAGCATCTACCAAAAATCTAAAGCTAACATCACACTTATGGGTGAAAAACTAGATGTTTTTCTAAGTTCTGGTATAAGGTAAGGAAGTCTCTACTCACCACTGTTAGCCAGGATAGCCACTGCAATAAGGAAATAAAAATAAATCAAAGGCATCCAAACTGGAAATAAATAAATACAACCATCTTTATTTGGAGATGACATGATTGACTACAAAGAAAATAGAATCCCAAGGAATCTACGAAAAACTCCTACAACTGATGAGTGAATTTAGTTAAGGTCACAGGATATAAGATCAACAAAAGTCAATTTCATTTCTATGCAATCACAACAAACATGAAAAAAAAACATTGGGGATTCCTGGGTGGCTCAGCGGTTTTGCACCGCCTTTGGCCTAGGGAGTTGATCCTGGAGTCCTAGGATCAGGTCCCACGTAGGGCTCCTTGCATGGAGCCTGCTCCTCCCTCTGCCTGTGTCTCTGCCCACCCCCGCTCTCTTCTCTCTCTCTCTGTCTCTCTCTCATGAATAAATAAAATATTAAAAAAAAAAAAAGAAAGAAACCAAAACTAAAGATGTCTTACATCTTACAACTAGTCAAAAATTACAAAATACTTAGGTATAAATCTAACAAAACGTGTACAGAGTCCACACGAGGAGCGTTACACAATGCTCACACAGAGATGTTAGATCTAAGGGCTTGGGAGAGGCATACCATGTTCGTGAATTGGAAGACATCACAGCAAAGACGACGGTTCCTCCCACATTGATCCACAGGGTTGAGGCAATTCTTGCCAAAAACCCAGTGAGGAATAAAGAGGAGTTTATTCTGAGCTGTCTTGAAACAATGAAGAAGAATGACATCCACAGTGTCCCGGTGACCACACAGCTCCAGGAGTGAGCACAGGGCAGCGCTGCTGCAGGCAGACACGGTTTCTTGTGAAGTCACACATGCACTTGCACACCCAACCCGGCAAATGCACTCCTGGGCATCTACCCCAAAGAAAGGAAAACACATTCACACACAAACGCTCACAGCACTTTATTTGTAAGAGACAAAGATTGGAGACCCTGCGAGTGTCTTGGGATGGCAGGCGGGTGTTTGCGCCCTGAGCCTGGCAGCTGGCAGGGGTCAGAAATCAGCTCCTGACACACACCTGAGCTCAGATGAACCTCCAAGTACGCGAGGGAAGACCCAACCTCAAAGACACATACCGCATAATCCAGGAGCACAGCCTTCGTTCCGCGGCCGACCTGCGGACCTCTGCTTCCAGAGATCAGATGGGGGTTTCCAGAGGCTAGGGACAGCGTCAGAGCGCCCCTGGAGACCCCGTGGGTCTGGGCCTCAGCAGGTGCACGGAGTGTCCTGTGACATCACACAGAGCTGCATGCGCATGCTGGGGGGCCTGAAGAATTGGACTCTGTGTCCTGTGGGCTGTCCCAGTGTCCGTCCTGCAGCCATGGGGGGGGGGGAGGGTGGCAGTTGGCATTGGACAAATGGGAAACACTTCACAATCTCCTTGACTCTACAGCTGACCCCGGACAGCACAGGTTTTAACTGCGCAGGTCCATCGATAGATCGATTTCTTCTGATAAACACAGCACGGAAGTATAAATGTATTTTTCCTTCCTTATGATTCCCCCAATAACACTCATTCTCTGGCTTCCTTTATTGTGAGGATATAGCATCAACTACAAAGACCATGCAAGATACGCGCTCATCGACTGCTGTGCTATCGATAAGGCTTCCGGTGACAGGCGCCTCGCAGGGGTGGGGTCAGGGGGTCCCAAGTCATATGGCCCTAACCTGAGCATTGTGGGAGCACCAACTGTGGATCTCAAAACTGGAAGGTGGAAGTCGACCCAGAAGCTATCCCGGAGCCCGTTTGTTCAAGCGTGGAAGACCGCCCCTGGGGTGGGCGCGGCTCCCTCCAGGTCCCCCCCCCCCCCCCCCCCCCCGCCACCAGCTGGCCAGCGTGGCTCCTGCTTTTCCAAGGGGCCAGCTAGCAGGGCCCCCCTGAGAAGCCCTCCTTGCACAGGCTCTGCCCAAGCTGCCCCTTCCTTCGCCAACCCTGCGGGGCCCCTTCACCTACCACACCCCCACCAACACCCCCAGGCTCTCAGGACCCAAGAGGACTGATGGAGGCTCCGCTGAACTCTGAGCAGAGATCTGCCAGGGCTGCAGGGTGGGCGGGGGTCTGGACCTTGGTCCTGGATCAGCGGGCGACCACCAGACAGGCCAGGCTGTGCTGGCTTGGGCCTGGCAAGGCGCCCCAGGGCAGAGGCAAGAGCCATTGGGGTGATCCCTCCAGCTCCACTGGTCAAACACATATGCAGGACCCTCGTGCCCCCAAGGCCAAAGCCCACCCCTGAGGGGTTCCCGGGACTGCAGGGACCAACACGCTCAGGGACTTGACACCAAACCTATCATTAGTTCTGGAGGTCGGAAATCAAGGTGGGGGGAAACATTCCCTTGCTCGCTCCACCTTCAGAGCACATCGCCCCAACCTCCCCAGCTCTGACCCTGAGTCTCCTGCCCCTTTTATTTTTTAATTTATTTTTTATTTCATTTTTAAAAAAGATTTTATTTATTTATTCATGAGAAACACAAAGAGAAAGAAAGAAAGAGGCAGAAACACAGGCAGAGGGAGAAGCAGGCTCCCCGTGGGGAGCCCGATGGGGGACTCCATCCCAGGGATCACGCACTGAGCCAAAGGCAGACACGCAACCGCTGAGTACCCCAGGTGCCTGCCTCCTGCCCCTCAAGACGCCGCCTGTGCCGACACTGGACCCCTGGATGATCCAGGAGCACTCCCGTCACCTGCTCTGCTGTCTTTGTTACCACCTAAGGGGTCACAAGCCAGGTTCTGGGGAGGGGGTGGGATCTCTGGCAGGCTGAGGGTGGTTACACAGCCTGGCCCCGCCTCCTGCAGCCCCCTTGTGGGGGGGTCACTCTGGGCAGCCCCTCCCCCAGCCTGGGTGGACGGGCTAGGACAGAAGGCACCCAAAGCAGAGCTCCACCCCTGTGCCCTCAGCCTCGTCTGGCCAAGTCCTCCCTGTGCCCAAGACCCTAAATCCTGGAGCCCTGTCTGCACTAGGCACCCAAGGCCCTTCCCCCCTGCCACGGGGCCCGCTCTACCCCGGTGGCTGGGAGAGGCCACCCTTCCAGAGGCAGGTCCTCAGGGAGCCTGTGGTAAGCAGGTGGCGTTGTGGGACCGTGGCTGTCACAGCCGCAGCCCCCCAGCCCCCACTGCACCCCTCAGTGCCAGCTGGCTCTCTAGCCCATGAGTGTGCCCAGAAACCGGAATGTGGGTAAAATCTCCGTTTGAAAGCCAGCAGCAGATGAAAAGGTTGCCGAACGGGCACAGAGCTCCACACTGGGAACGCGAGACAGTTCTGCGGATGGACGTGCTAGGTGCAGCTGAACGTCGCTAGGATGGTAAGCTCCGTGCTCGAGTCACAACATCCTTCCTAAGCGGCGTGGACCTCCTGCCCGCCAGGCCCCGTCACTTCCTGCCCCCAGGTGACCAGTCCCTACCCCAGGGGGTAGGCCAGTCCCTGAAGGGGGTGGCAGGGCGGGGCCGGGGCTCTGCAGGGTCCAGGGTGGGTGGGAGGTCCCGCAGCACCCCCGCCCGGTGCTGAGCCCTGTGTGGGACCATCTTGCCAGCAAGGAATTGGCCCTGAGGCTTGGGTGTGGTTGGGGAGCCCCTCTCCGGGTGTGGAGGCCTGGGGGGGTCACAGAGCCCCTGGATGGGTCAGTGGGCGCCTCTGCAGGACTTGCTGGCCAGAACACTCGGCCTACTCCTCGCCACCAGGCACAGGCCACTGCTCTCCAGCACACATTGGAAGCGACTCCCTGAGACTCCAGGAATTTGGGGTCAAATCCAAGGCCTGACCCTGGCCTTCAAAACCTGAGCTGGCTGGACCTCTCCATCCCCTTGTCCAGGCCCTGGGGCGCAGAGGGCACTGGGGGCTCCACCTGGCCTGCCGCATCCATCCCCAGTCCTGCCACTTGCCCAGGTCACCCAAGGTTCTGCTGACTGAGCTGCTTACCTCAACTGTAAACATGGGGCGAGTGCGCACCGTCCTGTCATCGGGGGCATTTTCGATCCCCACAGAGGCCGAGGGGGTGCCCAGGATGCCCCTCGTGACCTCTGAGGACGTGTCTGGTGACCTAGGAACACAGCCTGCCTCCCTGTAACCCAGAGAGCTGACACACCCACCCAGAGAAGCAGGGCGCCTGGCCTGCAGGGCAGCCCCAAGCCAGCAGGTATCCCGGGGACTTTACAGCAGCTGCTGTGGGAGGCTGGGGGGGAGGGGGGGCCAGGAGGCGGGGCCGAGTCCTGGCACCTTCCCCACCAGAGGCCATCTCCAGCGGGCTGCCCCCAAACCCTACATGCAACATCTTCGCAAGATGCCCAACCGCCTGGGGGTTGAAATGGGAAGAGTCCGGAGCACCCTGTCTGGGTGAGGGAGGACCCCAGAGCTGTGTGGGGCCCCGCCTGACCCCTCTCCCACAGCCCCGTGGCTTGCTTCTGCAGCAGAGCTCCTCTTTGCTAGGCACCCGCCGGCCTGGGGTGGCCTGCTGGGCCCGGACAGCTGACAGGTGGCCCCCGGGGCTCCTACGCATTTCGGCTAGAGCACCAGCTCCTGCTTGGCAGCCCCTCCGTGGCACCTGCCAACCCAGACCCTCTGCCGGCCAGGCACATGGTGGAGGGCTCCTAGGCCCCTGCTGTGGGCCACCAGGAGACCCCCCCGCCCAGGCCACGTGACGGCTCCGACCTGGGCAGCTTCCCAACCACCGGCCCTGCAGGAGAGCCTGCCCCAGACCACCAGCCGCCCCACCGCTATACCCACACCAGAACCCCTCCTCGGGGAGAAGCGCCTGGGCTGTTGGGGATCGGTCGGCAAATGACGCCAGGGGCCTACCCCCCGACCTGCAGAGCGTCTGCCGGTACCAGGCTTGTGCCACACGGATGGCAGAGGCAGGGAGGCCCCACTGGAGCAGTGTGCGGGGGGGCGGGGGGCGGGGGTCCAGCTCCAGCCTCAGGGGCATCCCTTCCTCTGTGGCCCTCACACCGTGTTTGCATCGAAACGTCCCCGAGTGCATCCGGCTCTGGCTAAACAGCGTGGGAAGCAGCATGATGGAGAAGGCGGGAGGCCCGGCCTGGTTTCGCCCTCCATGCTAGCCAGACGGGAGGCCACCCAGCCGGGACAGCCCCGCCAGGCTGCTGTGCCTGCCGTCCAGGCTGGGTGGGACTCACCACGTGCCCCCCCCCCCCCACCAGCTTGGGCTCCAGTGTCCGTGGGCCAGGTCCTCAGGGCAAGGGGAACACACACAAGGCGGTACCCCGGTCCAGGCTCAGCGGCAGAGGGCAGGGCAGGGCAGCTCTCCGGCTGCACACAAGTCGACCTCTGGAGGCCAGCCAGCCCTCAAGAATCACACCCAGGAGAGCCCCTGGTGCTTGAGCAGACGGCTGAGCAGGGAGCAGAGCCTGAAATGACGGTGTTACCCCCCACACCCACCGAGGCTGGGACAGGTGCCAGCGGGAGGCCCACAGGAGCGCCAGCCTGCCTGTGGGGCAGACCCGGGTGGCTGTGGGTCTGTCCTCAGGTGGGCAGTCCTGGGCTCACTCCTCTCCACACCACAACTGCCGCCTCCCGGACCCTTCCTTTCTATGTAGAACATGGAGACTGTTCTCCCTCCCATACGTTTTTGGGCAAACTGTTGAAAGATGGGACCTCTGCTCCCTGGCACATAATCTCTGGTCCTGGGCACTTGTGCGCTAATGCCACCAGGCATCCTGCATTCACTTGAGAAGCACCGCCAGGGCCTGTCCACAAGCACGGTCCCTGGGACAGGGGTGCACCCGACGTGCTGTGCCCGGGAGGGTGCAGGCAGATGGGTGAGCCCAGCACGCAGGGGTGGGGTGGGGTCCTCTGGCTGAAGCTTCGGGATCCTGTGCTCACTTTAGCTTTTCAGAACTTGCTAGAAACCCATGTCAGCTCTGCAGCCACAATCCTTTTTTCTTAAAAGCTCGTCAGATTTCTGAAAACCACAGGTTAGAGCAGACACAGTTCAGAAGACACTGAGGAATCCCCGACTTTGGCGTCTGCTTTGTCCGTGAGCCAGGGACCTCGTGGCTGGAGTTCCGGAAACGCACACACGCAGAGAAGAGTCTCGGAAGCAAGTGACACACATGGACGCCAAAGTGCTTAAATACAGATTTATTGCAAACCAACACTGGACAGGGGACTTCGTGGGCGGGCACCCTGGTCTCCGCGGACTTCGGCTGACAGAGCTCAGTGGCCAATCTGTGGCGGCCGCGTCTGGAGAGAGAAAACACGCAGGCTGCACCGGCTCCAGGGCCCAGGCCGGCAGCAGTGGGCAGAGGACACCCACGAGGACGGCCCGCCATTGGCCGCATGGCCTGGTGCCCCAGCCCGCCACTCTGACGCTGGTGAGCTGCTGCCACGGCAGGCGGGGTGGGCCAAAACGCAACACTGAAAACAACGTCAGAGAAGACGACGGACCATGGAGTCCACGGCTCCCCAGTCTCCCGAGTAGCTGGGGTACGGTGCACGCCCCACCTCATCACACCAGGAGACCCCGACAAGACCATCGAGACCGGTTCTCACACACGTGCGTGCCATGAGAGCCCTGGGACATGGGACAGGTTGGCAAATCCTCGGGACTCTGAGGATGGGTCTCAGCAGCTCCACCAACAGGCTCCGGCCCAACTATGGGGGCAGAGCTCTGCGCCCCCTTGGCGACGCTCCTCCCAGCCACCTGGTGGCTGCACCTCCTTCGATGGCACGAGAGCCACCCGATGCTTCCCAGGGGCTGCTTCGGACATACACAGGAATCCCCACTCACTTCTGGCCACCTCAAGCCACAAACCTGCCCCCACACAATTGAGTCAGCTCCCGCCTACTCAAGCGAAGGGGACCGTTTGTGGAGGAACCATCGCCTAGAAAGGAGTCCTCCTCAGCCCCCAGGACAGCCCCCAAGGGAAGGTCCCAGGAAACCTGCCAGCTGACAGCCCCACAGAGCAGCAGGCACGCGGCCTGCAGGCCTGGGGTGGCTCAGGCCCCACGGGCAGAGCAGAGGCAGGAGGAAAGGCCGCGCCTGTGTCTCCCGAGGGCACCTGGTCGGCTCCCCGACAAGGACCACACCCCACAGAGGACAGTTCCTGCTGTGTCTGTGGCCACTCGGGACCATGTCCCCACATCCAGCAGCGCCGACCAGAACCCCCAGTCTGCTCTCCCCGACCGGGCTGAGCATCCAGCGGACGCACACACACACACACACCAAGCGAGAGCGCACACACAGGTGTGCAGGAGAGATGAAGGCGAGGACCCTCGCGCCCCCCTCGGCAGCAGCCGGACCAGCACCCGCTCCCCGGGCCCAGCACGAGGAAAGCAAGCAGAGCGTGTGCAGCAGCAGGAGGAGAGCGGGTGGACAGTGTCCCGCTCGCCCCATGCTGCTCCCAACAGTCTGGAGACGCAGGGCCGGGCACCGCAGGTTCACCCTTGAAAGAAAGGAGGGCAAGGGCGAACCCGGCAGCGAGTCCCTGGCGGGAGGGAGCCGGGGGCACGGCCGCAGGCACGTCCTTTCCTCTGGGCATTAAAACTGCACAGCCCCCGGGGAGATGTTGAACATGGCCGGGTCGAATCGTTGGCCTCGGAAGGGGGAGCCTTCGGCATCCCACCCCTTCTTCAGCATCTCATGGACTTTCTACAAACAGAAAACAGACACAGAGGTTAACCACACAGCCCAGAGCACGACTTGCTCCGCCACCTCCACAAGAGGATTGGGGTTGTCGCAGACAGCGCAGGGCACCCCCGCACACAGTGCAGGGAGAAAGGCCCGGTGTCCCTCCTGCCCGAGGCCACTCTGTCCACGGTAGCCGGTCACTGCCCACTGCATGCACACGGCCACGCTGAGGGCATCTACCCCTTCCTGCCAAGCCCCATCCCCATTGGCCACTCTCTGGACAGGAGCCCCAGGGGAGCCCTGACCCCTGGCAAGGACGGTGTCCAGAGCCACCCATGCAGCCTGAGGGGCCTTCTCTCCAGGCCTGCTCCCCACACGGGCCGCCTGGGCCTCCTCAGAGTACCAGCCAGTCCCGCTGACCCTCTGGCCCCACGCGGCATACTTCCCCAGGGGCCTGCTTTCCTCCAAAGGCCACAGCTACATCCCCAACAGTGTGACACCGGCACCTCCGGGCTTCGTATCCGGCTCCCTCCCTGCTAGCTCCCAGCAGCAGCCTCCTCCTGCCCCCACACTCTTGTGCGCCAACCCTGCTCCCCTCACCCTGCTCCCCTCACAGCTGTGTGCCAGGATGCCCCATGTTTGCACACACTCCTCCCCAAGTCCCTGGGGAGTCCAGAGCGGTCCTAGGCAGCAGTGCTGGTCATTCAAGAGCGGGTGACCCGAGCAAGGGGCACACCCAGTCCATGTCTCCTGTGCGTCTGCTCCAGGTGCCCAGAGAGCACTGCTCGCCCAGCATTCACGTCCCCCAGGGCCCCATGCTGCCCCCCACAACGGCAAGTCCTGCTGGAGTCTGGGCCACTCGAGGCACAGAGATCTGTCCGCTAGGCTGCAGCATCTTTAAAGCTCTTCCTTGGACCCTTCCTCCTCAGCTGCCTGTCCTGGGCCTGGCGGCAGAAGTCTCCTGCTCCCCTCTTGGGCCTGGGTGCCTGGCCACTTCCAGGCGGCGGCACCTGACCCCCTCCACGGGGCCCAAGCTCACAAAGCTTGCATCTGGTGACTGCAGGCAGCTGGCATGTAAGGGCAGAGACAGATACCCAGTGCACACAAAGGCGAGTGCACTCTCAGCAGTGACAGCCAGAGACACAGCCCGTGAGGCACCCAAGGTCCCCCCAAGAGGCCACCTCAGCCCCTCCAGCCCGGTAGGCCCTGCTGGTCACAGAGCCTGGCTGAGAGAAGGCTCAGAGGCTCAGAGGCTCAGGCCCCAGCCCTGCTGCCCGAGCCACCAGGCTATCCTGACCACGAGCTGGTGCCCGACGCTCCTCTCAGGGCCACTGGTGGAGCCCACGACCCAGCCCGCCCTGCCCACCTGGCGCAGCCAGGGCTCTTGGAGTGAGCCCCGCAGGAGCAAGGCCATCTGAGGACAGGGTGGCAGGAGGATCCCCGTGGTGCCCCCAAAGCACCAGCAGGACCCAGTGAGGCCCCCAGAGTACCACTGGTGCCCCCACAAGGCTTGAGCTGGCCAGGCCTATCACGCTGGGGAACCAAAACTAACCTGGGAAGAGCAACGCTCTCCCCCCAGAACAGCCAGACTTGGGAGCACTGACACACACGCAGGAACATGCATGGCGAACCCTCTTCCCTGCCCTCAGGCCACACAGCCTTGGCCTCTGCACACACGGGCCCTTCCTGCCTTCTCCATGCTGGTCAACCCGGACTTCTCAGGCCTCTGGGGTTCCATGGGGACTCGGGAGGATTCTTCCCATGGGCCCCGCAGCAGGGCTGAGCCTGGGTCCCCACAACTCTGCCCGGGGTCCTCTAGGGGGGTGTGGGGGAGAGGGTCATCGGAGACACACACGCCCCCCCCCCCCAGATGCCCTGCAGAGCTAGGGTCACATGCCATGTCCCCGCCTGTGTGTACCAGCACCCCTTCCCGGTGACAGGTGACCAGGCCAGGGCCGCCTGCAAGGATCCCACAGGAGCGCCCCCTCCCCTCCGTGCCCCCAACATGCCCCCGCTGCCCCTGCCCTTCTCACCAGCTCGTGGCTCTGCGGCTTGCCTTGCAGCTTCTGGTGGTAATCGAAGGTGAGCCTGTCCAGCACGGCATGCTCCTCCTCGTCCACTGTGGCCATGGAGCGCTCCTTGTTGATCTTGTCAATGTCAATGTGCTCCTCGCCCTCCAGGACGGCGCTCCACCAGTACTCACCCACCTTGTTCAGGCTCACCTGGGACATGTGGGCAGACAGGGCTCCGTGTGGGGGTGGCACTGGTTCAGGGCTTGGGGCCGTCGGCCTTCACCCCTCACCAGGTTCTGAAGCCAAAGCCCCGTGTGCGGGAATACCCCACATCTGCTCGGCTGCCAGGACCCCAGCCCAGCCCCCACCCCATCCTCCCTGCACTGCTGGGGACACTCGGCCCCAAATAGGAGCCTCTACCCACACTCTGGCCCCGCCAGCTCGCCCACTATAAACGTGAGGGTCTCCCTTGCTTCCGGCATGGCACCCAAGCCAGGGTAGCACGCCGGCAGGGTGCAGGCTGCACGCCTCCCTGTGGGCGGCCCACTGTCCCTCACACTATCCACCTAGCCTCCAAAGGCAGGAAACGGCCAGTCACGCCCCAAAGGCTACGGGGCAAAGCAGGCAGGACAAGCCTGCAGCTGGAGCAGCTCTCACTCAGGAGCACCTGGGGAGAGGGTTACTGGCTGGAGGGCAATCGTGACATGACAGATCCAGAACCTGCCCATCAGTGACATATGTGAGGACACTATGCCCCCTAGCCCCCCAGCCCCACCTCACCCAGGGTCTGTCTGGCCCTGGCCACCGCAGCAGGGCTCCATCCTCATCTCAGAGAAGGACTTCGGAGGTGGGCACAGGTACAGGGCAGGCCACACAGCGAGAGGGCATCCAGCCCATGACAGCATGGCATTCATGTCACCATGGCAGAAATAATCCTGCCCTTGCTGACTACCCCAGTGGGCATGGGGCACGCCGACGGGAGGACTGAGACGGCAGGCTCGGAGCACCCCTGCCTGCTCGCTCAGCAGGTGAAGGACTTCTTCCTGCAAACGCCACAGTTGACGTTTGGGGTGGATTTTGTTTCCAGATGCTCTGCTCAGCTGGCGCCTTACTGACCTTACTCCCCAGTTTGTGTGGGGACCTGACCCCGCCCCCCAAGATCCCACGTGGAGAACACAGCCCACCCTCTCCAAATGCAAATCTGCATTCCAACACAACAACTACCTCCCAAGTGGGAGTGCATTCCAAGGCGCTTACAGGCCAGTGCACCTCTGGGAGACAGCAGGCCCTCCGGCATCACCCTTGCCGGGACCCCTCCAAACAGCCAGAAGTCAGCGCCTGCTGCTGACAGGGTGCGGAGGGCAGAACAGCCACTGCAGCCACTGACCACCAGAGGGCACAGAGGTGTCAGCCCGCCCCACCAGGGGCCCCACTGCCGGCCCTTCCCACACACGCCCTTCCTGGGCATGATGGGCTGACCCTGTAGACAAGGAGCCTACTGGGCCTTGATGCCTGCGTCTCCCGTGTCCCCAGGGCAAGTCTTCACGGACCCTTTGCAAACCCAGCAAAAATGAAGATGAGCAGAGCATCACCTTTACTAAAAATGTGTTTTGAGGTAAAATGTAATAATCACTCTACAGTGAACTCAGTGCGCTGAGCGCACACAGTGTTGTGCAACCACCACCTCCATCTGGTTCAGAACACTGTCCTCACCCCAAAAGGAGTCCTGTGCCCACGAGCAGCCCCTCCCCACTGTCCTCATGCTTCCCCATCCTCCCTGTGCACGTCAGGTGTCCTGCTGTGCCCCAGCTTCTTGTACTCAGCGTGGTGTCCTCACAGTGCGTCTGGAAGCCAGGGAGGTACTCTGGGAACAGCGCTCTAGGACCAGGTCTTGGAGTTGGATGGGGTTACATCTGGTTCTGCTTTTTACTTTAACATTGTTACTTCCTTAAAAACCAAGTTTGCAGAGATGTAGTTTTGGATTTAATGAAATTCACCCATCTGAGGGCACATCAGAGTCCTGACACACATGTAGCCATGCTGCCAGCAGCCATTCACAGGGGGACGTGGCTCTGGTTGCATATCTTTCCCTGTGCTCATTTGCCATCTTGTTTTTCTGAACGTTTTATTTGGGATAATTTCAAACATACCCGTGTGTCTCTGCCCAAGACTCCCCACCAACATGCTACCCCTGCTCTGTCACTGCATGACAAAGTACGTTTAAGGACATGCGTAACACGCAATAAATCACAGGATGTCTTCGCCTGAACCACCTGGACACCGCAACAAGTGCCTGCTGAGCACTTCCTGAGGAAAGTTTCAGCCCACCTTCCCTCCTGCAGAGGATCCAGGCCAGGGTCCCAAATGCACCTTAGTGGTCCTGTCCTCGCTCATCTGGAACATTCCACAGCTTTGCATTTAGAGACCGTCCTTCATCTGGGGTCTCATGTTCCCCCCAATTGACTGCAGGAAGCACCCCCAACAGCATAATACACAGGTGACACCATGTCCCGCCCAGCATGTCACCACATCCACTGGGCATATCTCCTTGAGCCCACCTCCCCCACAACAGTGGCAGGAGCCCCTTACCCATTGTCAGCACCCACGCCTGGGTGCCCAGAACCTCAGTGGCTCCCACTCACTCTCATCCCTAACTATGCAAGTGTTCAGAGCATTCTAGCTTGACTGGTAACCTGCTAACATGCCCCCTCCTTCCCTCGCCTCCCTCTAGGACCCTCACAGCGACCTGGTCCCAGACCTAGAATCAGGTTCCCAAAGCGTCCCACAGAAACTTCGAACCCCACGTGAACAAGCTCAGCACCCCACAACCTGTGCGATGACTCAGCAGCCTCTGCCTCCCCCTCCTCCCCTCGTGGCAGAAGCAAACATGGCGGCCACGTGCCTGCTGAGGAATGGTGGCTCCTTGTAGCACTCTCCAGACCATGGGAGCCAGGGAGCCATCCGTGAGAGCCATGGACAGTGCTTCCAGGGAGGTGCCTTGAAACGGGGTCAGACGACAGGAACCCACTCTCTGCAGGTCCCTCCGAAAGGAGGACGTGGGTCTGCAGCCAACCACCAACCTCAAACCTGTGCTTGCCAGGCACAGCAGCACCTCAAAGGGCGATCTTCTGGTGTCTTGTGCTGTCAACGAACTTTTTAAGCTTACGAATTAGAGTGCTGTATGGGCCAGGACACGGATGTGGTGTTGGGGGGGGTATATGGCATGTGCTGGAAGTACGAGCAGCCAGGTTGTGCTATCTGCGCTCTCCTCTCGCCTCGGGATGGAGGGACAGCCCTGCGTCCCCTGGGAACACATTCCTGCTGCCCTGGGCCACCTACTTCTGCCCCAGAGCCACAATTCCTTCCTGCTGGGACTCAGGGACTGGCTAGGGGCAGAACCACAGCACTGAGCGCCTCAAGAAACACCCAGGGTCCTGAGAAAGGAGAGCACTGAAGGCCAAGCGCCTGCAATTCATTCCATGGACTGATTTCCAGGCTTCTGGTGCTCGCCAAGTTTGACGTTATCAAACTCACATCTGGGACAGATGATGCGCTGTGACTCTGGTGGCCACCAGCGAGAGACAGCACCAGGAGAGCACTTCCCGAGAAGCACAACCTCACCAGGAGACTGAGACGGACAGACGAATGAGTGCAGGCAGGCCGGTCAAGGTAAGTTAGGATCAGTGAAGCAGCGCTGGCAGGCACGCTGGGACCTGGCCACCCCATAGACACATGGTACAGGAGAATGTCCCCCAGCACGCAGCCAAGCACTACAGCGAGCCTGCAACTTCACTTCTGAGAATTGAACTTGAGGAAATCACCTCAATAAGTCATCCTAGAATGGGGGGGGGGGGGGGGGCACTGTTCGTGCATACAATACACACATATTCCGGGTGAGCGCTGAGGCCAAGCAAGGACAGGCCCAAGAACACCCTTGCACCTGCTGAGCACCCTGATGCCCCACCTGGGGGGCGGCCTCTGCCTGGGGTGCTCAGCATGGAGCACCCACCACGGCAGAGGGGCCGCAGCACCACCTGGAGGGGGAAATGAGGACAGCGTGCCACAGTGCTTCTGGGACAGCGTGGCACGGGGGAGGTGCGGTGACTTCAAGTCTCTTAACTCTCTTAACCGGGAAAGGAGTCTGCCTGAGAGGCAAGAAGCCTCCTTTAACATTCTCGAGTGTGGGAGGGAGGGAGGCAGAGCTGTCATCCGGTTTTAGCTGCCACCCCTGCCTGCTCTGAAAGCTTGCCGGGCGTGTCTGATGCGCATCCACTCAGGCAATGAGGGTGGCTGGGAAGCAAGTAGCGTGGCTCCCTGAGAGGTCAGAGGCACGGACCAATGACTCTGGTGAGGTAACAGGCACCCCTGGGGTCGTCCCCCATGGTCCACGGGGCTCTCACCACCTACAAGGCGGCCAGGGGCAGCCAGGGGCTTTTATTCTCCATCTGGAGCCCAGAAGTCCAACATGCAAGTGTTGCAGCAGGGCCAGGCTCCCTCTCTAGGTCTTCCCAGTGTCTGCCTGTCTTTACATCACTCCTGTCTGTGTCTTCCTCTGTTTCCAACCTCCCTCGTTCACTCATAAGGTCCCATTTGCTGGTTCCAGGCCCTTGCCCGTGTTCCTCAGCAGCCCTGGTGCTCAGCACAGTGCCCAGCCCTGAACTGCCAGTGACCAACAGACGTCTAGGGATAGAACAACCCTGGCTCTCAGCCTCACTAAAAGGGTCAGGAATGGAGCTCCTCTGTGGCTAACGGGACCACCAGAGCCAGGCAGTGCTGAGCAGAGCTGAGGCACGCAGCAGGTGCGGCGGCCCCGGCAGCCCCATCTCCCTCCGATGTCTGAGGGATGTGGTGCTTGTTCCCAGCAGCAAATCCAAGGAGGGTCTTCACGCATCAGAGCAAGACGCCTGCCAAGCTATGGTATCATCTCAGATACGTGACCCCAAATGTCACTGACAAATGAAGCCCAGAATACAGCCCGTGGTGAGGAGGGAAGGCAGGGAGAAACCCCACATTCCCTTGGGAGTACACGTGCCGGTGGCGAGGCCCTGACACATGCAGTGCCAGCTGCTGACAGTCAAGCCACTCTGAGGGCTCCCACGTGGACCCTGCTGGCAGGAGGTTAGCAGAAAAACTTGCAGAAGTCATGTTCATGGGCAGTGCCAAGTACACTGCCGCCGTGGTCAGCTCTGCATGGCTGAGCTCCTGAGCACCAGGCACTGGGCAAAAACAAACTAGAGAAGTGAATGGCAGCAGGGCACAGCACGAGAGGACCAGAGGGGCCACCCCCTGGCCATGCACGGGCCACCCCCCCCACCTCCTCCCCACCCTCTCCAGGGTGCCCTGCAGGTGGAAGGTCCACAGCGAGGAAACAGGCCGGTTCTTGGAGCAGAGGTGTAGCTCTACCTCATGCAAGCCGCATCCCTGTCTGTTAAGCAAGTTTCCAGAGAGTAAAGTGCATTACCAGGCACCTCGTGGAGCCCAGTGCGAGTGCGCTCAGAAGAGGTCACTGAAATGACAAGCTAATGGCCCGCCATGAGCCACAGTCACACTCAGGCCCTCGCACACATCACACACAGAGGCACCACATGGCTGCGAGGAAGGCAAAGTCAGCTCTACCAACCAAAGCTCCTACAAGATGAGGTACCCGGAATCACCAGAGCCACGTTTCCACAGCAGTAATGGAAAGGACACCGGTGATGACCCTGACAGACACCAGTGCAGTGGCTGGGGGCCTTCAGAGGACCAGCAAGCACTTGGCCAGTCCGTCCAGGCAGGGAGGGGGGTTCCATCATCCTGGAGGCAGCATCAAGGCAGAGTATGTTCCGATGGCTCCTCGGAGCAAAGCCACCAGGTGCCACTGGGACTCCCTCAGGGGCACTGCTCAGGAGTCACCCCTGCCCCAGGCAGGATGGTGAAGCCCCAGGCCGTGGGCAGCAGCACCCTGGATCTTGGTCTTACAGTTCTACCCACCCAGGATGAGCTGCCAGCTGCTGGGAGGCTGATAGTGGGGGTGGTGAGGAGACCCCGACTTTACCTCCCACAGCCCTGGGAAGCACAAACAAGACCATGACCACGAAGACATGTTGCAAATGAGATGAGCTGGTGATACAAACGACCATGCGGCTGGGGTGTGGGAAGTGATTCGGGTGAACTGGGGGACAGGGAGGCGTGGCGTGATGGGAAGAGGGACTGAGCCCGTATGACAACTGTCACACTCCCACAGAGAGAAGCAAGAATGCTGGCAGAGAGGTGCTGGGCAAGGTTTAGAACGAGAGCTGGGTAGACCAGGCCTGGATACCTGTGAGTACCTGGGAGTGCTCACCAGCACCCCAGCACAACAGACCCCTCTCCGCTCCACAGCCCTCCAGTCAGCATGGACAGGTTGCTCACTGGTGCCCATCCCACGAAGATGAAACTGAAACATTTCTTCCTTTTCCTTCCTTCCTCATATGAATAAAAGTGTTTCTGTAAAATCCTGAGATTTTTGTCCAAAGACCTGGTCTGTTCCCACTGCCCTGCACCCTCTCTCCAGACCTGAGTCAGGCACCCTTTGCCATATGAGGCCCCCTGGGCACTGCCCACTGACCAGGTGGCAAGGCCTCGAGGAGGGGATGAGCCTCTGAAGACGCCAGTGACAGGAGCACTTAGGCAGCCCGCTTGGCCTGTGCAGCCCCAAGTAGCTCAGCCAACTGAGACTCCTTTGTCAAATAAGCTGGTCTATCTGAACCTGTTCACTCTGCATCCTCCAGGAGGACATCCATGACATTCAATCTGCCTTTCAATTTTCCACTTATCCGGTTCTGCCTCGGATGTAACCAAGTCGCCAGCGAGTGGAAGCCTCTGGGACTGGGAGGAACATCCTGCACAAGCACAGCCGAGCTCTGGGGATGACCCTGCCAGGAGCTCCTGTCGTCACTGTGTGCGGTTTCCACGTGGGCACAAGGACAGAGGACCACTGAGTTTCACATTCCCATTGGCTCCACTTCAGAGAACCACCTGGTAGGACCCCACGCCCCTTTCTCCTCCTGGAGTGCCCACACAGACACCCATACTCACCAGGACACACTTCCCAGGCTCCAGGCTCCAGAGAGAGCTCTCGGTGTTGACCTTGTGGGTGAATTTCCCTTCCATGAGGACGTGCTCCCCATTCTCCTCCAGCACAGCCACCCGGATAGAGCTGCTGCTGAGGGCCACTGAGACCTGGAACCAAGCAGAGGGTGTCACTCTGTGCTGTGAAGGTGGCACCCAGTGTGCTCCCAAGAAGGAGAGAAAACTAGAAGCCAGGCCATCCTGGAAGAAGCAGGCATTCTGGGAGAAAAGAATCCCACCAACCGGGGACACTGGAAGAAGCAGCCTGCGCTCCACGGTCTCCTTCAAGTAAACATCCTGGAAGTTCTGTTTCAACATGGATAATGAAAACGCAGGAAAACTGCTGGTTTTCCACCCAAATCCCTTCTCCGTCAGGGCAGACCAATTTCCTTGGCGGAAAGCAAGCCTGGCGGGCGCAGGTGGGGGTGTGCCTCCCACTCGGTCTAGCTGTTGGCCCCCTGGGTAGCACAGCTCCGCAGGGTGCCAGGAGGACCAGGCCACACCCCCACACGCCTGCTCTGCCTCCAGTCCCGTCCGTGAGAAGCTGTGCCTTCGCCAGGGACACTGAGGCTGGCTCCTCTGGTTTCAGTTTCTCTGTTCTCGAGAAACCCAGCCTCTCAGCTCACACTTGTCATGCATAGTCTCTCCCCTCTGCCCCACATCTGTCCCCAGCACCATATGGGAGCTGCTGGGACCCTGGCCTACAGCATCCAAAGCTCGTGAAGCCCTGGACGTTATTCAGATCAGAAACTGGAAGAGGAAAGCAAGTACAACTCCAGTTTCTCTTTCACTTCTTTTTAAACTCTAAAATCTGTGTCTATATTGTAATATCTTTTTATGATAGCATCTGCATAATGCATGCATTCAATGAACAGACACTGGAAGGGACACCTCAGGACCAAGGGTGCGGTTCCATCTGCTTTTGTTTGGAGACTACCCTCCCACATGGCTTGTAAGTACTCATTAAACACTCAGAAAGTATTGAACAGAAACTCTAAGTGTCCCAGAATATTCAAGCTCTGCTCCCATAACCTAATTGTATCGTAAATCTCGAGTAAAAGATGGGACAGTGGCAGGGGTGCTGTTCCAGAGTCCCCACCATCAGGTGGCTCTCGGGCGAGAGAGGAAGAGTTCCTAAACCATGCGGGGAATGGGGACAAAAGCGCTGCTACAGAGCAGAGTGGCCCACAGACCACACCGTGCCCATACACAGGGGCTGGGGCGTCCTATGGGCACAGCTGCCCCCACACCAACCTCTGGGAGTGTCCTATTCACTCGGCCAGCGTGGCAAAGACACGCACACAAGCCAGCTTTACTTGGCATCCAACAGCCAACTCGGCAGCAGCCCAGCAGACTCCTGGACCACCATGCCTCTGACCATGAACTTGGGCATGTGGTGGAGGCACTCCAGGAGCAAGCTCACTTTAATAAAATCCTCCCCGCTAGCTTTACATAACATGGTTATTTCCAAATTTGGGCAAGTTCTCACAGTGAGTCTTGCACAACAGGGGACGAGCCAAAGCACCGAGGGAACCCGGAGAGATGCTTCCAGTTCAAGAGGTCACTCTGGGACAGGTGACGGTGCCCCAGCCTCTGGGACCCATGGAAAAGACAAAGCAAGCACAAAGAGAAAAATCCCAGACAACACAAGGGAGGAGGAGACGAAGGAGAAGAGCGTGGGGACAGGCAGGACAGAGCAGGAACAAGCAAGTGGTCTGCTGGTGTGCATCTGGGAGCCTCGGCTGCACGGGCAGCTGGCGGGCAGTCAGGTGGGAGGGCGGGAGCGGAGCGGTTAGAGCAGCCCCGAGACCACAGTGGCATAGACCAAGGGGTCTGTCCAGCACTCTGAGGGGACAGCGTGGGTGGTGGGACCCATGTGCTGTCAGGAAAGCTGCCTGGTTGAGCCCTCAGCAGCCGCAGAGGAGCAGATCTCTGACATAAAACAGAGAAAACCATCCATACCGCCCTTATTCAAAAGAATGAGGAAAATATGTTTTTTAACTAAAAAACTACCAGGGAACTAAGAATTGCATCCTTAAACCAGCAGCATTAAAAAAAAAAAAGACTACAGAATTAGGAAAAAAGGAAATTCTAAAATATTTCCAGTATAGATCCTTAGAGAGGTGTGAGCGGTGTGACTATGGAACCAAAATGAAATATGAAAATAGAACAATCACACACACCCCACTCAGAATTAAATACACAGAAGCTAAAATAAAATCTGCAACAGAAAGACTGTTAAAGTAAAAAAAAACTATCAAGATAGAGACAAAGACCAATCTAGGTGATCAGGGTGGCTGGCTAGAAACCACACGCAGCAACAAGACAACACTCCGGAGTCGAAAACGTGCTTTTGGACAAAACCCACCAAGGGCTGAACAGAACGAGGGAAAAAGGACTCACACAAACTTATGGACTCATATTCAAATTATTCAAATTAAGGTCCTAAAAGTTGCAAAGACCAGGGATAAAAGTTCCCTCACAAAGAACCTGAATGGAAGAGATCTCAAGAAACAGTAGCACCGGACATAAGACAAAAGGGAGGCAAGGCCCTCAATATTCTAAGGGGAGAATTTTTTTAGATTTTTTAGATTTCCATACACAACCAAACCAAATTTCATATTTATTTCATATTATAAAATAAATATCTTTAAAATAACTACATTTAAAAAAAACATTTTAAGACATTCAAGAGTCCTGTATTTACAATATATTGTAAATATATTTTTGAAGGAGCTATAGTTCCTTCAAAACTTCAAAACTTGAGAAAGCTCCTTGAGGCTATAGTCCAGCAAAATGAGAAAAAAAAAAACTAACCAGAGGAAGATCTCAGGGGGAGGGAGGGTCAAAGGCACAAACTTCCAGGAAGAAGGTCAACGAGGCCTGGATCTCCTGCATCACATGGTGACCGCAGCTCACGACACTGTACCCATGCATGGGAAAGTTACTAAGAAAGTAGAACTCACTCTTATCTCACACACACACACACACACACACACACACACACAAAACGTATGGTGACGAATATAAACTAAACCTATTGGGGTGACCATTTTGTAATACAGACATCAAAGCGTTGTTATACACCTGAAGCTAATACAGTGTCATAGGTCAGTTATACCTTAATAAAACTAGGAACAAAAAAAGAGAGAAAGATCCAAAAGGGTTCTAAACACACTGAATTTAATCTAGAAGTACGGTGAAAGGAAGCCCCAGGATGGAAGCTGTACAGCAGAACTGAAACATAATTGGTCCAGGTTGGAATCGGAGGTGAGAGGACTTCAGGAAAAATGATTTCTAGATAATATATTGTACTAGTGAGTCTGAGTGATTTGGACATTATGCTGGAAGAATACTATTTTTTGTAAGATAAAAACAAAAAAAAATACACAAGAAATTTGATGTAAAAATGAAAATAGTAGAGTTAACATCTCCAAAAAAGCTCTCATACAAAAACGCAAGAAGATTATTGGCAAAAATTGTCAAATATGTACTTTTTCTGAACTTTAGAAACTAATCAAAGGTTTGTAGGAACCCAGAGAGCATTTATTCAAGAAAAACAAGCTTATGACAGCTTACCCTAGACCCATTCTCACTCTGTAGCCCCTTGGCAACCCACATTCCCAGTACAGCCTGGTGGCCATCAGAGGAAGCACAAAGGAGCTATAGTTCCTTCAAAACTTTATTCCCAAAGAACTCTGATTACTTGACCTGTGTGACAGTTCACTGGAATACCCCACTTGTTAGGCTGTTTTTAAATGGACTTCAAAAAAGCCTTTTCCCCAGAGAGTGTTTGTTGAAAACAATTAAGAGGCAAGTATTTTAACTTCACAGCTGACTGAAATAGTTCATAACAGCTGAGGCAAACAAAAAAAGTTGTGCAATACAATACCCATGAAGGTTTTGAAAACTTGGGACACATGAATGTGCAGGCTGTGTGCAGGCTCAGAAAAAAACCCTTCAGTAAGGCCCTAACCTCTTACCACTGGCTGACTTTGAGACTTTGCAGGAACAAATGAAGACTAAGGCAGAATTTTCAACTGCTAGGCTGTGTTAAAAGCAGGCCCTAATACATACATGGAGCCCCTGGGAAGAGAAATTCACTGGTTCTAGGTCTTTAAGAAAGTCCGTCCAATCATTTGCCGATCACTAAGTTCACCAAGTAGATACTTCATCAGCAACGCAAAATAAAGAATATAGACTTCAGAAAATTAGCTCAAAAAAGTCATCAAATGGGGATCAATGGGTGGCTCAGTGGTTTAGCGCCTGCCTCCAGCCCAGGGCATGATACTATATAGTTCCAGGATCGAGTCCCAGATCAGGCTTCCTGCATGGAGTCTGCTTCTCCCTCTGCCTGTGTCTCTGCCCCACTCTCTCTCTCTCTGTATCTCTCATAAACAAATAAATAAAATCTATTAAAATATATATATTTTAAAAGTCATCAAACAAGAACTACATCAAGTACCAACAGCAACAAACCATGAGGAAAAGGGAGAATCTGAGTTCCAGAATTGCCACAGTATTATTTAAAATGCCTAATTTTCAACAAAAAATTACAAGACTCACTAAAAACGAAAAAAGATAGCCCATCCACATGGAACAAAAGCAAACAATAAAATCCGTCCCCAAGGAAGTCCAGACATGAACTTAACAAAAAGTCTATAAATCAGCTATTGTAAATATACTCACAAACCTAAAGAAAACCATGTGTAAATAACTAAGGAAAGTATGAGAATAAAATCTCACGAAGAATATTAATAAAGAGATAAGACACGATTTTAAAAAAGATTTTATTTATTTAAGATTTTATTTTTTTAAGATTTTATTTATTTATTCATGAGAGACAGAGAGCGAGAGAAGCAAAGACATAGGTAGAGGGACAAGCAGGCTCCATGCAGGGAGCCCAATGCAGGACTCAATCCCAGGACTCCAGGATCATGCCCTGAGCCAAAGGCAGATGCTCAATCACTGAGCCGCTCAAGCGTCCCAAGACACTATTTTTTTTTTTTTTTTAAAGAACCAAATGCAAATTCTGGAACTTAAAAGTAACTGGGGTAAAAAACTGAAGCAGAAAGTCGACTAGAGGTCTCCAAAGCAAGTCACAGCAGTTAGAAGAAAGAATCAGGAAATCTAAAGACAGGACAATAAGATTACTCTGAGGACCAGAAAGAATGAACAGAGCCTCAGTGACCTGAGGGACACCACTAAGCACACCACAACATGCACAATGGAGCCACAGCAGGAGAGGAAAGAGGATAGAAAGAATCTATGAAAAAATGGCTGACAACACACACTCCAGAAGGTCAGTGAACTCCAAGTAGAATAAATTCAAAGAGGTCAAGACCAAGATGCATCAAAATCAAACTGTCAAAAAAGGCAAAGACAAAGAATCTTGAAAGTAGGATGAAAACCAATTCTGCACATAGAGGGCTCCTCAACAGAATAAGATCTGATTTGTCATCAGAAACCATGCAGTCTAGGGCACTTGGGGGGCTCAGTCTGTTAAGTGCCTGCCTTCTGCTCACATCATGACCCCAGGGTCCTCAGATCGAGTCCCGCATCAGGCTCCCTGCTCAAGGGGAGTCTGCTTCTCCCTCTGCTTCTGTGTCCCCCCGCCTCCCACTCATGCTCTCTCTCTAATAAATAAGATCTTTAAGAAACTATGCAGGCTAGAAGGCAGTGGGAGAGAGTATTCAAAGGATGAAGGGAAAGTGTGTCAACCAAGAATTCTGCATCAAGCTCAGGTCGTGATCCCAGAGTCCTAGGATCAAGTCCCACACCAGGCTCCCTGCAGAGAGCCTGCTTCTCTCTCTGTCTATGTCTCTGCCTCTCTGTGTCTCTCATGAATAAATTTTTTTAAATCTTAAAAAAAAAAAATTAAATCCCAGAGAAAACACTAAGACAATAATTCCAAATATATAGTTTTAAAAAAAATAAGAGAATTAATATACTACACTAGAAGGACCCTGGGTGGCTGAGTTGCTTAAGCATCCGACTCATGATTCTAGCTCACATTATGATCTCATGGAGTTGAGCCCTGTGTTAAGCTCCGCATTTAGGAGGGAGTCTGCTTGAGATTCTCTCTCCCCCTCTGAGCCCCTCCTCTGCTCATTCTCTTTCACTTGCTCGCCCAAAAAACAAACAAACAAAACTTGAATAACAATAAAAAATAAAGTAAAATACTACACTAGAAAATTTCTATTTAACACCAAAAAAAGCAATCATGGAGGGAAAAAAGAACCAAAGAACTTAAAACTTACTATAAAGATACAATCATGAAAAAACAGCATGAAAAAAAAATAGCATGGACATACAGATCTATGGAATACATTTTAAAATTCAGTAATAAACCCATAAGTTTATAGTTGCTTGATTTTAAACAAGGGTGGCAAGACAGCTCAATGGGGGAAAAGAAAATGGGACCGTGACAAATGGGGGTATCCACATGCAACAGAATGCAGTGAGACAACTCTCTCATACCTTATCCAAAAATCAACTCAAAATGGTTGTGTAGGGACTCAAAGTATAAATCTCAGAAAAAAAAAAAAAAACAAATAAATGTAAATACTCACTCACTTGGGTGAGCAAATGGCTTCTTAGGTATGTACAATCAACCAAAAATTAATGAATAAATAAACTCTAGATCTTCTCAAAACTAAAGTTTTCGTGCTTCAAAAAACACCATCTCTTAAGAAAGTACAAAGACAACTCATGGAGCGGGAGAAAATACTTTTACATTATCTAACAAAGGTACAGTATTTACACTTAAAAAGAATGCTTACAATTCAACAATAAAAAAAATCCAATTTTTAAAAAGGCAAAGGACCTGAAGAGACCTATGTTTTTACTTATTTTTTTTTTAAAGATTTATTTATTCATGAGAGACACAGACTGAGAGAGAAGCAGACACACAGGCGAAGGGAGAAGCAGGCTCCTCGCAGGGAGCCCGATGTAGGACTTGATCCCTGATCACGACCTGAGCCTAAGGCAGATGCTCAACCACTGAGCCACCCAAGCATCCCACTTATTTTTTTTTTAAGATTTTATTTATTTAATCATGAGAAACACAGAGAGAGAGAGGCAGAGACACAGGCAGAGAGAGTGGCAGGCTCCCTGCAGAGAGCCCAACGTGGGATTCAATCTCAGGACCCCAGGATCACACCCTGGGCTGAAGGCAGACACTCAACCACTGAGCCACCCAGGCATCCCCAGACCTATTTTTTTTAAGATTTATTTATTAATTTCAGCGTGTGCACGAAAAGAGACTGCATGTGCTTGAGTAGAGGTGGAGGGTGGGGCAGAGGGAGAGGGGGAGAGAGAATCTCCAGCAGACTTACCGCTGAGCGTGGATCCAATTCAGGGCTCAATCCCACAACCCTGAGATCTTGACCTGAGTTAAAACCAAGAGTCGGATGCTTAACTGAATGCGCCCCCCAGGCGCCCCAAAATTAAAATTCATTAAAAGGCAGTCATGGTTTTAAGGTCTGTAACAGCAGAACACTGGCAATAACCTCTGTGCCAATTACCCGGGGACTCGTTTAATAACCAGCTTGCTGACTGAAGGGGCAAAGGCAGATGGGAGCCCTGGCTGTGAGGGGCAGTGGGCTCAGGGCCCCTGCACATTCATGGTTCTGGCAGCCTGAGCAAGCCCGCGTGAGGACTGGGGACACGGCAGCCAACGCCAGAGACCAGAGCCGCCGTGGGGTAGCCAGGGTGGGAATAGTATGGGAACGCGCCACTGTGCTGACGGTGGGCTCCGACGGTACACACGCATACTCCATGATGCACGCGGACGTCCGCCAGGATAGCTCAGCAGCGGGTTCACGATGCCGAGGCTAGGCAGGGGCTGGTGGAGGACAAGAGGACAGAGGCAGGATGGAGACTTTCTGCCACCCATGTTCACCCTCCTGGGAGCCCAATGTCCTGAGCACTCCCAACTCTGTCAGAAGCAGATATGGAGCCCAGGAGCCTTCTCTGTCCCTGGGACCCCCTCCTACATTTGTTCTGAACATCTTCTAAGAAGAGAACTCCATAGCACGCAGCTTTCAGACAAACTCCACCAGCTGCAGCAAGCTCAGGGGCCGGGCACTGCTGTACAAGACATGCTCAGAAGCCTTGGTGCTGTTCCGGAAGGTTCCTGCAGTGAAGACACGGACAGTGAGGCACAGCTGTGAGCCCAACAGCCAGCAGGACCTCGTCCCTTAGCGAAGACCACACAACTCTGGCAGGAACCAGCGCGCCAAGGAGGAAAGGAATCTGCGCGTCCCTCAACACACTCAGCCAGGACTCTGCAACAAATCTCATGACACGTGCCACCTGAAAGGCACCGTCTGATGGGTCTGGGGCAGGGCTGGGTCCTGGTCTCCGCCTGGCGGCCTCAGCAGCTTACAGCTGTGGCTTTCATCCACAAGATGACAGGTTAGGACTAACAGTGTCTGGAGTGCCAGGTTCCAGCCCTGAAATCCTACTTTTCAACAAAATGCCAGGTTCCTGAGCAGCCCTGGCAGACACTGCAACCGCCCCAGTGCTTCCGCGGTGAGCGTGCCACCCCTGCTCCCTGCTCCAGGTCCGCATGGCGGCCAGGACGTGGAGCCAGGCAGCGGTCCCGGCAGAGCGCACGGAGCCAGGCGCTGGGCACGGTTCACGCACACGTGGGACCAGAGCTTCACCCTGAGGGTTTCTGATTCGCCTGCAAAATGATAAACTAGAAAAAGGCTGCATGGAAAGTACGGACACTTGCACATCACGCATTATGCACATGCTCCGTCCTGTCCTCTGCCACACTTGACAGTCTGTTTCTACAAAAAGTCAGCCAGGAGAGGCAATGCTCTGGAGTCCCCGGTGGGAGACTCGGGGTGCAGGAGCCCTCCCACAGCTACCCGCAGCCCACTGCCCCCACACCCCAACGGGGACTTCCACACTGAGCTGCCGCCACCACAGCTATCAGCACGACGACATCTGACAGGTGCCACAGACGAGGCCCAGAAATAAACACTGCTGACAGGGAGCTGTGACAGGCACCCCAGGGGAGAGCCGGAGGGAGCCAGTCCAGAGAGAAGGTGCAACTCTGAAGGAAAAAGCCCTTAGACCAGCAAAAGCCAAGAGACACGAAGTACATCTATTCCAAAGTTTGAAGTTAGTCACGGCTGAAACTCCTAGATCACTAAAAACATGAGAGACCCCAGAGTTTTAAGAGAAGGAATAACACATACTGTGGGGTTACTAAGTGAGTCCTAAGTTCTCACCATGAGAGGCACCCACCCCTTGGAGGGAGGTGACAGGCGTTCCCCAGACCTAATGCAGACCAGGAGAAGTCGCCGCATTTGGCATCTGAAGCTGATACGTCAACTGCACTTTAATTACCAAACAAAACGAAACAGTAATGTAAACAAAAAATACTACCAAAGGCAAAGGCCCTCCTCTCAGGTCGGCGATGCAGCCCGGCTGACAGGAGCATAGGAGCATGGCTGGCAGGCACCACAACCAACGCAGCCAGGTTGACAGGAGCATGACCAGCAGGCGCCACAAGCCTGCACTCATGGGGACCGCGGCTCTCCCAGCTCCCGTGCTCCCTGCAGCCCATCCGCCCGCAGGGACCGAGCAAGCCCCTCTCCACCACTGCTCCTGGTGCGGCCACAGGGCCAAGGGCCGGAGGGCCGGGAGGACGCGGCCAGGTGGGGCCTGAGGCAGCACAGCGCTCGCCGGGGGGCTGCGCGGCACAAGCCCGCGGACTGCCAGCCCAGAGCAGCAGTCCTGGCCCAGCCTCGGGAACCCTCGCGTCCTCAGGAGAGGTCTCGGGCGGTGAACCCTAGGGCTGCCCTCAGTGAAAGTGAGGACCTGTCCCCGAGGTTGCGACACCCCATGTGAGAGGCATGGATGTGACCCTGCGGTACAACGGCCTGTGCCTTAGGCGATGCGCTGAGGGGCAGCAGGACCTTGTGATCCAGTGCCCAAGGCCGAGCAGAGCGCATTCAGGCAGCGACAGCAGGAGAGGGCATGTCACTGGGTCCCCAGAGTCAAAGAGAAAATAACTAGTTTTGGCTGAGCCGGACGCAAGTCCTTTGGGAGAAAGCTCCAGAAGATGACGGGCCAGTCAGACATGGAGCAGACCAGGGAGCTGTGACGATCTTCAGCAGCGTCCACAGCCACCGCTGCACAGAGGTCCCTCACCCGCACAGGGCAGTCCCACCACAACAGGAGTCCCACCCACAGCCGCTCTGCACAAGCCCCAAGATGCCTGCATGGGACCCCCAGGAGGGTTGGCCTGCACCAGCCGCCCTTGACCACCAGCACCAGAGGGGCCGGGGTCACCTGAGCCAGACCTTGGGACGAGCCCTCGCCACCGAGTCTGACTGGGGTCCTGAAGTCGGCCTGACGAGGGGCCCCTGAGCCTTGGTGAGATCTCCTCAGACAGGACAGGAAGGGAGGGGACGGGAGACGGGCAGCCACGCCCAACAGCCAGTCGCAGCCCCACGGAGCCGCGAGGCCCATGCCAGGTTAGGCCGCCCTTGGGGGCGGCTGGCGCCAGCCGGGCCCTGAATACAGGGGCGCCTGCCCTGGGGGAGCCTGGGCAGCCTGGGCCGGCCTGGAGACAGCGGGCCTGGAGGACTCCCCGCTGCCCAGGCCGCCTCACCCATGACCGGATCTGCAGGGCCCGGCACCACCTCACACGGGGCTCGTTTCCAGAGAACGCCCGTGCCCCTCACGCACGAGGTCCTGCTCCCGCGCTTTGGGCCTTCTCTGGGAAGGCTGCCTGCAGTGCGGCTCTTGGAGCAGCAGGAGCATCGGAGGCTCAGGCCCCTGTGCCCGGCCCGGCCGCACACAGCCATCAGCCCCCAGACCCAGTCTGGACGCAGTGGGAGCGGGGGGGCCGCGGCAGTCCCCGTGTCACTGGAGGACGAGCAAGCCCTCAGCGCACCCTCGCCCTCAGAACATGGAAGGTGCTGCGTGCTCTGCGGCTCCGGGCCCCTGGGAAGCCAACAGCCAGGACGCGGTGTACGGTGGGGGAATTCTAATAAAGTGATGTCCCGTTTCACAGATCACACAGGGTTTCCTTTAAAGTGAAGCCTCCCTACTTGTGACACCCTGCAACAATGGCACTCGCTCTGCACACGGCTCCTGAGGAAACCTCTCTATGCTGCTGAAAGATTCAACTTCCACTCGCGCTCCGGGAGATGGGGAGAGCGAGTGGAGCTGTGAGCACCCCCACCCCACCGGCCGTGACCCCGCCCCACACGGGAGCTCCGAGCCTGGGCGCCCACGTGCACCTGACCTGCTTATGGAAGAGGCCGCCGGTCGCCCCGCCTCCCCTGCGGTGTCCCGTGCGGACACCCGGCCACGCACCACAGGATGACATGGGACAGATCTAGCACCCACCAGGTGCGCCCGAGCGGCACAGCAGGCTGGCCGCTGTGTGCAGGGGGACGCGGAGACCGGCCTAGCGGCTCCAGCACAGCCCACCCCCAACCCCGCGTGTGGAGACCCCAGCCCAGGGAGCCCCGTGGTTACCTGCCTGCCCTTCACCACGTGCTTCGGCACCGGCACCTTGAGCTCCAGGTCGGTGTAGTCCTGAGACCAGGTGTAGTTCTCACGCACAGCACCATTGTAGCTGTCAGGGTTTCTCTGGAACTGTTCCTGCCTCCTGGGGAAGAGCGATAGGTGAGATGGCACCCGGGCCCACACGTGAGGGACCACGACCCCATCACATGCTGGGACCCCCACAACTGATTGGGCCACAGGCCCCCCCGCCGCACACGTGGGCCCCCTCACAACACACGCTTGTGCCGCCCCCCATGCACCCAGGCCCACACAGCTGATTGGGTCACAGGCCCCCCACCGCACATCTGGGTCCCCCACCGTACACCCATGCACGCCCCCATGCGGGAGGCCATGGGTCCTGACCACAGATGGTCTCCAGCTCCTGAGAAGTTCCACCTAAGTCTCAGGCTTCCCAGGAAACCACGGGGACACAGGGACACTCTGTAGAGCCCCTAAGCGCTGTACCCTCAGCTTGGGGGGCAGCGTCCACAGCTGCGGCCCACAGCACAGCCGGGCCTGCCAGATTTCACCAGGCTCAGAAAGCAGGCCAGTCCCTCAACCACAGGACCTCAGTCATAAAGACCCAAGGCTCCTGCTTTCTCACAAATTGCTCGGCAAGGCCTGTCTTCACAAAAACGTAGACCAACTTCAGCCGCAGCTTCTCAGCTTGCACCCTAACCCAACCACAATCCCAGCTTTCTCTCGGTAAATACTGCACTGCACACCAAACCACAGGCTCTAAGAGGTGAGTAGCATGCCTGGAAATCCCACCAGCCACACCCCACTAACTACAGGGCCAGCCCGGCACAGAGGCAGACAGGCCTGGCCAAGCAATGTTACAAGTAAAATACTGCAAAACATTTGCTGTTAAACGTCAGGCTGCTGCTAAGAGCATAAATAGCATTATAAAAATAAGCGTGGACTCACAAACCCACTATGGGGAGTTTTACAACTAAATTAAAGACAGGGGACACCTGGGGTGGCTCAGTGGTTGAGCATCTGCCTTTGGCCTGGGGTGCGATCCTGGGATCCGGGATCGAGTCCCGCATCGAGCTCCCTGCATGGAGCCTGCTTCTTCCCTGTGAAGAAGACACTTGCCTGTGTCTCTGCCTCTCTCTGTGTCTCTCATGAACAAATAAAATCTTCAAAAAAAAAAAAAAATTAATTAAAGACAGAAAGCTCAGTCGTGGAGGAGGACATCCTAACAAGTGCAGCTTGGCCGCCTTCTCCAGCCCTTAGGGAGCCCCATGGACACACCCATGGGGAGACCCGGCCTGCTGTGTGTCTTCATGTGTACAGATGAAGATGCACAAACCCCATCAGCCCCCAATCTCAGATGAGAACGTGTTTAACTCCTGTAGGTACGCCTCACACGCTTTCTATGTGAGACTGGGTGTTCATCACAGTCCAGCCCTTGGGGCTAGTAACTGGCTGCCATCAAGGGCTGAAGTGTGATCCCCCAAATTCTGTTAACCTAACCTCCAGCAGCACCTCAGAACGCCTTATTTCAAAGTTAAAATGAGGTCGTCGGGGGCCCTGATCCACTTGGTGTCCTTCTCAAGGGGGAGACCAGGACACGAAGATGCACACAGAGGGATGATGCTGTGAGCACCACCATGCAGCTGTGGGCCACGGAGGTGAGGGCTGTCCGCCTCTGCAGAGGCTCAAAGGGGCCAGGAGGGCCCTACCCAGTCTGGAAGGGAGCTCGAAAGAGAGCCCCACAGAGCAGGGTGGAAGAGGCAGGAGAGGTCAAGGCAGGGCATCCTGGGCAGGGCCACCACAGCACATACCTGTGCACAGCTCTGTGCACAGCTCTGAGCACGGCCCCCAGGCCCGTTCCCTAAAAAGAAATGCACACGTGTGTGTACGTGTCCAGGCACAAGCCTGGTGAGTGTCTGTGGGGTTTCTGGGTGGTGGAGTCAGAGCAGTTTGCTTCTCTTCTCTGTACCTTTAGCCATTACTCAACTTTGCCCCAATATGGACATTTGATCAAGAGAAAAAACAGCTCTTCAAGACAGGAGATGGCAACCCGTGCCATGGCCCCACAACTGGGAGCTCTCCCATGACCAAACCAGCTTGCTCACACCTTGACACCTGAAGCGAGCCCAGGGAGACCAACACAGCAGGACAGGGTGGCCAGGACCTGCACCTGCATCCCTACCCACTCGAGCAGCCAGTGAAGCTTTAAAGCTCACAGCAGATGGACAAGCTCCAGCAAACCCGACCAGCATGGAGCCAGGAGACTCAGCCTAACTGCATGGCTTTTAAAAATGTGCATATTAACTACCTGAAATCATCAAAGCTATAGGAACACAAAAATAAACATACAAAATAAAGGCCAACATGGCCTGGCGCTTGGCAGAAATCCAGAAATAAACCTCAAGACCTCTCACAGTGGAGGGATGGCTATGTCCCACACACCGCACTGAGCCCTTATCAGCCAGTGTCCACACACAACCATAATGCACAGCAGATGCCACGAGGCCACATCTGCTCGAGGGGCCACCCTGCGCCTGTGGAGCTGTGCCGAAGGAGCTGTCCCGGAGCTGGGTGCTTACAGAGGAGCTCTGGTCACACTGCACTGCGGGGCGGGGCAGCTAGGCAGGCACTGGGCTGGCTCACCCCGAGTGGACCCTGCAGCCTCCTCCCCACGGAGCCAGGCACACTGCTGGGTGCTTTTTTTAATACTTGGAATCCACATTCTCTTTAAATAAAGTTGATTATTTCCAGCCAACAATGTGTAAAAATAAGCCTCCTGTCATGCGCAGGTGCTCTGGGCCCCCTCGCTTTGTCATCCCTGACAGGCCTGTAGCCACACCCCTGCAGCTGCCAGGGAGTACACTGGGGGTGGGGGGGGGGGGGGGAGCATGAGTCAGCAGCCAGGCCTCCCTGCAGCACCCGCGTCTGAGGAGGCCATCAGGCCCATGGCAGGGTTCTGACCGCATTAAAGGAAAAGCCAGGCCAGGCTCTGGAGGCTAGTGCTGCAGGTGGCCCCAGCCAGCCCCACCTAGCATAGGTGGGAACTCTGCTCAGCCCCTCCCTCCCTCCCTCCCTCCATGGCCCTGTGCGTGGCAGGAACTGAAGGGCCTCCTGCCTTCCCCAGTTCAGAACAGCAGTGGTTAGGATGAAAAGTGGTGGGTGAAGGGGTCACAGCCCAACCTAAATGCTTCTGTGCAGAAGGCTTGACTGCACATGGGGCATGGGAACGGTGTATTACGGGGAGCCACAGGGCCGCCTTCAGGCCCCTCCCCAGGCTCTGGGAGTGGGGGTGGCTCCCCTGAGTGCACCCAGGGCCTGCCTGTGCATGCGCAGCCTGAGCGTGCGCACACAGAAGCAGTTCAACCTCTCCCTTCCCCGAGTACCTCTACCTTTCCTACCGGCCTTCTGCTCACTGGTCCCACCACCTCGGCTCCCAGACGGGAGCCACAGCAGGTGCAAACACAGGGATTCCTCTCTGGGTTCCTGATTTCCCAAGCTGGAAGAGGTGAGCCCAACCCTGGAGGCTAATGCCCTGCTTCAGGAGCCTCACGAGGACCAGTCCTCCTAGAAGTGGGTCCACAGGCCCCGTCTCGCCAAGATATGACCGCCACGCTCCCTGTGCAGCTTGGAGAGGAAGGGTGGGGCTGTAGAGTCTGAGCACAGTGACCCGCCCAGAGGGCTCTGCAGCAGGTAGACCCACCTGCTCATAGCCTCTCTTCCCAGCAGCACGCACTCACCCTCCTGCTCCTCCCCCCCATTTCTTCCCAGCTCCTGGAACAGTGGGAGCCCATGGCATCGGGCGCCATGCTCAAGGCTCAGGTCCCTGCACACCAGGTCTGTGTGGTCCCGGAGCCTCCCTGACACCCACTGTCTCCCTCCTACCTGGGGTCACTGTCCCCTCACACTTGGTCTTGGTTCAATGCATTCTCACCTGAAAGTCAGTCTGCCTAAGGACACAGGCTTAGCAGTCCACTCTTCCAAGGAAGGGAGGCTTCCTGGCCCTCTGCAGCACTCAGGGGAGACAAGCTGTGTATCCTACCCTTCAACTCTTTAAATCCAGTTTCAATAATTTTCTTTCCACCTAGCATCTACCGGAAGTCGGTCTTCCCAGATGGGAATGGCTCACACTCCCATCTCACAGGAACCAGAGCCTGAGCTCCCCTGTCCTGAGAAAGGACACCATTCAAGATGAGGAGGGTCCCAAGAAAGGGACACACAAGCCCCCAAGGGGCCCCTGCTGGCCAAAGATAGGACATCAAAAAAGAACAATGTCAGAGTGCCTGGGCAGGTGTCCAACTCTTGATTTCAGAACAGGTCACAATCTCAGGGTTTTGAGATCAAGCCTCGTGCTGGGCATGGAGTCTGCTTGGGGCTCTCTGCCCCCCCCCCCAAAAGTGTCCACAAAAGACTGAAATGTGTCATGTATCCAAAGGTCCAGAAGCTCATGAAACAAAAGCCCATCAGTCCCCTTGATGAGAGTACAACTCGATCTGAAAATTAATTGATTCTGCAAGAACCAGAGTTTCAGAAAGCCAAGTTCCTCCATGAGGACTCTAGACAATAAATGAAGAAGGTATACGAACATGAGAAAATCACCATTTTGTAACCTGCACTGGAAACCTGCTTCTGGGCAGCAGTTCTTGGTGGCCACTGGTACTGGCTGAAGGGCTGACGGCAATGGGAGGGCCTGCCCATGGAATGGTCCAGAACACCAATGTCCACAATGCCAGACACCCGGCGGTTCCTGCGAGGTCCTCATCTTTGTGATAACCCCCAACATGGGGCCTAAAACCCAGTGCATCACACCAGGGTACGGGTCACCGGGATCATGAATGTGCTGGTTGCCAACTGCAGAATGTGGGAAAGTGTAACAAAGTTCCAAGTTTCTTTACAAATCAATAGCAAGACATTAGGGGCACCTGGGGGGCTCAGTGGATGAAGACACTACCTTCAGCTCAGGTCATGATCTCAGGATCCAAAAAGAAAAACCCAGCAAGAGATTAAAGAGGGAAGTGGAGGTACTCTAAATCAGGAGGCTTAGAAGATGCAGCAACCAAACACCACACTGGGTGGGACCTGCTGGAACGCTGATCTGAAAAACGCACCCTGAGAAGGCACTCTGAGACCATCAGGAAGTGAACACAGACAGGGCATCAGGTGACTGTATGAAATTCATGACAGTTACATTAAAGCTTCAGTCCTTTTTTTTTTTTTTTTACTGAAGTATGTATGGGTGACATTTCATGATTTCTAGATTTGTCAAAACCAAAACAAAGTCTGGGGTAGGGAGAGAGATGAAACAGGGATGGAATGCCAGGTGAGGAAACAGGAAAGCTTTGTGGGTGCTGACCGTGTGGTTCTCTTCCTTTGTGGAATTATGAAAACCTGAGGTGGGGGTGGGGGTGGGGGTGTCCTGTCCTGCCTGTGCACCCAGCTGGGGGAAGCATCCTGCCGAGAGGTCGCCTTCGGATTTCCAAGGCTGCTCCACAACCCAGCCCAGCAGCATGCCAGGAGGGTCCCTGCCGACCCCCAGGTCCCTGCCCACCAAGCACACAGAGACAGAGTCCCAGTGCAACCTACACTCCTGTTCCCGTGTGTCCACGCTTACTGGACACATCCCCTCACTTCTGTGACACTCCTGCCAAGGCTTCTGTTGGTGCTTTCCCTGGTTTGCATAAGGGCCCTATAATCGTGGGAAAAGAACTCTGTTGGCTTCACAGTTCACAAACACCTTCTCCTGGCATGTAAGTGCTCTTCATACTTTCCTCACAATGTCTTGTTTAACACAAGCCACAGCTCTGGCATCAAACGTCGCCTGGAGCCCTCCCACATGGAGGTCCCTCCCGTGGCCCACCAAAGCGTGAGGCGCACAGAGGGACCGGTGGGGACAGGACTAGCTAGCCGGCCTCCTCCAGGGACTTCCACGGCACTGATGCCTGCAGCCAGTAGCAACCACCCACTCTGCTCACCCAGAGACTCTGCCCACCACTGTCAGGACTGAATACAAAATTCTGTAACAAGTATATTTTGATAATCTGCTTTTAACATTTTAGTTTTGTAGCACAATTAAAAATATCAGATGATTCTTTATTTACCCAAAATAAATGAAGGTGCGGGAAGTCCCTTATAAAATGCCCAGGAATGATTTGATAGGCTTTTTTAAATAGATTTTTAAATTTATTTATTCAAAACAGACACAGGGAGAGAAAGAGGCAGAGACACAGGCAGAGGGAGTAGCAGGGTCCCTGCAGGGAGTCCAACGTGGGACTACCAACCACTGAGTCACCCAGCTGTCCCTCTTTGATAGATTTTAATGCAAATTACAGGAATACCTGAGACAATCTGTATAGATGATCAGCCAACGTAATAAACACCATCAGTATTTACCGCACGCTGTTATAATGAATTGACAATGAAAGTGCGGTATAGTGAGACTTTTTCTTACATCATGTCAATTATTTTAGCAAGCGAAAGAGCATTCCAGATATTTCACAAGCACAGGATTGTAAAATACACATCTTCCAACGAAAACAAGATAACCTGCTACACAAACACATCAAGTGAACGCTGAACTCCTTCCTTTAACTCAGTTCTCCTTCCCTCGTCATCCAAGATCAAACAAGTCACGACCAGCTCTACTACTCCATTTCTCAACAGACAGCCCAACAGACAAACGACTACACTCGAGAGAACCCCAGTGGGCCCTCCCACATCCACCTGCCGGAGGGACACGGCCTGCAACACAGCCACAGGGCCAAACATGCAGAGCACATGCAGAGAAGCCAGGGTGCCAGGAGGCCTGGTGAGGGATGACCCAGTGTGACAACGCTGCCCTAAACCCACGGGACACCTCTCCCCACCCCACCCCCACGACAGCAGCACGCGCTCCCCCACGATGTCAACTCAGTCCGCTTTACACCCAGCCTCCCAACCACTCCTCACGCTGGGAGCTGCAGTGCCCACCTCTCCTGCACTGCCCTGGCCCAGCCGCTCACTCTCACGGGGTCAGCAGCCCAATCCTCCGAAGACAGATGGATCCCACGGACAGTGGCCCCGGAGGAGAGCTCTGAACAGACTGTGACATCAGTACAGCAGGCCCGGGGAACCCCGGGGGGCCAAGCAGCTGGCATGCAGAGGGTGTTCCTGCCGATCCACCCGCCCCTGCCCCCCAGAATGCCTGAGCATTTTCCCAGCAGACTAGTCTACAAGCGGGCCCCTGGGCACACGGCTCCTTCACTTCTGTGAGCAGGTGAGGCGCACCTGTCATCACCATTCTGTAAAGCACTCAAGAAACTGTAAGGTTAAATGAACATGTTTGCCAGGACATGTTAACATTTAGGGGTAGAGGAGCCTCCTTCATCCACGATCCCAGGAAGATGAAGAGTCGATTATCTCAAAATAAGTTATACTGTTTTTAAACTTGCCTGGATTTGGTCTGATTCTGCAAACAAAACATGTGTTCTCGACACATAAGCATTAGAAACAAATATAGAAACAAGATCCAGTCAAAAGTAGGAAAAAGGTTTAATTCAGGCTTTAAAATAAAAAAAAAAAAAATTAAGTCAGGAATTCTTAGTTCAAACTGTTATCACAAAGTTAAGACAAAGTTAAGTTTTAAAAATTATTTTCTAAATTGAAAAACAAGCTTAAAAAGTAACCAATGCATACTGCAGAAGCCCCAAGGTCTAGCGAACTGGGACATGAGCCCCCTTAGGGAGAGAACGGAGCGCTAAGTGCAGGGAGGGGCGAGGCGCGTGCCCAGGAGGAGGGGGCTGTCCCCACCCCCACACCCCGGGGGGCACCGGGGGCAGGGACGCATCTGTGTGGCCACCCTCTCACCGTAAGAGGACACTGAGCCTGGAGATAAGAAGAGCGGGTTATTTAAAGAGTAGCAGCAACAGTCCCCCTCAGAAAACAGAGAGCTTGTGGAAATGAGTAACGATAGTGAAGAAAAAGCCAACTCAACACGAGGACCAGCAGATAAAAACGCATGAATTTCATGGGAAAAAAACAAAAACAGGGCACCTGGGTTGCTCAGTAGGTGAGTGTCTGCCTTCAGCTCAGGTCACGATCCTGGGCCTGGATCGAGCCATTCGTCAGGCTCCCTGCTCAGCGGGTAGTCTGCTGCTCCCTCTGTCTCTGCCCCTGCTTGTGCTCACACTCTCTTTCAAATACAATCTTAAAAGAACAAACCAAAACCCAAACAGAAAGAATATAGAAGAAGCTGGGGCGCAGCTAAAGAGGAGAGAAAGTAGAAGGGAGGCAAGAACCAGAAAAAAGGTAAGGAACGTCAGTGAGTTGCAGAATGGGCATCTGACCCGGAGCCACACCTGTGCATTCTGGGGACCCCAGGAAGGCAAAGCCGCCTGCCCAGGGCAAGAGGCACCACCAACCCGAGGTGCCCCAGATCCGAGGCGAGACCCAGGCGTCCTGCGTGGTGCCCAGGGCTCTCCTCCCTTCAGCGCCAGAGTCCCACTCGGTCTCGGGCAAACCATCTGCCCGTGGCACTGAAAGTCCCTTATCCCAAGATCGTCTGGATCCCAGGAAATCAGGGAAGCTAGGAGTTCCCAACAGCTTCCTCTCAGGGTCACTGCCTCTAGAAGGCAGTAGAGGATGTTCCAATCGAGGACAGCAGAAGGAAGAGGCCCCCAGCTCCCGTCACACTTAATGGTGAGCCTGAGCACTGTGCCCAGGAATGGGGGCCAGAACAGGGGCCGCTCTCAAGCTTCTACTTAGTGTTGTGCCAGAGGCACCAGGCAGGGCAACAAGGCAAGAAACTAAACAAGCGAAATGCACTCAAATTGCATCAGATGATACAACCTTGTGTAAATACATAAAATCCTTAAGAATCTACTAAATCTTTAATTAGAGTTAAGTTAAACGAAGTTGCAACTTACAAAACCAATGTGCAAAAATCAACTGTATTTCTATACAGCAGCAACAAACAACTTGAGAGGCATTAAGAAAACAATTCCATTTACAACAGCATCAAAGGGGTGCCCAGTGGCTCAGTCCACACTGCATTCGATCTGGATCTCTAGCCTATGAATGCAAACCCCATGCTGGATGTACGGATTACTTAATGAAGTCTTTAAAAAAAAGAATAAGGGGGCAGCCCCAGTGGCACAGCGGTTTAGCGCCACCTTCAGTCCGGGGTGTGATCCTGGAGACCCGGGATCAAGTCCCATGTTGGGCTCCCTGCATGGAGTCTGCTTCTCCCTCTGCCTGTATCTCTGCCTCTCTCTCTGTGTCTCTCACGAATAAATAAGTAAAATCCTTAAAAAAAAAAAAAAAAAAAGAATAAAATGCTCAGGAACAAATTTAACAGAAAAAAAAAAACCCACAAAACTGAATCTCCAACAAAACGTGGTGAAAAGAACCAAAGAAGAACAAATAAGATAAAAAAGTATTTCAGGGATCCCTGGGTGGTGCAGCGGTTTGGTGCCTGCCTTTGGCCCAGGGCGCGATCCTGGAGACCCAGGATCGAATCCCACATCGGGCTCCAGGTGCATGGAGCCTGCTTCTCCCTCTGCCTATGTCTCTGCCTCTCTCTCTCTCTCTCTATCATTAAAAAAAAAAAAAAAAAAAAAAGTATCTCAAGTTCATGGGCTAAAAGACATACCATATGAAGAGGGCAACACTCCCCAAATAGATTCACGGCCAGTGCAGTACCTACCAGTTCCTGCAACTGGCTTCTGTGCAGAAATGGACAAGCTGATCCTAAAATCTACATGGAAATATAAGGACAGAGCAGCCAAAACAGGGCGCCTGGGTGGTGCAGTCGGTTATATGCCCAACTGGATCTCTGCTCAGGTCATGATCTTAGATCCCAAGATCGAGCACCACAGCAGGATCCGTGATCAGTGGGAAGTCTGCTTGAGAGTCCCTCTCCCTCTGCCCTCCACCTATAGAATGGGCTTGTTCTCTCTCTCTCTCAAAAAAAGAAAAACTGCCATAAAGATCTGGAAAGAGGAAAATCAATCGGAAGACTCAGACTTCCCAATCTCAAAGCTTACTAACGGCCACAGTGCTCCACACAGTACAGTACTAGTGTAAGGACAAACATAGAGATTCAACAGATTAAGACTGAGGGTGCAAAAATAAACTCCTAAGTTCAAGGCCAACTGCTTCTCCACAAGGAAACCAAGTCCATTAAATGAGGGAAGAACAGTCTTTTCAAGAAATGGTGCCGGAACTACTGGATATCCACATGAACCACGGCCTCAGACACACAGAAGTGAACTCAGAAAAGGCAGAGAATGCAAGAGCCAAGATTATAGAACTCTTTAAAGAAAATACCAAGATAAAAAAAAAAAAGAGAGAGAGAAAGAAAGAAAGAAAGAAAGAAAGAAAGAGAAGAAAGAAAGAAAGAAAGAAAGAAAGAAAGAAAGAAAATACCAAGATCTTGGGCTAGACAATAGTTTCTTAAATACGACACCATGCACATGCAAGAAAAAAAAATGCGATAAATCACATCTCATCAAAATTAAAGACTTTGTACATCAAAGGATACCATCAAGAAAGAGAAAAGGGAACTCACTGAATGAGAGAAAATACTGGCAAATCATTTATCTGATAAGGGTGTCGTACCCAGAATATATAAAGAACCCTTCTAACAATAAAAAGATAACCCAATTAAAAAAATGAGTAAAGGGTCTGAATAGGCCTTTCTCCAAAGAAGATATACAAATGGTCAATAAGCACATGAAAAAAAAAAAAACACAATATTTGTAGTCACTGGGAAATGCTAATCTGAACCATTAGGATGGCTATAACCACAAAGATAATAACAAGTGCTGACAAGGCTGCAGAGAAACTGGAACCTCCACATAGTGCTGGTGCACAAGGGGCAGCTGCTCTGGAAGTCTGGTGGCAAATCCGAAGGCTAAACACAGAGCTACTGTAAGACTCTAATATCCACCCCTAGGAGTGTGCACAAGAGAAGTGAAAACGGCATCCATGCAGATACGAGTACACAAATATTCACAGCACCATGACTCATACAGACAACCCACACATCCATTAAACAGTGACCTAATAGATGGCAGTGCATCCACGCAATGAAGTCCTTCTCAGCCGGCACGAGGAACGAGGTCCTGGTACTTGCTACAAAGATGGATGAACCTAGAAAACACTATGTTGAGTGAAAGAAGCATAATTCCAAGTACACAAAATGTCACAACTGGCAAAACTATAGACTGACAGAGTAGGATGGTGGTTACCTAGGGCCGGGAGTTAGGGGGGAAATGGGGAGAGCAGCTCTTTTTGGGATAATAATGATGTGCTAGAATGAGACACTGAGGCTGGCTGTGCAGCCTTATAAATACACTAAAAACACTGAACTGTACCTGATAAAGGGTACTTTCACAGAACCTGGACCATGTGTCGATTTTTAAAAGCTGTGTGTGTGTGTGTGTGTGTGTCTACATGTGAGCACGCAAGGAAGATACGTGAGGAGATTATCCGCGGTATATACTATCAGCTACAGAATTAGGAAAGGAATTTATTTTTACACATATATATTTGTAATTCACCTGTTACAGTGGCCAAGTATTTTCCAATGGTTAAAATGATCTAGTCAACTGCAAAGGTAATTTTTTAATTGGAAATTCAACAAGATACTAATAGTGATGAAACCTGAATAATTTTGTTTTCCAAATTTTCTAGAACTTGCTTTTATTATTTCATAATTAATTAACTGCTTCCCTAACTGTCAGAAGCCGTAAAACACAGTAGGAAAGATGCCCTTCCTAAAGGCAACATACACAAGAAGTATCTGGGTATCAACTGATCTCAGGACACACGAAATCTGTACCTGCTTCTCCAGGGTAACTTTCTGTACCTGAGTATACCGGGAGAAGAAAACGAAACCACAAACAATGCACTGATACACCAGTGCTCAACAGCATAAGTAATGAGAGGAAAACCAGTAATATTCCCCAAGTTAACATGCAGTTTTACCGTGACAGCAGCTAAACACCCCAAGGGCATAAGATAGAAGTTAACTCTGTCAGGTGATGATCAATTTTAAAGGAATCAAATGATACTGAAAAATAGTCTCAAAAAAA
This sequence comes from Vulpes lagopus, assembly GCF_018345385.1. Classification (NCBI taxonomy): domain Eukaryota; kingdom Metazoa; phylum Chordata; class Mammalia; order Carnivora; family Canidae; genus Vulpes; species Vulpes lagopus. The sequence continues at coordinate 46,514,781 of NC_054827.1, read as the reverse complement.
AAAAAAAAAAAGAATAGTCTCGACCCTTTCATAGACAACAGAATGGTACATCCATTCCACGACATGAAGGGAGACAAATTTCTAAAATTCTAAAAAATTCTAAAAAACATAAAGGAAATGACCAAAAACAAGACATGTGCGAGAAGATGCCCACACGGTTCCGTGGATCAACTGGAAACAGGAAAGCAGTGCCTAAGGAAGTACAGGAGATGTTAGCTGTAAACCCCACTGAACCAGCGCCGGAATCCAGGCACTCGAGCCACAAAGGGAAGCAAACACCAAGGGTAAATCATTGTGTCAAAAGCATCACCGGTCTTCTCAGCACAGTGGCACAAAGTAAGCGTGAGGCACCACTGCAAGGCTCCCATGGCCTCTGAAGCCTCTCATCATTCCCAGTGACTCTCTAGGGACAGGTGGACAGCACCCCACCCTTGACCACAAGCCCCTTTCAAAAGCAACAGTGTATGTAACACCCACTACGAGCAAAGCTAGACTAAGAAAAAAAACCCACAGGAAGAAAAAGCAGCTTTCAGCACTGATGCCTGGTGACCCTGGTCGTCTCCCCCAAGGACACCAGGGAACCAGCAGCCTCCAACAGCAGGAGTGCAGCATGAAAATGAAGGGCAGAAGGACCCGATGCTTTAACTTTGTAGGGAAAAGAAAGACCCAGCGTTGAAGTGTCGGGTGCAGAGGAAGCTCCAATTCACACCGCGTTCACACACAGCAAGCACACTCCCTGGGCAGTGACTCCATGACCCAACGGTGGCCACCAGCCCAGCCGTTTTCCTCTCGTGTCTTCCAAGCTGCGTGGACGGTGCCCTCACTCTCCCAGCCACCACACCCCCTCGGCCGGCCTCCCAGGGAAGGCCCTCCTGCCCACTGGGCTCCCTGCCGCCCAGAACAGAGGGAAGGAGCGAGGCCCGAGGCCAGGAGCAGAGCCCAGAGAGCTGGGCCGCAGCGGCTCCTGGGGGCCACGGGGAAGCTGCCAGCCCCCACGACGAGCAGGTGAGGCCAGGGCTGGGGGAGCGAACAGCCCAGAGCTCAGGCCTGGCCGTTCAGCAGGCTGCCTCCGAGTAGCAGCTGCAGCACTGTGGGCCACGACCACTGGCAGGGTGGGCAACACTGGAGCCCTCGTGGCCCTGAGCCAGGGGTCTCCACAGACACATGCACGCATGTGCAGGAAGGGACACAGAAATGTCCCCACCTGTGTCCTTGAGGATGTGTCAAGTCACTTCATCACAGAACTACATACGTTTTGCTTACAAACAACACATTTCATGAACTGCTGTGAAATTTCATACAAAAAGCTTAACATCCAGGACGAATCAACCCTCCCGTGCGTCCTCAGCACACCCCCTACAGATCTACAGATCACCGGCAGGTGAGCATATGGCTGCTCCTGCACCAGCACCCTAGAATGACCGTGTCTCTGGAAAGATTCCCAAGTGAGAAAAACTCACCCATACGTGACCTCAACTCCTCATGGAGTAAAGCACCTAGGGGAGATCAGTCCGCCCTGCAAAGAGCAAAGCCCAGGCCGAGAGGCAGCTCTAAAAGGTCAGGAGCCACCTTCCTCTGCCCCACGCCTTCTGCACATGCTACCAGGCGCAGGCAGGTGGAAGCCTGTTACAGCTGATCTGAGCCTTGATCCCAGCTCCAGTGTAAATAGAAACCCTAACATTTTTTTGCCTGGTCTCTGTACAGGGTAAATGTCCCAGGCATACAACTATGTGTAAATGTATTTGATTCCCGCCTCCACAAAAAGTTCACCACCTTTCTGAGAAGTCCTAGCAAGTCCAGCATTGCTGAGATGACCTCGCTGGGAGCCTCTAGGTGATAAACAGCAGGGCTGCAAAATAGTTCTCATAAAAAGAGCACTGGTCGAGCAGGGTTAAGAGCATTTACAAGGAAGCCTAGTTTTCACATTTTAAATAAACGGACACTAAGCCGCTCTCCAGGGGAGCCACCTCAGGAGGTAAAGGTAAGGTTCTGAAGAGGGAAACAAGTCCCAGGGAAGGACACTGCTGCCTGCCTGCCGACTGGGGCACGCAAGAGGAGCAGTGTCCCCTGGGCTCTGCCCAGTGCTGGACACCATGGTGGCAGCTCGGTCAAGGCCAAGTGCTACATGCAGGGCTCCAAAGAGCTCCAGGCTGAGGGCTGTCAGCAGAAAACTGTGCTGGTCCGCCAGCACACCTGGCAGCCCACTGCCCTGGCCCTGACCCAGATCCAGCGGCCCTGGCCAGGCCTGTCCCCAGGAGGTCCCACAGCGAGCTGAGGCTCTTGCCCGGGTACCTCACAACTCCACTCCTCTCCCTAAACGCAGCCCCTGCATTTCATTAAAAAAATGCCACTGGGACCACGCCTACCTAGACACGGGCCTCACATGCACACACAGCAAAAGGGTCCAAGGCATGAATATAACAGTAACGCCAAACAAGGTTATTTCCACAAAATTAGAAAACAAGGCATACAAATGGGGAAACAGGTGAAATCCTTCATTGCCTCAAGATAGAGAAACCTTTCTAACTCAAAATCCAGAAACATTAAAAAATATATATATATACATATATAAAAAAAAAGACTGATACATTTTTTAACATTTTAAAAATTAAACACCTTTACAAGAAAAAAAACCACCTTTGCTTGGAGAAAAATATATATTACTTTTTAAAAAATATTTTATTTATTCAAGAGAGACAGACAGCGAGAGAGAGGCAGACAACAAGCAGAGGGAGAAGCAGGCTCCATGCAGGGAGCCCGACGTGGAACTCGATCCACATCTCCAGGACCACGCCCTGGGCCGAAGGCAGGCGCCAAACCGCTGAGCCATCCAGGGATCCCTCCAAAAACATGTATTACTGATGAAGATCTAATTTCTAAGAAACTGAAAGACAAAATAACAAAGTCCCACAAAAAATGTGCAGAAAACAAAGAGCACATTCTTGAAGATACAGCAAGAAAATACCGCCTCATACATAATACAAGCAACAAGCATCAAAACGTTAGCATGCCCCTCTTTTGGGCAAGGACAACCTCGAAGCGTAGCACACACAATCCTGGCCCAGCCTGGAGAAAGGCTGTCACACACGTGCAGAGCCATCCACACGGGCTGCAGTGGCCCAGACACACAGGGCAGTGGGGAGGCTTTCAGTTATTTCTCATTTGGGAGTATCCTGCAGCGTTCAGCCTGTAGAAACACAGCAGGCTGTACTTGAAGCCACACCCCAGCCGATGTGGGCAGCACGTCAACCTGGCTGAAGGGCCCATCTCCCCGAACCCCCTTGCCTCGCAGTTGTGAGTCAGAAGACGCCCATGGACAACATGGGTTACACAGCACGTGGCTCAACCCTGGGCCCCTCAGAGGCAAGGGCCACAGAAATGTGCATCGCAGAGCCCCCCAGATGTGCACCCTAGCCCGCCCTCCCCCCCCCCCCCCCCCCCCCGGCACCCCAGGTATTTTGGAGGGAGAACCACTCCCACCCCTCCTTGGTCCTCAGGCTGCTCTCCTGGCTGCAGGGCTCCACCACTGCCTCCCCACTGCTGGCAGTGCACGTGTCCACCACAGCAGCTCACAGCGTACACACGGGAAAATCAGTCCTAACTCTAAGTGTCTGCAAGACAGAGGGGACTGGCACTCAGTGGGGGCACAACTGGGCCTGACCTCAGTGACCACAGGACACAGAGTGGTCATTGGCAGCGTTAGGAAAACCTTTTTTTTTTTTTTTGAGGATTTTACTTTTTTTTACAAAAGATTTATTTATTTAGTCATTCATTCATTCATTTATTTGAGGGGGGGGTGCAGAGACACAGGAGGAGGGAGAAGTAGCCTCCATGCCAGGAGCCCGACGCCGGACTCGATCCTGAGACTCCAGGATCGCGCCCTGGGCCAAAGGCAGGTGCTAAACTGCTGAGCCACCCAGGGATCCCCGGATTTTACTTATTTAGAGAAAGTGGAAGCATGTGCAAGTAAGCATGAGGAGACAGGCAAAAGGGGAAGAGAGAATCTCTAGCAGGCTCCTCGCTGAGCACAGAGCCCTGCACAGGGCTCAATTCCATGACCCTGAGATCACAACCTGAGACAAGACCAAGAGCTCGTCACTCAACCGACTGAGCCACCCAGGCATCCCTCAGGGGACACTTTTAATCTTTTCGTCTTGGTTTAACGTGTCCTTCCTAGTTTTCCTCGATGATGAACATGTGCCACTTCTAGAGACCTCACAGTCATTTGTTTACTCTGCACTGTGCCAAGGTTCCAGAACAAAGCCAGCAGAGCAGACGCCAAGCTACGGAGCGCAGCCCAGCAGAGCACCCTGGGCAGCTGCTCCGGAGCACACACAGCACCAACGAGGCCGATGTGGATGCGCGTGCACGACGCACAACATACACAGCACAGTACTGCCGTGCAAAACCAACCATGGACAGAAGGGGGTGTGGACAGCATGTGGGGGTGGCTGTGAGTGCCAGCAGGAGTGTGCGAGAACTGTGCCCGCTCACTTAGGCCAGGAAGCCTAAAGCTGCTCTAGAACGTAGAGCCTATGGCAAGCAGAAAAAGGCATGACCCAGCACCCTCACACCTTCTGACTTCTCGAACCAAAAGGCCTCTTCGTGGAGAGATGGAGGCAGGATCGGGTAAAAGAGATGGAAGATCCGCCCCACCCCCTTTTTCCACTGCCATGATCTCTTCAAATATCTGCAGACAGCATTTCCAAAACGCCAATAAAAAACATTTTTCAGGGAAGAGGAAGCTCCGAGGCTGGAGGGCTACCATGGAAACGAATCTAAATACAGGCTCCAGCAGCAAAATCCAAGGCACTCAACCAGACACACACAGCAAGTGAAGACAAGACGCAGGCGCAGAAAGGCAGTCTGTGGCAATGACCACTAGACCTGGGTGGGCAGCCGCCAGCCTGCGGATGGGACAGGCCAACTACATGTCATCCCAGGGCCGCCCTAGGCGGAGCTCTTCCTAGCGTCCCTGTCATCAAGCAATGCAACCTAGACCTGAAAACCACTGCTTACAGCAGGGCACTCTCCGCCAGGCCAGGAAAGAGGACACCCGTGTCTCTGGGCCCCAGTGAGGGGCTGCTCCCTCCTTCCCAACTGACATGGGCTCTGCTGCTTTTGTTGTCTGAACAGTTTGGGGCTTGTTTTCCTTGGGGTGCAGCAGGATTCTCTGTTCTCTTATTTGGGACCCAACAGAGTGGGTAGGGTGGGCAGGCAGCCCTGGAGCAAACTGGAAAGTCAGCCAGCCCCAAGCCCACCCCCGAAGTCCCCCTCTAGCCGAGGCACAGGGACTGACTGGGCCTGGCGTCACCAGCACCGCCTTTTGCACCAGGAGAGGAATTAAGGATCTGTAGTCTCTTCTCCTGGGAGGGCACGAGCATCTGAAATGACATCCTTCCTACTGTACTCAGGTTCCCCAGGGACTCCTGGAACACGCTCAAGTGTGATTTTAGGTCACAGCTAGTCCTACCACCCACTTACTGTGGAGCTTGGGCAGCAGTGAAACAGAAGGCTCTCAGGAAGTCTGCTTGCATAGGGACATACCGCAGGCAGTGCCCTGGGACATGCTGAGGGACCAGCCAAGCCTCGTTTCCCAGCCCTCCTGCACATCCCAGGAAGAGCGCGCCCATCCCAGGAAGATGCTGCCCAAGCGCACGGGGGCTCGGGGCCTCTACTGCAGACACCTGAAGGGCGCTGGCTGCCTCCTTCCCCACTGCCCCTTGCGACCCCCAGGCTGTGACTGCTGTAAGCCACGGCATACCCCGTGGCGGAGGGAAGCTCCTTCCAAACCCACAACAACATGGTGCTGCCATAGCAAGCAGCACTGCTTGGATCATCGGCCAGCGTAGTGGCCCCCCCTCTGTCCCCACGGCCTCCATGAGAGGTGCGAGGCTGAAGACCGCTGTCTGCCCCAAGCCCGAGATGAATGACCCCCATGCTCACACCACAGGCACTGCTGAGTGGGAGCAGAGGCCCAGCACTCAGCTCCAACGAGCACTCTCCCCCGCTGCCTCACACCACCCCACACCAGGCCTGGAAGTCCAGAGCTTCCCCCCACCCTATTCCCATGCAGGAAAACAATGCCCCCCCGCCCCAGGCCAGCAGCCAAGTGACTCGAGCTGCCACGAGAACTCAGGGTCCTTTAGGCCAATCCATACCCTACAGTCCATAAGGGGGGAAAGAAGGCTGCAATCAGAAAGTGAAAAGCCAAGCAGGAGGATTTCAGAGTGACGAAAAACAGCAGAAAACAAGCATTAACAGGACTGTGGCCAGGATGCAGCAGCGGTGGCACAGAGTCCCAGACCTGTGCCCTCAGGTCACAGGCCAAGGGCGCCCAAGTGCCCCAGGAGGGCCTGCACGTCATGTGGTGTGGGAACGTCGAGCCAGGCCCAGGAACAAGAGGACAGATCCACAGAAGGGGCACCACGAGCCACAGAACCAAGGAGGGAACAACCATGAGGACACATGAACACACAACCACACCAAGCACTGAGCAAGTGGGGAGAGAGGGAAGACTCTCTAACCCAACTCACGGAAGCAAGGATAGGAGCAGAATCGCAACCTGGCAGCCACCTCGGCCACCACAGCAGCAGGCAAGAACCATCAGGTGTTTGCTGGGGTTCGTGGGCAGAAGTACACAGGGAACCCTGGGTGGCGCAGCGGTTTAGCTCCTGCCTTTGGCCCAGGGCGCGATTCTGGAGACCCGGGATTGAATCCCACATCGGGCTCCCGGTGCATGGGGCCTGCTTCTCCCTCTGCCTGTGCCTCTGCCTCTCTCTCTCTCTGTGTGTGACTATCATAAATAAATAAAAATTAAAAAATTAAAAAAAAAAAAAGAAGTACACAGAGACACAAGGCTCATACCTCGTCTCAACACACATCCCCACAAGACACCTACAAGTGACAAAGTGGACATGAGAATGCGGCAGCGGAACAGCATGATGGCAATAGCCATCACCTCACTGGTGACAGGGAAGCAAAAGGAAAACTACACCGGGGACATCCTAAAGGGAGAGAAGTCCACACCCTTAACAGTGTTGAAGACACACGACAGAGGAGCCATGCCCTGAATGCAGCAATGACCACCAGTAGCCCTCGGGCTGAAATTAGGATCACTCCTGGAAGGATGGGCAACGTGGGAACAGGGTCTTCAGATGAGCTCTTCCCAGCCTCCGGTTATAGAGAACACTGACATCTGGGAATGCAGAAATTCTTTGTATGATGTTTGCAACATTTTTCTTTGCAGACCTGAATTATGTATAAATGCCAAGTTTTTAAGAGAGCACAAAACAGAAGTTGAGAGGGACAAGACAGCACATGCTGGCCTTGCTCATTGAATCCAGGCCTCCACACCTAGCTCCTCGAATCGCAGCTAACCAGACAGGCCCATGCACACAGTCATATGACCCCAGAGTCCTCAAAGCAAGCTTGGAGATGAGGCTATCCAGGCCCTGCTTGAGGCCCCAGCCTTCCATCACCCAGGCACCCAAACTCTGCCTGTCACACACCTGGGATGTCCCAGAGGATTCCACTTGAAGGTGTGAGGCTTGCTGTCCAGATTACTCCCAGCCCCTCGGTCTGGCTCGCAAGCCCAAGATCTGCATGGACCAGGTCCCTGGAGCACAGTCTGCCGGGGAAGCTGAGCACCTGACCTCTTAGGGAAATGTCACAGCTGCTTCAGGACCCAGCTAGGGAGTCTGAAGAACATGGAGTTGCCGTAAAAGGCTACAGAGACAAGCAGACATACACAAGTTGAAAGGCAGTACTCTGAAAACTCAAGGGATACAGAATGTTAACTAGGTCACAGCGTTCACTTGATGTGAAGTTCAAAGGTTTAGCTTTTTTTTTTCTTTTAATATTTGATTTATTCGTGAGAGACAGAGAGAAAAGCAGAGACACAGGCAGAGTTGGAGAAGCAGGTTCCCTGCAGGGAGCCTGATGCAGGACTTGATCCCAGGACCCTGGAATCACGCCCTGAGCCAAAGGCAAACGCTCAACCACTGAACCACCCAGGTGCCCCAAGATTTATCATTTTTTTAACCCGACTTTAAACTTGAATCATTCATGCACTCCCCTGGTATTGAATGCCAACTATGTGCCAGGCATGTTCCAGGTGCTGGGATGTAGGGTGAACAAGATAAACAGGGCCAACAGCATTGCCCTGATAAATCCAGGCAAAGACTCCACTATAAAGAAAACTACAAGCCGTTGATGAACATGGATGCAAAATTTCTCAAGAAAATACTAGCAAACTGAATCCAGAAATACATTAAAAGCATCATTCACCATGACCAAGTGGGATTTATTCCCAGGATGCAAGAGAGGTTCAATATTTGCAACGCATTCAACATGATACATCACATAAATAAGAAAAAGGATAAAAACCACCATATGGTTATTTCAATGGATACAAAAAAAGCACTTGAGAAAGTACAACATGCATTCACAATGTACACCTTCAACAAAGTACGTTTAGAGGGAACACCTCAACATAATAAGGCCATCTATGAAAAACTCACAATGGATATCATACTCAATGGGGAAAAACTGAGATCAGGAACAAGACAGAGAAGTCTACTCTCATCACCTTTATTCAACACAGTACTAAAGTCCTTGCCACAGAAATCAGACAAGAAAAAGAAATAAAAGGCATCAAATTGGTAAGGAAGAAGTAAAACTTTCATCATTTGCAAACGACATGACACTTGATACAGAAAACCCTGAAGACTCCACCAAAAAGCTACTAGAACTGACAAATTCAGTTTAGTTGCAGGATACATAATCAATGTACAAAAATCTGTTACATTTCTATACGCTAATAATGAAGCAGTAGAAAGAAAAATTAAGAAAACAATCCCAGGGATCCCTGGGTGGCGCAGCGGTTTGGCGCCTGCCTTTGGCCCAGGGCGCGATCTTGGAGACCCGGGATCGAATCCCACATCGGGCTCCCGGTGCATGGAGCCTGCTTCTCCCTCTGCCTGTGTCTCTGCCTCTCTCTCTCTCTCTATGACTATCATTTAAAAAAAAAAAAAAAGAAAACAATCCCATTTGCAACTGCACCAAAAATAATAAAATACCTAGGAATAAGCTTAATCAAGGAAGTGAAAAGACCTGCACTCTCAAAACTATAAAAATTCATGAAAGAAACTGACGAGGGCAGCAAAAAATGGAAGACGTTCCATGCTCATGGGTCAGAAGAACAAATATTGTTAAAATGTCTACATAATTCCACACAATCTACAGATTTAATGCAATCCCTATCAAAATACCAACATCACTTTTCACAGGACTAGAACAAACAATCCCAAAATTTGTATGGAACCACAGAAGACCCCAAATAGCGAAAGCAATCTTGAAAAAAAAAAAAAAAAAGCACAGTTGGGGGCATCGTGATTCCAAACTTCAAGTTATACCACAAACCTGTGGTCATCAAAACAGTATGGTACTGGCACAAAAATAGACACGAAGATCAATGGAACAGAAAAGAGACCCCAGAAATGGACCCACAACTATACGGTCAACTAATCTTCAACAAAGCAGGCAAGAATATCCAATGGAAAAGTCTCTTCAACAAATGATGCTGGGAAAACTGGACAGCCACATGCAGAAGAGTGAAACTGGACCATTTTCTAACACCATACCCAAAAATAAACTCAAAACGGATGAAAGCCATAAATGTGAGACCTGAAACCATTAAAATCCTAGAAGACAAACACAGGCAGTAAATTCTGACACCAGCTGTAGAAATGTTTTTCCAGATATGTCTCCGGAGGCAAGGGAAATAAAAGCAAACTAAACTATTGAGGATTCATCAAAAATAAAAGGCTTCTGCACAGTGAAGGAAATAATCAACAAAACTAAAAGGTAACCTATGGAAAGAAGATATTTACAAATGACATCTGATAAAGGGTTAGTGTCCAAAATCTATGAAGAACTTCTACATGTCAATACTCAAAGACCAAATAATCCTATTTAAAAACGGACAGAAGACATGAACAGACATTTCTCCAAAGAGATCCAGATGGCCAATAGACACATAAAAAAGATGCTCAACATCACTAATCATCAGAGAAATACAAATCAAAACTACAATGGAATACCAGCTCACACCAATCAGAATGGTTAAAATCAAAAAGACAAGAAATGTAGAGAGAATATAGGGAAAAAGGAATCCCTGTGCACTGTTGGCAGGAATGCAAACCAGCACAGCTTCTGTGGAAGACAGTATAAGGGTTTCTCAAAAAGTTAAAAACAGAACTACCATATTATCCAGTAATTCCATTACTGGGTTATTTACCCAGAGAATATGAAAACACTAATTTGAAAAGATACATGCACCCCTGGGGCACCTGGGTGGCACAGTGAGTTAAGTGTCTGCCTTCAGATCCTGGGCTCCTGGGATGGAGCCCAGCATCAAGCTCCCTACTAAGCTAAGCAGGGAGGCCTGCTTCTCCCTCTCCCTCTGCCCCTCCACCTGCACATACTCTCTCTCTCTAAAGTAAATAAAATCTTAAAAAAAAAAAAAAAAAGATACATGCATCCCTATGTTCACTGCTGCATTATTTACAATAGCCAAATTATGAATACAGCCCAAGTGTGCATCGATAGACAAATGGATAATCAAGATGTAGTATATACACACAATGGACTATTACTCAGCCTTTAAAAAAGAATGAAATCTTATTATTAGCAACAACATGGTTATCTAGAGACTATAATGCTAACCAAAATTAAGTCAGAAAAAAATACTATGATTTCACTTATATGTGGAATTTAAGAAACAAAGGAGCAAAAAGAAAAAGAGAGACAATTAAGAAACAGACTCTTAACTATAAGAACACACTGATGGGGCACCTGCAGGGCTCAGTACAGAATTTATTATCAAATATAATTGTTACTAAAATACTGTAATACTTAATATCCTATATTTCTAGAAAATCCAAAAACATCAACAGAAAGACTACAGTTGACCCTTGGACAATGCAGAGATTAAGGGCACCACCTACACCCTCTGCAGCTGAGTATCCACGCTTGACCTGTCTTCCTAAAAACTTAACTACTAAGAAAGAGCCTCCCGCTGACCAGAAGCCTCACCAGTAACACAGTCAAGGAGCACATTTTTTAGGTTTATATTGTATACACCATATTCTTACAATGAAATGTCACTACACTGAAATTCTAGAGGAATATTTAAAAAGCCAAGTAATTAAGACCCAGCCTGCTCTTAAACAAAAAGACTCAATAATGTAAAGATGTCAATTACCTCTACTTCAAAACATGAATTTAATGTAGTCCAATGAGGATTTCAAGAGAATTTTCACATGGAAAATTTTTCCAAGAAAGTTTTGGGGATGGGCAGGGGACTACGAGACGAAACACCAGTCCTACCAAGTGCTAAAACGAATAAAGCACTGGTAAACAAAATAGCTTAGTACTGCCCAACAGAAGGTTTAGTATCTGTGAATAAACAACAAAAAAAAAAGGAAAAAACACGAAACCTCCACAAAGCCAATCAGAATCCAACATCCACAGAGAATGGCATTTGAAATAAAACCAACGTGGCAAAGGTTGAGAGCAGCCAAGAAATGCACTTGGGCTGGCACCGGAGGATGGGTCAGGGGGAGGCACCGCAGTCACACACCCTGGCAGAAAGAAGAAAGATAAAATGGTATGATCCCCCTGGGGCCAATCTCGCAACCATCATCAAAATCACACATGCCATGTCTCCTCTGACCCAGCAATTCCTGCCCAGGAATCTGTTCCATGGATACTCACATTTTCCAAGACACACAGACAGCGTACTCAGTGCAGCATCACTTGTGACGGCAGCAGACCAGGAACAACCTAATTACACTCCCCACGGGGACTCTAAATAATGATGGGACACCACAAGGTGGAATACTGGGAGGCAGTCCAGAGAAATCTTGGCTCCAATGGTCCACCCGGGACAGTTCAATCAGCTTGTTGGGGGTGGGCCCAGGAATCAGCATTTCAAAGCCCCGGTGATTTCAAGGACCATGAAAGAGGACTGCAGGACAGCAGGGCCGTGGGGCGGACCCCCCCCCCCCCAAGGCAAACCCAGGTCCCATTGTCATCTCCAACATCTCCATATAAAGTTACATTCTTTAACGTTCTAGAAAAACATTTAACTAGAAGCCTGGTGTTTCACTTCTAAAAAGAATCTGTCAGATAGTTCTGCTAATAGTTGCTTTTTTCTTAACACAGCAAATACTTGCAAGTTCAGGCCTCGAAGTGCACAGACTCTTGCTGAGCCCCTAACCCTGGCCCTATCTTTTAACCATATGATTCTAAGCAAATCTCTTCACCTATAACAAGCAACACACTCCACCTGGAAACACACACGTCCAGGGGGACCAGCTCCCCCTGATGAACACGCTCACGCTGCATGGCCCTCTACCCGACAGGTGAGGACACCAGGTCATCGTTCCCATAGTTTCTGTATTCCACACACTCACTAGAAGTCACGATTGTAAGATGTGCAGGCCAAACTCTTCTAAAAACGAAGCCTGTCAGCTATAAATGAATTGCAAAATAAAAATGCAGCTTCTGGAAAGAAAAGAAGTACTCATAATGAACAACCAAAATCAGATTTTCTGACTCGGGATCTCAACACATCCCGTGGATGGCTCTTATGTCCGAGGTACAGGGAGAAGAGGTAGTTTCAGAGCAAGTGGTCAGAGGTAGCAGCCACTGCCCCAGAGGACACTGGGTATGCGCCCGGAGGCCACTGCCCAGGTGCAGCCCCAAGGGGCAGGGGCAGATCCACAAGGAAGGCTGGCAGACATCCCCGCAGTCCTGGCTTCTATCCACTGCTCTCTGTGTGCAGGATGATAGCCAACACCCTTGTGTGAGCACAAGAGCCTCAAGGCACACAGCACTCCACCACAGTGGACATGAATTCAAAATCAGCAAAAAGGAGGCAGGAAATGCTCAGACACAGGTTCAGCAAAACAGAAGCCAGAGTGTAATACGGGGATGGGGGGTACACTCACAGCCACGCTTACATGCACAGAAAAAAAACAAGAATTTCTCCCAGAACATTAACAGGGAGTGGTGGGATGTTTTTATTTTTTTTAGACACGGATCTTTATTTTTCAAATAATCTACCTTGTGTGTAACTAGAAAGGCTTGTTTCTGTTTAAGAGAAATAATACTGTGACCAGTACCTACGTGAGCACTCACTGTGCACCAGGAATCCCGCCAGAGGCCATGATGCATGGACCTCAGCCAACCCTCACCATCAGCTGACAAGGTGGGTATCTGGGGTGGCATCCCAGTATGCCCAATGTGACTCTACCAAGGGGCTTCCTGCCATGGGCACCTGAAAAGGCCAGAACCAACAAGCGAAGAACCCACTGAGAGACAAAGCCAAGAACCCAGTTTTTAGGCAGCAGACACCAAAGCAGGGAGCAGACCTTCTGCTTTCCCAACAACCACCTAGGGCCACCTAGGGCCACCTAAGGCACAGGACCAAGGGAAAGGTGCTGAAAAACCAAGTCAGTGCACATCAGGGGCTCCCCTCACACAGGGCAGAGCAGCCCTCAGCCCCAGCACTGAAACACTAGGAATGACCAGTGTGAGGGGACAGCAAGATGAGGCACAGGCTCTGGGAACACACAGTGATCTACATGTGGGGGGAGGGCTCTGTGAGGGGTGGGCACAGACAGGAGCCCTAATGAATGGGGCAGCACCCGAACCAAGAAGAAGACAAAGCCTCTGCCCAGGGTGTGAGACCAGGAAGCCCGAAACCTCTCCTCCAAACGAAGCCATCCCTGCCCAGGATGCACCCAAACCCCTCCAGCAGCTACAAACAAAGACTATGCCACCAAAACCAGAGAAAGCACCACATGGCTGCCCGGCACCCTGTGCTCTCCTGGGCCTCTGGGAAGTAGGTCAGCATGCCTGTGGTTCCCTGACTGTCCTTCTCACTCCACTATGCCACCCACTTCCTGTGCAGGGAAGGACAGCCTGGGGGTACCCAACACACACCCCACTGCTCAACATGGGCAACACCTGTACCGCATCCAGGCACAGCTCCCAGGGCAGAGGTACCACTTCCAGGTCATAATTTACTCTCTGCTCTTTTTCCTTTCTCTTTCTCTCCTTCAAAGAATGCTGTTTGTGACTTACAAAGGCAAAACCCAGACAAGCCACAACAAACTGTGGATTCCGACAGGCATGCCAGCACCAGCACCAGCACCAGCAGGTGCAACGATCACTGCATTACCTACAGCGACACCTGCCGGCCTAGAGGTGAGCTGCAGGAATGATGCCGGACACAGAGGGACTGGCGGGATGATGCCCCAGAACAGACCAGACCCTGGGCACCAAGCAAGACCCCAGACATGGAGCACAAGAGAGGAGCCCGATGGAGCTCTCTGAGAGAAGCCTGACAGGGCCTCGGATGCTGTCTGTTTCTGTCCCACTCTCCTTCCGCAGTATTAGTTATGCTGCGCGGCACTTCCAAAAGCTTCCCACTGCACCAAGGGGTCCTCTGAACCTGAGCCCGAGGCCCCACACTGCACTGTCTAAACGCTGGGACTCCAGGCAGCTCCTCTGATGGGGTGTGTACAGTGGACGACTGCTGGTCAAATGTAGTGCTCAGTGTAGACATACGCACATTCTCAAATCCTATCTTGTAGGCACACAAAACTTTGTGTTCAAACTCGATCTCTTCTCCGAGGAATAAAACTGAGCACCTTAAGCAGTGGGGCGGGGCATTCCCAATCTTCACTGGGAAGGTCCTGACAATGACGGCAGGGCAGGGAGAGGATGCAATTCACAGCAGTGGGAAAACAGATCCAATTCAAGTTTCCCTCAAATAGCCCCAAAAATGACCAAAAAAATACTCCACCTGTGGCTTTCCTATAATCAGTACATAATTACACACACAAAAAAATGTACCCGGCAACAACTTCGGTGCAGAAAACAGACCTGTGGCTGGCAAGGCCTGGATGGGGTGACTCCAAAGGGGGAAGCAGGCCCCAGGCCAACAGAGCCACCTCTGTCTGGAGCACAGTGGCACCTGAGACTGCTCCTGGTGCAGTCCTGCCCTGCTAATGCACAAGCTGCACTGTGAGGCCCGCTTCTCGGTACAACATGTCACTGCATCGAACACGACAGACTCACACGCAGAAGACACAGATACCTACATGTGCGCTGCCTGTGACTCTTACTGGTCACCAAGCAGGGAGTCACCACTGCCACGATGGGGCAGGACCACCAGCAGATGGGAGGCGAATAGGAGTTGTGGAAACCAACCAGCTCAGGCCTAGATGGCTCTCTGGATGGGGGCCCCAGAACGGGCAGTGCGTCTGTGTGCTCCTGTAAAGAGCCACCACCTTAATCATTCAATCAGCGGAACCATTCAATACAGCGGAACTGTAGCGGAAGCTACAGTTTATAGGACACACGATCTGGGGCACTGACTTGGAGAAACGAAGGGTCCCACTACAGGTAGAACAAACGAAGGGTCCCACTACAGGATGGCTTCCACATGTACCACAGCACTACCCACCAGCTGCAATGGGAGAGATGGGAGCCACAGCTTCTTGTTTTGTTCACAAGAAGCCAAGAAGATGCCTGGGCTTAGAAGGGTCGGTCCTGTGGCACCAGGTTTCCTGGAACACGCCCCCGTCCTCACTCTGAACCAAACCAGCACAAAACTCACACAACTCGCTCTGACTCTAGCCCAGAACACAACTTGTTGGTTCAAGAATAGAAAAATAGGATCCCTGGGTGGCTCAGCGGTTTAGCGCCGCCTGCAGCCTGGGGTGTGATCCTGGAGTCCTGGGATTGAGTCCCACATCGGGCTCCCTGCATGAAGCCTGCTTCTCCCTCTGCCTGTGTCTCTGCCTCTCTCGGTCTCTCATGAATAAATAAATAAAACCTTTAAAAAAAAAAAATAGAAAAATAGGCTCTCTAGAAGACAATCGGGCAGCCATTCTAACCCCAACCCAGGAACCAAAAAGAAAACCCCTCTTTTAATAAAGTTTTTAGGAACTATTTAAAAAAAAAAAAAAAAGAGTAGCAAAACAAAATGTATGCTTACCATAACAGAAATAGGAAACAGAGAGCAGGGTGGGGGATGTGGGGAAGAGGACAATGAGATCCAAATCCACCCCTCTCCTGACAGCCACTACTCATCACTGATTTCCTGCTGGCCTTTGCTGCTGTGCGTCCACAAACTCAAACGTTTGCAAATTCATTTTCATTTTGAAAACCGCTGTTCTCACGAACATTACATGACAGGAGTATCTGCCTATGTCAGGGTTCACTCAGCAGACACAGACAGAGTTACGTCAAGAACGGGCTCATGTAGCTGTGGCAGCCAGCTGTGGTTCTGAGCTGGTTCAGAGCTGGCCGCTGTGAAACCCACAGTGCAGGCCACTGTCCCCACGTGAACGTGACCCAAAAGGGGAGGGCAGACACTCCTGAAACTAGCCCACATGACCCCAAAGCCAACAGCGGGGTAGAAGAGTTCACATTTCAACCAGCAATAACAAAAAGACCTGAATGACAGTGGGAACATTCTGGAGAGCCCAACAAGGCCATGTTTTAGAACAAGGAGAACTAGCCCTGGAATCAGGTGCTTCAGACACACCCCAACAATACTTAAAAACAAGCTTCTGAAAGATCGTATTGATCTGCAAATAAGTAACTCCCTTCGAGAACTCAACATTCTTCAAAGGAAGAAAACAAAACCCAGAGATGCAG
The DNA here is from genome assembly GCF_018345385.1 of Vulpes lagopus. Classification (NCBI taxonomy): domain Eukaryota; kingdom Metazoa; phylum Chordata; class Mammalia; order Carnivora; family Canidae; genus Vulpes; species Vulpes lagopus. Next base: position 46,498,041 of record NC_054827.1, on the reverse strand, counting down.
CTACATAACATCCACAATGGCATACTTTCAACAAAAAATTACCAGGTAAGGGGTGCCTCAGAGGCTCAGTCGGTTAAGCCTCCAATTCTTGATTTCAGCTCAGATCATGATCTCAGAGGTCCTGAGATCGAGCCCCACATCAGGCTCCACGCTCAACACAGTCTGCTTGAGGTTCTCTCTCTCCCTCTCCCCCACCGCTCATACACATGCACTTCTGCGTGCACATGCTCTCTCTCAGATAAATAAATTCTTTAAAAATTTACCAGATATGTAAACAAGCAGGAAAACATGACCCAAAATCAAGCCAATGAAGACTTTAAACAACTATTACAAAAATATTAAACAACTCCGAGGGAAACAACGAAGGTAGAAATCAAAGCCATGGAAAAAAATTAATAGGAAATGCAGAACCGAAAGGAAGAAACACATTGACAAATTTAAAACAGGATTAGGCACTAAAGAAAAAAAGACAATAAACACAAAGACAGGGCAATAAAAACCTCTCCAAAGGAAACATGAAGAGAGTCTTAAAGGGGGATAAACACAACCCAGGCAGAACCAAGCCCAGAAATAAGCACACCACCTCACAGCAAGTCATAACCAAATCGCTGAAACTAATGATAAACATCTTAAAAGCACCCAAGGGGATCCGTAAAGGAGAACGAAGAACACTCATTTGTCATCACAAGACAAGAGACTAATGGAATGAGTCTTTAAAAGGCTGAATAAAAAGCATCTGTCTGGAACTCTAAACACAGCAGACAATCTCAGAAATAAGGTTCAACTACAGACATTTTCAGGCAATTGAAAGCTGAAAACTCCTCACCAGGAGTCCTACGCTATAGGAAACATTGGAGAAAGTTCCTTGGGCTGAAAGAAACTGCCGATCTCTGTCCTCTGCCCAAGACCCTGCCCAAAGCCAGGCCCCAGGTCCTATTTTGCCCCTTCTTGACCAGAGTTCCATATTCAAGATATGCTCCTCTGCATCAACAGGGCTGGCCCATCCAACAATGGGGCTGGCTCAGCTGTCTCTGAGCCCCACTCTGTGTCTCTGTGTCTCTTGGCCTTTACGACTCTGCAGTCTTGCCCCACCTTACCTTCACCAAATGTATTTTCCCCTACTCTGCATTTTATGCCACTGCAGGCTGTTGGCTTTGCTTTACTAACTAGGAACTACATTCAGAGACTCTAAAACAGGTCAGAGAGCGTGCACAGAGGAAAGAACAGCAGAGGGTTAACACAGAGCTGGGTCAAAGGCGGAAGCAGGCCTATCCAAGAGGGAAGACATTAGATTCTGCTACAACGGAGCAGGCCGGGACCATCACGCTCTCAGACAAGGCCACAGCTCACACACAAGGAGGGAGCAGCTGTTCGCACCCCAATGGGGCAGGGAAGGAGCGTACAACCAGGGGGAGGCACCAGGGGGCAGAAGCCCTGCAGGGCTAATGCCAGCTGCACACCAGCCCTGTGACCTCTGGCCTGAGACAAGTGCTGGCACTCTCATTTCTGCTACAGAAGAGGAAACTGAGCCAGAGCTAACACTGCTTGTCAAGTAACCCATTTACTAAATGGCAGTCTCCAAGGGGACTCTGGGCCCACAGTCACCCTTCACACTGAAAGGACCGTGGGTACATGTCCCAGTAGTGCTCCCACAATGAAGGACAGAGCGGAGACCCTGAGGTGAAGCCCCCACCCTGAGGTGAAGCCCCCACACAGGCGGACAGGTATCAGGAATAGCCTAAGTCTGGGCACCTAGTGCTCTAATTCTGGCTCTGGCTCTGAATGGGCTGTATGCCAGGCAGCTTCTTACCTTGCCTTATAGGGAGAAAAAGAAGACAGAAGCCAACTGCCCTCCCAACCAGTGTCACCAAAGCACTGTAAGGCAGTTCGAAAACAAATGCAAAAACAGAGTCGGCGTGATACCGAGTGAGAACCACTGATGGACCCAACCAGCCAGCAGATGCCAAGAAAGGAACTGTAAAGTAGAAATTCTTACTTGGGAAGAGCCAAGGGTTCCTTGGGAAGTTCGGCAGCACCCGCATATGCTCCCAGTGGCTCTGCCTCCCCCGAGCTGGGGGCCACCTCAGGCACAGCACCCCGTGGGCCTGGCGCTCCCTGCAGCCCGCCTGAGTCCATGCTGGGGCCAACCTCCACCTCCTGGCCTGGGACTGGGACTGGCTCCTGCTCAGCTGCTGCTGCCACAGCCTCCTCTGCCTCCTTCCTCGCCTTCTCCTCCAGCTCCTTCCTCCTCTTCTCATCGTCCTGACGGGCCATGTGCTCGAAGGCTGTGAATACCTAAAAATCAAACAGCAATGCACCAATGAGTTCACCTGCCCAGCTCTGGACCACACGCGCCAGAGAAAAGGAGTAAAATCTGGCTCATAAAAGAATGACAAAACAGGAGATCACAAACATTCCCAGTGGAAAAACGCAAATGCACTTCAACCTCATCAGAAGCTATGAACCACCTTTAATAGGGGTTCCCAGATCAGCAAGTGAAACCTTGTCAACCATGACAGCTACATGCCCAGAGTGCAACCCTGAGCTTGAAAAGACACATCACTACGTGGTCTCTCTGTCCTTTTTTTCACAGCACCCAGTGAGACTTGTTTGCCACAGAAAGAACACATCATTCTGGTACCAAGAGCTGTAAGGGCAACAACAATTCAGACTCAAGAAAGGAAAATGGGCATTCGGTTGAATCCACAAAGTATAAGCAGGATAACCAGGCTGCTAGCTTCCCACACTGCACAGGTGGAGGGGAGGTGTGGCTCTGAGAACACTTGGCAATTGGGGTACCTGGGTGGCTCAGTCAGTTGAGCACCTGCCTTTGGCTCAGGCTATGATCTCAGGGTCCTGGAATCAAATCCCATGTTGTCAGCCTTCCTGGTCAACAAAGAGTCTGCTTCTCCCTCTCCATCTGACCCTTCCCCCTACTTGTGTGCATTTGTGTGCTCGCCTGTCTCAAAAGAAAAAGAAAACTCGACAATTCCACAAATAACCACAATATGCCTACAATGAGCAAGGAACACAAAAAATCCAAATGACAGCTCCCATCCTCTAAGAATTCAATATGGTGGTGTAAGGACCAGCCCTTACCCTTTCTTGGGACTCAGTGACACCCATACAAGCAAGAACTGGGACTTTCCACCCAAAAAATGCACAGGAAACATGGCGCTTTGTACGCACCTTTCAAGGGCACAGACCCATGCACAGCAACAGTGCCATGAGGAGGGGCCATCAGGAGCAGCCAGAGTACCTCACAATGAACATCCAGAAGCACATGCCAGGTTCTGGATATCTAAGACGGCTCCTTGGAAGGAAGGGGCTCTGCAGTAGTCCTGGAAGAAAGGGTGCAATCCCAGGGGACTACATGAGGAAAAGCTACAACTCTAAGAGGTGGGGCCATCTACGGTAGCTGGAGGCAGAAAGGCTGGGAGGGCCTTCTTTGGGGGGTGGGGGGGGACAGACACCTGTCATATTGGATCTAGAACCCTGCTCCCTGGTATTTACCCAAGGAGCTGAAAACACATCCATATAGAAACCTCCACATGGGTGTTACAGCAGCGTTATTCCTAAATGTCACAACTCGGAAGCAACCAAGGTGTCCATCAGCAGGAGAACAGATAACACACTGTGCTCCATCCAAACAAAGGAACATTTATTACTCAGTGCTACAAAAAAAAAACGAGCTATTAAGCCATGAAAAGACCTGAAGGAAACTGAAATCATGTTACTAAATCAAAGAAACCAATTGGAAAATCTATACATATCCTGTATGATTCCAATTCTAGGACATTCTGGAAAAGGCAAACCTATGGAGACAGCAGAAAGATCAGCAGTGCTGGGCGGGGTTGGGAGGAATAAGTGGAGCATGGTAGATTTTTCCAGCAGTTGAAACAAACTCTGTGTGGTGGGTACCTGCCAGCATGTTTGTCCAAGCCCCATAGAGTGACCATCACTAAGAATGAACCCTAAAGCCACCTATGGTCTGACTGTTATGGGTGGAATGCAGGTTCGTGGACTTTAGCAAATACCCCCCCTCGGTGGAGATGCTAACAGTAGGAAGGGCTGGGAAGACAGAAGTGCTGGGGAACTCTCTGTACCTACCCCTGCGTTGTGCCTTGAACCTAAAACTGCTCTAAAGACACATTCAGGGGATCCCTGGGTGGCGCAGCGGTTTGGCGCCTGCCTTTGGCCCAGGGCGCGATCCTGGAGACCCGGGATCGAATCCCACGTCGGGCTCCCGGTGCATGGAGCCTGCTTCTCCCTCTGCCTGTGTCTCTGCTTCTCTCTCTATCTCTCTGTGACTATCATAAATAAATAAAAAAAAATAAAAATAAAAAAAAAATAAAGACACATTCAGAAATGGGTAGGGAGCCCCACTGCCTGCGGCTAGAACACACACTTCTATCAAACAGTTACATTCGGAGCACAGAGCAGGAAGACAAAACAGAAGATCGCTAACTACCGAAGTATCCAAAGGCTTTTATGTTCTCTCAAACCATCAAGAAGATGCCATGAGAGAGACAGCACCGGCGTTTCAAGGATGAGAAAAAACTGAGCCCAGAGAAGATAAGGAACTTGGCCTCCGCCCTGCCAGTGAAAGAGGAAAGCACGAAATCATCCCAGCAGCGCTCAATGCCAGAGCAGCAACCAGGCACCAATCCCAGACCCCTTCTACTCCTCCCAGGAACCCAACAACACTGCTCACCCTGTGGCGACAGCACCGACTTCACCCTTAGAGCCACTCGTCCTCTTGACATCCCAGACCTTCATCATCCTCTAACTCCACAAAAAAAAAAAAACAGTCCTTCTCTGTCCCTCCTCCCTGGGACTTCCCTGGATGTGGGCAGGGCCTGAGCTCCTCGAGGTGCCCTGACTCTGCCCCCCGCCCCCCACAAGCTCCTCTAACCTGCCACCTGCTTCGGGGCTCCCGTGGCTTGGCACTCTACAACCGCAGCACTGTGGGGCTGGCAGACAGGGCTGTGACCTCCCGTCAACCTTCTCTGCTGACACAGAGGACAGGACTCTCCCAGCAGGTTCAGTGAGCCCAGAGGGAGCCAGCTTTCCTGACTCTTAGGCAACAGGCCTCACCAAGCAGGCTTCTCAAACTGGACCCAGGATGAGCACAGGGTATCAAATGGAACAAATGAAATGTCCTTCTAAACTAAAGATTCTAAAACATCTTGGCCTGGAGTGCTCTTTCCTACTGAAGAAGGGTCCTTAGAGCTCTGCATCTGGGCTGCCCAAGCCCTCAGAACTAGCAGGAAAGTCTCACACCACACCAACACTCCAAACCCCACAACATCGGAAAACCTTCAAGGTCCATAGTGGAGCATCCGAACAGCCCCATCCACCCTCTTTGCCTGCATTCGCAAGAGACCCCACACACATGCTGTCGGTGGGTGGCCACAGAAGAATCTCTTCTACCAAGCAAGGTGCAGAGTAGAAAACTCCTGGGAGGCAAACGACCTAAGCCACAGTGCCACAGCGAGTCTCTCAGGGTGACTCGGCATCTTCGTGCCCCATGCACAACATGCCCCTGCCCAATGCTAACCCTGCCTTTGCAAGCCTCCTGCCAAATGCCCCTGTGCACAGAACTACAGCTCCCAGGACTCGCCCTCAACCGCCCAACAAAATACCTGGGGCATGTCTGCTTTCTGAAAGGTCCCTGGGCAGCGCAGGCTGTTGGGAATCAACGTCAGAAAAGCTGGAAAGCAACCCCTGGATTTCTGTGCAACTTGCTGCATTCGCCACTCCCCTCACCCCCCAGCACGCATGCAACCCCATGCTTGTCCATCTGTCCACTGGGATTGTCCCCCAAGGTGCTGCTCTTAAACCACCCTGGTTCCTCCTCTCCCGCCCTTAACGCCTGGCCTGAAATTCTAACTTGTCTAAAACTACGCTCTTCTTCCTCAACTCAGCGAACAGTGCAGGTACCGCTCATCCTTATTCCAATCACCCGGATCCTCTCCCATCCATCCCTCTCCTTGCTGCCACTCCCCTGGTTAAACTGGCCATCCAGTCTGGGAAGTAACAGGTGTTCTACACGCTGGTACCGCCCCGACCGTAAAACGAGGGCAGACACCAACCATTCAGGTCGGTGAGGACTAGCGCCTGGTAGGTGCTCCGTGATGGTTCTTTCTGCTCCTCCGGGTCTTTCCTACATGCAAATGCCCCCCCGCCTGCCACGGGCTAAGTAGTAGAGCACAAGGATGCGAAATCACCAAGAGGGAGCTGTGAGTTCCAGCTCCGCGAGGACTTTGGTGATTTCACCTGACCCTGCTGAGAAAGCAGCTCGCCGGCCACACTGGGCTGCACAAGCTCTACATCACCGAGACCTCCCTAAGGGCCCGCGGGCAACCAACCCGCAGCTTCCCGGCCACCCGGACGGCACTGCTGGCCACTGAAACCCCGAGCGCGTCTGCACACAAGCACTGAGGAACAGGACACCCGACCCGCCCGCAGCGCCCAGCCTGACTTCAGGGGACGCCATCTGCCAGCGCACCGCAGACTGCGGGAGGACCGCCAGCAGCTCCGTCTTCTCAGGTTCCTGCCAGCTCGGCCCCACCTGCCCTCAACCACGTTTCTGCGACTCCCAAACCGCCTCGAAGTCGCTGCCCGCAAACAGCCCTGTCCTCCCGCGGGCCTGCGCGGCTCCGTCCCCGCCTGGACCGCAGCGAGCTCGGCGCAAGGGGAGACGAGATCCGAGCGAGGCCCGCCGCGGGGGCTCGGGGTCGGAGGGGCTCGGGGGCCGGAGGAGCTGGGGGTGGGGCTCGGGGCCGGGGGCTCGGGCCTGCGTGCGGTGGCTGACGACGCACGCACAGGGCGGAAACACCTGCTCACCGCTGCGGCCCGGACTCGCGCTCTCTCCCGGCGCCCCCCTCCCGCCCCCCGCCCACACCCCAGTGGCCGCGCGCCCGCCGCTCCCGCACGACGGGCCGGCGCGCGGGAGGCGGGGCCGGACAGGAGCCCGAGGGGTAAACTGAGGCCGGGAGCGGCGGGCTCCCCCGCCCCCCGAGCCAGGGCGGCCAGCCAGCCCGCCGCGCGCTACCTGCAGCACCAGGGCCTGCGCCGCCCCGGGCGGGAAGCCCATGCGGTCGGACGGGTGGCGCAGCAGGCGGTAGAAGTCGGTCTTGCGGTAGAGAAAACCGAAGAGCACGCGCAGGAAGTCCTGGACGTTGCCCACGTGCTGCAAGATGCCCAGCAGGGCCTGGTCGTACAGTTCGGCCGCCCCAGGCTCCATGGCGTCGCCGGCCGCAGGGACGCTGCTCACTGCGGGCGCGGCCCGGACGCCGGCCCACGGCCACTTCCGGCACGCTGCGGTAACGGCTCCGCCGCCGGCGCAACTTCCGGTCTGCGCCCGCCCGGCCCCCGGCTATCGGGGCCGGGCCGTGGGCCCCGGGGCGACCCTGCCGCGAGCCTCGCCCCCGCCGCCCGACCGGCTTCCCCGGGCAGCCTCGCGGAGGACCACACGTGGGCCCCGACGTGGCTCCTAGGCGCCAGAAAGCCCGCACCTGCGGGACCGAGAGCGCCCAGCGGCCATGTTGGAGACGGGCGGAAGGGGTGTGGCTCGGGCCGCGTCACGTGGGCCCCGTTGTTGTCACGTGGTGGCGGAGCACCGCCCCTTGGGGCGGGGGGCGCGGAGGGCGCTGCGGGTTGGGTGGCCCGGGCGGGGGTGTGGGGGGTTAGAGCTGCGCAACCAGCTCGGGGCTTGGGGATGCACACGTGTAGGCGGCTGTGACTCGTCCACCTGCGCGCGCCGCGCTCACGTGACGCCCTCGGCCGCCCAGTGCAACTTGCCGGAAGCTGCAGACACTACGCTGGCTCTGGGGCACGAGGGGCCCGGCCGGAGCTGCCCTCGGGTGGCAGAGTGAGTGACGTCAGCGGCAATGCCCTGGTTCTGAGAGCCCTGGAGGAGCTGGGTCCCTAGGACCTTGAAACCACAGTGAGGTTGCTAGGTTGGGTACGCAGCTGGCCGCTCTCCGCAACTAGGATCTGCAAAGGAGCGTACATCGTCGCCGTCCATGGGCTCCAATTAACCGTAGATGGAGTTAGACCCGGATGAATTGCCCTAGGGCAGTGACGTCACACACTCCTGCCGCTTACTGAAGACTCCAAAGGCACTTTATCTGCGCCCTTCTTATAGTTAGCATATCGGATGTTAAAACTCAGAATTTAAAATTTTTTATTCATTTTTTAAAAAAACATACACAAGCACATTACGTGTTAACATTTTTATGAAGAAATAATGTTCTTCAAAGCAATGAAGTTTACCCGGAAGAGTAGCATAGCTTTACATTTTTCGCAAATGTCTTTAGTGTTGGGCTTAATAGAAAACAGCAAGAGTCTCCCACCTTTCGCTTTCACTGCATTGCAATACGTTTTGATCGAAACATATGAAGAAACCCAGTCTTAGGCAGATTGGAGTTGGAAATGAGAGGAGTGTTTGTCTTTTCAAATACAAGCATTTTTTTTAAGATTTTATTTATTTATTCACGAGAGACACAGAGAGAGAGGCAGAGACACAGGCCGAGGGAGAAGCAGGCTCCTTGCAGGGAGCCTGACATGGGACTCGATCCCGGGTTTCCAGGATCACACCCTGGGCCGAAGGCGGCGCTAAACTGCTGTGCCACCAGGGCTGCCCTACAAGCATCATTTTTTGAGGCCAAAATTGAACGTGTGGTAGTTAACAGCTGTAATGTGGAATCTGAAACATAAATAAATGTTTCCTAATCCTCACATTGATATCTCTCAGTCTGTAATGCACTTTGAGTGGATCTTTTACATGCATGATTTCCTAACATCAGACTGGAATGCAGAATATGGCCAAATAAACCATACTACAAATGTACGAAGCAGCCTAACTGTAGATGGTAGAAAAAAGATGCTGAGCTAAGTAACTCTGGAAATGGAGTCTGAGACTAAAGGCAAAAGTTGCTAAAAAGAGACGCTTCATCCTAAACATGTTTCCTGGGGAGGGGGGCAGCTATCATCTCTGAAAATACTACACACCTAGAGTGCAAGTAATTAAGCAATTGTGTGGGTGCTGGAGTAAGGCTTCTCACTCCTGGCATGGGAAGTTACAGAGAAGCCAGAGAGGAGTCTAGAATGATCCATGTGCTGATGAATTAGAGCTGGAGGCATCAGCATGAACCTAAGCTTAGCTTAATCTAGCTACAGACAGCTACATGCAGGAATATTCGTAGAACTGTGCACACACGTGTGTTAGTTTATACACGCATATTTTCTAGAGCAACTACGTCTCAGCAGCAAAGTGCATGTGGGTCCTGGGTTCGAATCCCATCTCCAGTTGAAGCGCCAGGACTCTTTGGAGAAATGGCTGATTCTAGGAAGGGGGCAGAAAATATACAAGTTGAGCCTGGACCAACTTGTAGAGCAGGGAGCAGGGAAAACAGGAAAACCCCTCCATGACGGGAGTATGGCAAAGAGACAGAAGATCCAAGAGAAAGAGCTCCTAATGGCTCAAGAGAGAACAATCTGACCAACAAAATGAAGTAGTTTCACATCAGAACCCAAACTACAAAAAGGATAGCCATGAGTCCACACAGCAGACTGAGTAAATAAATACGTGGAGGAAAGACACCTGTCCTATTGGGAGGAATTCTGAATAATTTATGTAAGTTCTAGGGGATCCCTGGGTGGTTCAGCAGTTTAGTGCCTGCCTTTTGCCCAGGGTGTGATCCTGGGGTCCCAGGATTGAGTCCCGCATCGGGCTCCTTGCATGGAATCTGCTTCTCCCTCTGCCTGTGTCTCTGCGCCTCTCTCTCTCTCTCTCTCTCTCTCTGTCTTTCATGAATAAATAAAGTCTTAAAAAATTTATGTAAAAACTCCACCCTTCAGGAAGTGGAACATAACTCCCCACTGCCCTAGTGGAGGGTGTGCATCGTGGCTTCCCTCCAAACAGCACAGCATGGACAGAACGGGAAGGGGAAGGGCCCGGGACAGACACGACCTCGCAGGGCGACAAGAGTCGGTGCCAGCAGTGGGAAGTCACGGTGATAGCCTGCACCCTTTATGTGATCTGCTGAGAAGGGGCCTCACCTTTGCCATCTCTCAGCCAGAAACCCACAGCCTCAGTCTAGTTAGGAGACAAACACCAGACAATACCATTTAAGGGATATTCTACAAAACTACTACTGCCCGACCAGTCCTCCTGGAAAGCATCACGGCCATGGTAAACAAGGAAAGTCTGACAAACTCTCACAGCCAAGAGCCTACATAGACATAACAACTAATGTCACGTGCTTTCCTGGATGGGATCCTGGGGCAGAAAAGGGGACACCAGGTAAACTCTAAGGAAATCTAAATAAAGCATGGACTTTAGTTGTAATTATGATACTGGTTTAGTAATTGTACGATGATGAATGTGCTATACAAACATAATATGTTAATTGGGTAAACTGGGTGTGAGGTATATGAGAACTCCCGGTATTATCTTTGCAATTTTTATGTAAATCTAAAACTACTCTAAAATGTTAAAGAGTTTTCTTTTTAGAAATGTATCTTAAAAATGATAATCATCCGTAATCCTACCCTTTCCCCCAAAGAGCAGGTGGGATATACTGTGTTGTCCGTCCAGGGAGTAGTAGTGGTGGGAGCGTGAATAGGGCGCAGCTTTGGGGGGAGGCTTTGTCTGTATCCAGACAGGACCTCAGACACACCACCTCCAGGTAGCCCTCCCACACATACACCAGGAGATATGCAAACACATGCTCAGCCTCATAGAGGTTCATGCTCTATACCTGAAATCCTACAGGTTTTTAGAAAAGTAATGTTTACCCTGCCTTAGATAATATGCTTCATCAGGGCTTGTGGCCACACATAAGGGATAATCAGACTCACCCATGTGCCAGTATATCTGACCACTTACGTTAAGCAGAGCGTGGGGTCTACGTACCCCATTCATAAAGAGTATAAATAGATGTATCTTGTCTGGCCAGTTTTTGGCACCTAATGAGTTTTTCCCAAACGTACAAAAGAAAAAGAAGACAAACTAGATTTTCAGAGATTTGGGAATTCCACATAAGTGATTATGGAGCTACAGTAGAAAAGTAGTTGGGAACAATGTGCCCACCAGCAGGGGAAAGGACAGAAATGCTGTGTCCACTCACGCAGTGGGATACAGTGGGGCTGTCGCGGCGACTGGGCGAGGTCTACAGGGACCCAGGTGAATGAATCTAACGTGTGTGGCATTCATCAAGTGATACCATTTATGAAACTTTTCAAAATGTGAAATACTACTATATATTGTTTACATATAGATACAGGGAATTTAGGTTTAAAAACTTGCATGAGGAAGACACGCCAACTCCAAGAGACAGGTCAGGAACAGATCACATTTACACTGCCATGTGCCGCCTTCAGCATAATCGTGTCCTCATGGATGCACCCTGGTGGCTGCAGAATGTCCCAGCACAGGCACTCCCACGGGGACAGCCTCTCCCAGACCCTGAGTGGGAGGACGGGTCAAGGGGCCCCCACAAGGGAGCCTGAGTGGCCCCCGGGCCCAGGGCTGGTGAGCCAGCACAGGGGCTCCGGCTTCATCAGAAGTCCGGTCCACTGTGGGGCAGAGAACTGTCGCCCACTACACCGTTGGCGGGATGTTGGAAGCCGTAGTTGACATAGCTGGCCGTGGATGTTGGGACCAGGTGGGCAGGGGCCCCGATGGCCTCTTCTGTCTTCTTCTGGTCCAGCACGAGAGCTGCATTGATATCAGGCCCTGCAGGAGAACAACCACAGAGGACCCCGGTCAGGGAGGCCTGCACTAAGCAGGAGGGTCCTCCCTGCCCTGGTCTGTCAACAGAATGAGGGACCGCTTCTCTCAGCAAGGAGGGCCTGCCGGGTGCTGCCACAGGACGTTCTGGAAGAAAGGAGAGAGGAGATCTCAGGCAGCAGGGGATCTGATCTGGAAACAGAGGGGCAGGGGTGGTGGTGGAGGGGAATAGGAAGGGAGGGCCCACTGTATCAGAGAGGCTGGCTGCAGGGCAGGGGGCCTGCTGACCTGGGATGGCTGGGTGCAGAGGTATAGGGGTATAGGGGGCAGGGCTGCTATGTGAACGGGCCCTGCTGGGCTGGGACCACTGGGTGCAGGAGTGCGGGGGTGCGAGAGGCCCTGGCCAGTGGGCACTCAGGAAGCCGTGCCTCTCACCGAGGTAGCTGAGGACCACTGGCAGGAAGACCAGGCCATGCAGCAGACCCAGCACGGTGATGAGGAGGTTGAGGCGGAAGAAGAAGATCTGGATGAGCTGCGCCTTGGCCAGGCCCAGGACGAGGATGCCCGGCAGGTTGGTCATGGCCACGCCAGCAAACACCTGCAGGGTCACAGGCGGGTGTGAGGCCAGGCGCAGGGTAGCAAGCAGGGGGCGCGGGGGCCGGCGGGCGTACTCACCGCGCTGCCCATGGAGATGGTGGTCTCCTTGGCCCTCTCCAGCCGGGTGGGCTGGGTGCTGACTGCAAAGGAGCGGGTGATGTGGGACACGAACTCCACGGAGATGCCCACCGCCTGGGGCAGAGAGGGGCATTAGGCGAGCAAGAGTGGGGGTGCGGGGTCTCTGCAAGGCGGAGGGCAGCTTACCGTGACCAGGTTGATGAGCGACACGGCATTGTAGCTGATGCCCCACAGGGCCATGAAGCCCACGGTGTCCACGAGGATCATGACGATGGAGAACAGGTTGAGGAGGCCGGAGCGTAGGTCCATGCCCAGCAGCAGGCAGCAGACTACAAAGGTGGGCAGCAGGCAGATGGCGAGCATGAAGAGGCCCTCGGGGACCACGCTCAGGTACTGCTCGTAGAACACGTTGGTGATCCTGTGGGGCGGAGCGCCGTAAGCCCTGCGGCATGTGGTGGCCACCTTCTAGGGGACCCTCCCTGCCCCCGCCGCCGCTGGAACTCACGTGTAGGGGAAGACCTCGAAGGCCGGGTCGGTGCCCGGCACCTGCCGCAGCTGGGCCGTGATGTTGGCCGCCAGCGCCCGTGACACCCGCAGGGCCTCAGTGTAATCCTCCGAGTTCCGCAGCGGCTTGTGGTAGGCCATGAACCTGGAGGCTACGCCAGCCGGGGGTGGAGGAAGGGCAAGGTCAGGGCCCCGCTGTGGGCGCCCTCACACCCTGGGGCATACCTGCTGCCATCAGGGCTCAGCAGCCCCCGCAGTGGTATAATCTTATATCATGAGCAAGGGGCGCAGAGCTGGGGTCTCACCCACAGCTCTACAGTGGCTCCTACTCCCACCCCCACCCTCATCCCACCTTGAGCCTCCACTCCTCCTGCCTCTGATGGCTGCACCTAAAGACAACTCCCAGATAAAGCCAAATGCTACGCTCTAGGCTTTCAAAACATGCATCATATTTTTCAAATTAATTCAATTAGTCTTCCCATGTGCATCTTCCCAGAGGGGAGATCCAGAAGCGGGGCAGGGTGACCCCGGGCAGGGGCAATAGTCATCCATGTAGCCAGCTGCCACATGGTGAGCAATTGGTGAATGTGAGAAAGAGGTATGAGTGACTCCTCAGGGCGGCACCACCCCTGGAAGAGTCTGGGAATGTCTTCCTGACTGAGGATTTGGGGAGGGGGTTGCTGTATAACACACCTCTGAGGACAGGGCAGGTGGGAGTCACCCATGAAGAAGGAAGGGGAGAAGCTTGCAGATTGAGAGGTTCTCCCCCGGGGCTGCTGGTGACCCCTCAGGGCTGCTGGTTCAGGCCATGCTTACCTAAAACCTGGCCATCAGATCCCAAATGCACGGAGGTGTTGTACGCTGCCAGCCCACTGCAAGGCCAGTGCAAAAGCTTCATCAGAGACCACAGCCATCCTCGCGATGGTCTGCGCTCCACACTCCAGCACCCAAGTGGCTGTGCTCCCCACCCACCCCAGGCTTACCCTTTGGGACACTTGATGTTGGGCGGGTCACTCAGGAACCAGGGAAGGTACTTGTGGAACTGGTCCACGGATGGCCGGACAGGGCCCAGTGTGAAGTTCACACAGTTCTTCAAGCAGGCTAGAGAGTCTGCAAAGAGAGGGGGGCTCCGGGCAGTGCCACCCCCAGGGCCGGCACTGCTGCTCTCTAGCCCCTTCCACTCCATTCCCATCCGGGTCCCCAGGCACTTCCACCACTGAAACGTGTGGCAGGTGTGCTCTGGAGGTGTTTGCACTTATCTCTGTAGGAGGACTCCCCCTCTTGGTCATGGAAACTGCCAGCAACTATGGCAGATGAGGAAGCAACGTGGGGGGCAAAGAAATGACCCCCTTTGGGCCTTCCCACTACACCTACAAATGCAGCTATGGGGGGGCCAGAGCCACAGGCTGAGCTCAGCTCTCCCCACCACCACCCATGAGTGTCAGCAAGCCAAGATCACAGCTCAGGGGGTGGGAACCCACACATGTGCTCCCAGCCCGTGCCTGCACCCTCACTGCCCTGAGAGATCACAGGAGGAACAAAGAGGGCCTAGCCATACCCCTGCCTCCTGCCTCAGCTTCCCCAAGCTGTGGTAAGTGGGAGCTCCCAGAGGCCCGGCACTCACTGACAGTCGAAGGGCAGAATTTGTCCTTATTAGCACCAAAGGCGTAAAGGCGGCAGCAGGAGGACGGGGTCAGCCAGTCGATGAAGTCATCCACCCAGGAGGAGGCAGGGATGGCCAGGTAAGACCTGAGGGGCAGGGGAGAGGAGGCTGGGGATGGGGGCACCGAACCAGGTGGCCTACCCCCCAAGCCCATGGCAGAAGGAGGGCAGCTGGGTAGGGTCGAGCCAGCCAGGAAGGGGGGCTGGGGGCACACAGGGCTAGGCCGGGCACTTACTCCTCAGGGAACTCGGTGGCGTACTGGATCTTCTGGGTTAAGGAGTAACTGTCGCACCCGGCACTGGAGCACACAGCATTCATGCCCGCCTCGCTGGAGAAGTTGTAGCCTCCCGTGGTGACAAAGTAGACGGGAGCCCCCACCTCAAAGTAGCGATTCAGGAAGAAGAAATAGTCCAGCAGGTATGAGTCCTGGAACAAGAGGCGGTCACTGAGGTTGGGGCCGGACTCCTCCTGAGGGGCTCACCCTGGCTTGTGCTCACGGGGGTGCACACTCATGGAGCTGCACACACACTCATGGATGTGCACATACACGGAGGTGCATACGCACTCATGGGGGTGCACACTCAGAGATGCATGCATACTCATGAGGGTGCATGCACACCTACAGAGGTACACACTCACAGAGATGCACACATGCTCATGGAGGTGCACATATGGTCCTGGGGGTGCACACTCAAAGAGGTGCACACTCACAGAGGTGTACACTCACCCACAGAGGTGCGCACACACTCACCGAGGTACACACCCACAGACGTGCATACACACAGAGGTGCACACACGGAGGTGCACGCTCACTCACGGAGGTGCACCCACACCCATGGAGCTGCGCACTCACAGATATGCACACACATCCATGGAGGTGCACACTCACAGATGTACACACACACCCACAGAGGTGCCCATTCACAGAGGTAGATGCACACCCACAGAGGTACACAATGACAGAGGTGCACACACACAAAGTTACATGAACATTCACAGAGATGCACACACAGAGGTGCACAATCACAGAAGTACATGCACAGGCTCACAGAAGTGCATACTCAGAGGTACACACATCCTGGTGTGATAACAGGTACACCCACAGAGCACATGCATGTAGGTATAAGCACAGAACACCAGGTTCCAACATGCATGAACATTCTCTCTCTCTCTTACACACACACACACACACATTCATGTACATGTAACGTTGCCCCTTCCCATTATCCCCATTTTGCTGCAGCGACAGCCTAACAAGCTGGTGTGTGACCAAAGCCCACACGCATGCCCACGTGTAAACACCCACGTGCACACCCTCAAGGCTGTGTATCAGGCAGCTGCATGATCTGTTCGCTTCTTCTAAAACATACAGCCTGGGAGTGGTGTGAGAGAAAGTGGAGTCGAAGGTACCAGGAATCCATCCCCCACCTGGACACCACTCTGCTGGCAGCACCTGTCTGAGAGAGACGGTGTGCAGCCACAGGCTCTGCCGAGGGCTCGCAGCTCCCAGGGAAAAGTCTGGAAGGCGAATTGTGCTCGACGTCACCTGCCTTCAGCTCTCAGCATTGCAGCAGCTACCTGGCCACACGCAGGCACTTTGCACCCAGCTTGAGGGGTCCAGCATGGAACACGAGAACCCCAAGCCCCTAAAGATCGCGGATTGCATTCTGATAGCTGACCGCTGCTCCAGCCTCACTGGTACAGTCGGGCTGCTGCCATAAGCTCCCTGGCCTCAGCCTGGCACATCTGCTGAGAGCTTTAAGTGACCAGTGACCAGTTTATTAATTTTTCTCTTTGTGTTTTCCCTTTTTCCCCTTTTGGCAGCCAGATGTTTCAGGAATGGGACATTCAAAGGCAATCACAAATACAAGAGAAGTTACCTCCCGTTACGAGGGAGAGGCTTGGGCTCAGAAATGACCTGATAAGACTATCCTTCTGTACCCCAGGCTAATCTCCAGGACAGAAACACCAGCAACAGTCACTTTTTAAAAAAAGCATATCTCAGGGAAGGGGGAGAATCTGATCTTTAGAATCACCATATAAGACTTAACTGTGGGCAGCCCCGATGGCCCAGCGGTTTGGCGCTGCCTTCAGCCCGGGGTATGATCCTGGAGACCCGGGATTGAGTCCCACGTCAGGCTCCCAGCATGGAGCCTGCTTCCCTCTGCTTGTGTCTCTGCCTCTCTCTCTCTCTCTCTCTCTCTCTCTCTCTTGAATATATAAATAAAATCTTTTAAAAAAAGAAGACTCAACTGTCCATTTTTCAACAAACATCATAGACACACAATCAGGAAAGTAGGGCCCATACCTAGGAACCAACATTTATCAACAGATGACCTCCTCGAGAAACACCACATGGTGGACGCATCAGATGAAAACTTTAAAATGCCTGTCTTAGGGATGCTCGAAAAGCTAAAATAAAATTCGGACAAAACCAAGAAAAGAAAAGTGTGAACAAAATGGAATGATGAACAAATAGAAAATATGCAACAGAACCCAAAAGGAAATTTTGGAGCTGAAAAGTACAAGGACTACATGAAAAATTCTGGCCGTAGGTTACATGACATTCTGTACATGAAACTCCAAAAGTCTACCCAAGCCCCTTAAAACTAGTAAATAAATTCAGCAAGGTTGCAAGTTACAAGATCAATGCACAGAAATCAGTGGTCTTTTTTTTTTTTTTGGTCTTTCTATACATGAATCATGAATAACCCAAAGAGGGAACTAGGGAATGTCCAGTGACAGCAGCATAAAATAATAAAGTACTTAGAAATTAATGTCACCCAAGGGGTGAAAGACCTGCACTCTGTCAACCAGGCAGCATTGCCGAAAGAAATTAAAGACACAGATAAGTGGAAGACATCTGCGTTTATGGGCTGGAAGACTGAATATCGTACAGGCTGCTAGAAAGTCTCCAGATTCAATGCAATCCTGTTAAGATCCCAATGGCGTTTCTTGCAGATATAGAAAAATCCATCTTAAAATTCACAAGGGACTCCAAATAGCCAAAACATTCTTTAAAAGAAGAATAAGGGGCAGCCTGGGTGGCTCAGTGGTTTATTACTGCCTTCAGCCCGGGGCATGATCCTGGAGTCCCAGGATCAAGACACGCATTGGGCTCCCTGCATGGAGCCTGTTTCTCCCTCTGCCTGTGTCTTTGCCCCTCCCCTCTCTCTCATGAATAAATAAATAAAATCTTTAAATAAATAAATAAATAAATAAATAAATAAATAAATAAATAAAAGAATAAATTTGGAGGACTCAGGGGGCGCCCCAGTGGCTCAGTCCATTAAGCATCCAACTCCTATTTTTTTTGTTTGTTTTTTTTAATCTTTTTTTAAAGATTTATTTATTTATTCATGATAGACATAGAGAGGGAGAGAGACAGAGAGGCAGAGACACAGGCAGAGGGAGAAGCAGGCTCCACACAGGGAGCCCGACATGGGACTCAATCCGGGTCTCCAGGATCACGTCCTGGGTCAAAGGCAGGCGCCAAACCGCTGAGCCACCCAAGGATCCCCAGCCATCCAGGGATCCCCACCAACTCCTGGTTTTGATTCAGCTCATGATCTCAGGGCTGAGAGATTAAGTCCAACACTGCACTCCGCACTCAGTGCGGAGCCAGCTTAGGGTATTTCCCTCTACCCCTCCCCTGCTCTTGCACACATGCTTGCTCTATCTCTATCTCTTTATCTCTCTCAAACAAAATAAATCTTTAAAAAAACAATTGGAGGACTCACATTTCCTGATTTCAAAACTTACCACTAAAAGACCTGCACTAGGCTGGGCTCCACACTGAGTATGGAGCCTACGAAAGAAAGAAAGAAAGAAAGAAAGAAAGAAAGAAAGAAAGAAAGAAAGAGAGAGAGAAAGAAAGAAGAAAAAAAGAAAGAAGAGAAAGGAAGAAAGAAAAAAATACATGACTATGTACAAACATTAACTCAAAGTGGATCCAACACTGAAGAGCTGAATTTGTGAAACCCTTAGAGGAAAACAGGGGAAAAAGTTCAGGATACTGGATTTGGTAATTATTTCTTGAATGACACCAAAAGCTCAGTTAACAAAAAGAAAAATAGGCAAATTGGACTTTTTGAAAAATAAATTTTTTGAAGACTATTTTTAAGTCATTGCCACACCCAATATGGGGCCTGAACTCATGACCCCAAGATCAAGAGTCGCATGCTCTGGGGCACCTGGGTGGCTGAGTCAGTTAAGTATCTGCCTTCAGTTCAGGTCATGATCGCAGAGTCCTGGAATCAAGTCCCACATCAGGCTCCCTGCTCAGCAGGAAGTCTACTTCTCCCTCTGCCTCTGCCCCTCCCCCTGCTTGTGCTCTTGCTCTCTATCAAATAAATAAACAATATCGGGATCCCTGGATGGCGCAGCGGTTTGGCGCCTGCCTTTGGCCCAGGGCGTGATCCTGGAGACCCGGGATCGAATCCCACGTCGGGCTCCCGGTGCATGGAGCCTGCTTCTCCCTCTGCCTGTGTCACTGCCCCTCTCTCACTGTGTTCCTATCATAAATAAATAAAAATTAAAAAAAAAAAAAAACACTTTAAAAAAAAAAAAAAACAATATCTTAAAAAAAAAAAGGACAGGCAACCAATAGAAATGCGGAAAACATTTGCATCATGTACCTGATAAGGGATTAATACCCAGAATATCTAGAGAACTCCCAAAATTCACAAAGAAACCAAACCACAACAAACAAGTTGTTTCAGAAATAAGCAAAAGACTTGACCAGCCCTTTCTTCAAAGACCCACCAATAGGTAGTGAGCACATGGAAAGATGCTCAGCATTGCCACTTATTAGGCAAAGCAGGTCAAAACTGCACGGAGATGCCCCTTCACACCTGTGGGGATGGCTGCCATCGAAACAGAGAAAGAAAAAAAAGCCAGAAACAAGTGTTGATGTGGAGACACCAGAGCCCTGGTGCACCTCTGCAGGGAATGCGAAATAGAACAGCTTCACGGCAAGCAGTCTGGTGGCTCCTCAAAACAATTAAAATCAGAATCATCCTGCAATCCAGCAGTTCTACCTCTGGAAACACACCCAAAGGAAGCAGGTTTGAGAAGAAGTCACTGTGCACCCACATTCAAGGCAGCCTCATTCCCAACCTCTCAGAAAAAGGGAACCCCAGTCTGCAGCAGGCAAGCAATGTGTAAACCAGATGGGGTGTGTATGCGTGTGCTCGCGTAGTATGAACCCCTCGGCCTGGAGGGACCCGGCACAGGTGATGCTGAGCAGACGACCGCACACAGGACACACAGTGTGGGGCTCCAGTGCTGGGTGGCGAGGGGAGCAGGGGGTGTTCTGGCAGGTGGGGTACCCTCACCTCCACCCTCCTCCGGTACTACGGGTGCTCGGACCCCTCACAGCCGTCTTCCACCCACCAGGCTCTCAGACCCCTGGCGCCCCTGACCCTGCTGGGGGGCCTGGGCCCCGACGCCGGCGCTGCGGATCCAGGCCTGAGGACGCGGCGTGCCCAGTACCGGGCAGGCCCAGGGCGGCCGCTCACTCCGCCTGCACGCCCAGCTCCCCGGCCAGCGCGGCGCGCCCGCTCCCCCCCCAGGCCCGCGGCCCGAGGCCACCCTGCGCCTGGTCCTTGGGGCGCGGAGTCGGCTGCTGTCCCGGCCCTGCCCCGCGCGGGGTCGCTGACCCTCCCGGACCCAGGGGAGCGCGGCCGCGAGCAGAGGTGGTGGGGTGCGCCTCACCTTGGGCAGGGCCAGCTCCTGATCCAGTCCCACGCGGATGTGGCACATGAAGTAGAGCCCCACTCCGAAGAGGCCGGTGAACAGCAGCAGCTGAGGAGGGGTTGGGGGGGGAGGCTGAGCAGACCCTCCCACCCCCGCCCCTGCCCTGCCTCCGACCGCCGCGCCACCCCCCCCAACCCCCAGCCCCACCAGCCACGCAGCCCGCCCCCGCAGCCCCACTAGCCCCCACACACACTCCCAGGCCCACCCACACCCCCAGGCCCACCCACCCCGGCCTCCAGCCCCACTCACCACCACCACCCGTGTCACCCGGTGCAGCAGGACTGGGACGTAGAACTTGCGGAAGACTCGGAGCAGGAGTCCCTCGCTCTGGCCGGGTGCGGGCAGCTTCGGGGCGCTCACGCAGCAGCAGACGTCCAAGCGGGAGGCCTGGGGGGAGGCAGCCCCTGCAGGTGGTCCCCAAGCAGCCCCCCGCAGGGACGTGCCGGGTGCTGCGCTGTTTGGGTTTCTTTTCTTTTTTTTTTTTTTTTTATTTGTTTATGATAGTCAGAGAGAGATAGAGAGAGGCAGAGACGCAGGCAGAGGGAGAAGCAGGCTCCATGCACCGGGAGCCCCACGTGGGATTCGATCCCGGGTGTCCAGGATCACCCCTGGGCCAAAGGCAGGCACCAAACCACTGTGCCACCCAGGGATCCCCTTGGGTTTCTTTTCTATCTTGATCCAACACCTCTAAACTTTGTGCTGTCGCACAAATGACAGCCCCCTGCCAACATCTCTCTTACATTTTTCCTTGACCTTTTTGCACTTCGCAGGTTTGTTTATGTTCCCATAAACCACCAAGACACAATGACTTTTCTTTTTTTTTTTTTTTTCACAATGACTTTTCTACGTGGCCCACAGGCACGCTGCCCCTGCACCAAGCACAGCTCTCTGAGCCTGCTCCAGGACATAAAGCCCCGCCCCCAGGAGGTGAGGCCTGGGGTCCCTGCGCCCCCCTACCTCCTGCCTCCTGCTGTCCAGAGAAAGCAGAGCCACGAAGGCTGACACCTGCAGCAGGAAGTCCAGGACGATGGCAAAGCCCGAGGTCAGGGCAAAGGTCTTCACGGCGGGCATAGGGGTCAGGGCCCCTGGGGGACGCAGGGGTGACAATCAGGGCCTGGCGGGAAGGGGGCCATCCACAGGCAGTGCCCCCTCCCTCCGGCCGCGGCTCACCTAGAAAGAAGCAGATGGCCTCGGACAGGCTGCAGAGCAACATGCTAGGGGCCACACTGCCCAGCGCTCGGCCGATGTGGGCCTCCCGCCGCTCTCCCGGCCTCCGGGGCAGCCTCTGCAGGAGGTCAGGGACAGCATGCAGAGCCAGCCAGGAGCAGGGAGCCGGGAGCGGGCACGCACTCCCACTCTCCCATCAGGAGCAGATCCCCCCACAAAGTCTCCGCTCTCTGCCTTGTCCACTTTGTGGGGTCTGGCCCAGAGACACGCTTGGTGCATTTTGGGGTGTCCGTAGCAGGCTTGTTCGGACATATCCCTGGGTCCCTCAATGGCCACCAACGGGAGAGGCTAGATCAGCCTGGACTGTGGGGCGGGGCGGGCCCGGAGGAGGAGGTGTGGCAACTCACTGCAGGGTGGCACCTGGGCTGGGAGGAGAGCCCCCCTCTCACCTGGTACTCCAGAACAAAGATGAAGATGTTGTCAGCGCCCACGGCCAGCACCAGAAAAGGCACCACCTGAAGGATCACCAGGGAGGACGGCACGCCGAGGTAGGAGAAGAAGCCCATGGCCGCTGTCACTGCTCCCAGCACCACCGCCACCCCGCCCAGGCCCAGCGTGACCTTGGAGTCCACCTGCAATGGGACCAGGCTCAGCCTCCTGGCTACGGAAGGGCGGGCAAGCTCGGCGCCTACAGGTCAGCTCTACAGGTGGGGCATTCTACAGGTGAGCTCTGCGCCTGCTCCGGGGGAGCTTCTCTGAGAGCAGGCTGCTTCCAGGAACCATAACCCCTTGGGGAGCCACTGAGGGGAGGGTTCCGGATGTCCTGCCCGGCCAGGCCGCCCCCCTGTGCCTCTGGCGGTTCTCACCGGCACCCGGCGCCAACTGGAGTAGCTGCCCAGTGCCAGGGAGATGTACAAGAAGATGATGATGTAGCTGACTCCGAAGATGGGCAGGTCCTCCGCAGTCGTGCGGTTAATCTCGTCCTCCAGGGAGCGCTGCGGACACACGACCCCCCAGCCCCGCTGACCCACAGGCTCCCAGAGCCCCTGCAGGAGACTGCAGAGTCCCGTACTCCCAGACAGGCGGGCCCAGGGCTGCTCAGGAAGAGGGAGGCTGGCCGGGGACATGGGCACCCACTCTGCAGAGCCAGGGACCCCAAAGCCTACCTCAGCCATGAACGTGACCTGGAAAGTGCCAGCTGTCCGCCGCTGGAAGGCTTTCATCTCCTCCAAGAAGGCTGCCTCCCAGAGCTTAGCGTGGGCCAGCCGGGGGTCCCCAGGGGCATAGTTGTTGAGGGAGAAGGTCATAATCAGGGCCTCTGCCTCAGAGTAGTCCTTCCCTGGGATGAGAAATGCTCAGCCACCCTCCTTCCTTGCCCCTGTTCCCCTTCCTCTCCAGCCTCACCCCTGCTCCCCTCCCCAACCTTCCATATTTAAGTCCTTGTCCAACCCTCCACCCAATTTCCCTCTTTCAGCCAAGGGCAAGACGTGTGAACCCAAGCACAGACCAGAGGACCTGGGCAGGCTAGGAGAAGCTAGAGGACGTGCCAGGTCTGCGGCCCCGTGCCCCTCCCAAGCCTGGCCACCCCCAGGCAGCAAGAATCCATCACTATTCCCTCCCTCCTGCCCACTGCCCTTGCCCCATCTCACCCCCTCGCTGGCCTCCCCAGGGCCACCCGGCTTACCTTTGTAGCCACCCACGGCAAGGAAGGGGAAGACAGGGCCCCCATAGTCAGCCATGCAGCTCAGGGCTAGGGCTGTGCCATCCTTGAAGGTGAGTGGGGCGCTGGGGGGAGAAGGAAGGACTGTTCCTGGCCCTGTGCCCACTGCCAGGCCTGGCACCCAGCCCCAGGCTGCCAGCACCAGCACCTGACCCCACGGTCAGAACCATTTCTCCCAACAAGATTTCCTGAGTCCCAACCCACAGTGAACCAGAGCTCTCCTCTCATACCTGCCTGAGGCTGAGGGCTCTGGGCTGCATCCCAGACAAGGAGGTGGGTGAGCATCACACACACATGCACACACACAGCCCCTGGACTCCTACAGGGTGGCTGCGCGGGCCTTGAGCTGCTCAGCCTCCTCCCCCACCAGCCTGGACCCCTGCAGACCCTGAGTTCAGATGCTCCTGCCCTGCAGGCAGATGAGCAGCCCTGCCACCTTGGGAACATCTCTACCGAGCCTTCCTGCCTTCCTGCCAGCACGTATTGGGCTCCTGGACAAAGTGCTCTTTATTATTTTTTTAATGGTTTTTTTTAAAAGATTTATTTATTTATATTTATAGTAGACAGGGGGAGAGAGAGACAGAGACAGAGACATGGGCAGAGGGAGAAGCAGGCTCCATGCAGGGAGCCCGACGTGGGACTCGATCCCAGGACTCTAGGATCGCGCCCTGGGCCAAAGGCAGGCGCCAAACTGCTGAGCCACCCAGGGATCCCCCGAAGTGCTCTTTATGAGTGAGCACGTCGCTCACCAGCTGTCCTAGGCACCCTCGTTGCTGTGTGACCTTGAGCTGCTCACCACCCCTGGGCCCCAGTTTTCCTGTCTCTGGAATGGGGATAACCAGACCACCCAAGAGTTGTGAGCGTCCAAAATCAAAATAAAGCCAGCATGAGGATGGGACTTGTGGCCAGAGCTTCCTCCCTGACCCACCACCTCTCAGGGCCAACAGGGGCCAAGACACAGACTCTGGGAAGTGGCCCAAACGTGGGCTTCCCCAAGGGGTGGAGCCCTGGGTCTCCCATTTAATCCCATGGTTCTCATTGTGGCGTCAGAGCCTAGGAGTCCTGGACACCCTTTCCAGGGGCATCAAGGACAAGACTATTTTCATAATAATATTGAGATCCTGTTTGCCTTTTCCCCCCTTGTTTGCCCTCACGTATAAGGGGCACAGAAAGTTCACCCACATGGTTTCAGATTCCATGTTGCAACTAACACCTAGTTAAAAACCACCTGCTGACTTGGGTGAGGTATCGTAGGTGACTCCCAAGGACGTGCAAAGGCTGTCACAGCGTGGCTCCCTCGTCTGGCCACACAGGTGCAGAGCCAGGTGTTCTCACTGTACTACAACCAACAGGCCACACACAGATGCCGGAATCCAGCTGCCTTCTACTAAGCAGGATACTGTACTACCTCTGTTGATGTGTAACGGGCTTACTCTTGTCATTTTTAAAGAATTAATACATATTCTTTCATTTCTCAGCTTCGCTTTCTCATGGGGTAGATGTCAACAGAAAGAACCTCTGCCCAGGCCAGGGCTCTCTGGGGACTCGGGTCCTGTGTCAGAGTGTGAGCAGGCCCAAGACCAGATGTCAAGGACCTCCGCCCCTGCAGCCTCAGAGAGCCCGGGCCACCGCCTGCCCACCTGCTGCCCTCAGGGCGCGGGGCTCCAGAGCCCTCCCTCCCAGCCCTGAGGCCTCGTTAGCGTCTTGGGTACACCATGGCACAGTGCAGGCAGCCAGGCATGTGGCTACCGCCTGATAGGGGGACCCTGCCCTGATCCCAGGGCACCTCACAGGCCCCCAAGCGGAGGCATGCGCGTATGGGGCTATCGCACAGCTCTGTGACACACAAAGCAAGAATGGGCAATGATGCCACTGCTATGGCCAGGCGGAGCCAGAACTGGAGAGGCCACGATGGCCCCGGGCAAATCTGCAACAGCGGGTGGGAAGCCCTGAGGGAGTGGGGCTTAGAGGGGGGCAGGGAGAGAAAGGGTGTGTCGCAGCCCCTGAGACCGACATACGACATACGACATGCGGAGCCAGGCAGGACCACGGGGCCTGGCTGCACACGGCAGCCCTGGCTGCAGCTGACCGCGGGGGGACTCACTTAGCACAGTAGAGAAAGTGGTCCCTCCAGTCCACCTGGGAGGTCTGGCCCGTCAGCGTCTGGTTGGCCGTGAGCAGCAGGTGCGTGCGGTTGCTCTGGAAATACTGCAGGAGGCTGTTGATGCAGCAGTCGGAGAGGCTGGCATTGTGAGGGTTGAGGGGCGCGAAGCAGATGTCCTGCAGCGAGATGTGGCGCTGCTCCTCGGGCGACCACACCTGGAGGTGCCGCAGCGTCTCCTGCAGCTCCAGCAGCTCCAGCAGGAGGTCAGAGGCCAGGACCCCACTGAAGTTCTTGGGCCCCAGGAGCAGGGAGTCGTAGTGGTAGCTGGGCCGGTTGGGAGCCGTCAAGATCACCTGGTTGGTTCGGAGGAAGGGGCCAAAATGCTGGTCGTGGAAGGCCTTCTCGCTCCGGGCTTGGCTGCTGGGGGCCGACCACAGCTCCACGGGGTCCGTGGTCAGTTCCACAAAGGCCAGGCCTCCTGACAAGGCCAATACCACGGCGATGGACACCAACAGGATGGTCAGCGGCCACGAGGCCACCCATGTGCCCCAGTTCTGGAAGCACTGGCTAAGGATGACATTGGTGGAGAGGCTGAGTTTGTCAGACAGGCTCATGCCTGCCTTGGGGTCTGGCATCTTGTCCTTGCCACAGGAGGAGGCCAGGTGGGTACCCACCAGGAAGGTGGTAAGCAGGGCAAAAGCAGAGCAGAGGATGATGACAAGGGCCAGCCCACCTGCCAGCCCGCCCAGGTAGAAGGTGGAGTCCAGGGCCTGGGGCTGGGGGATGGTGGGGCAGGACGCAGCACAGTCCTGGCAGGAGCAGGCCGCTGTGCCATTACCCTGGGACTCGTTACAGGGCCTGATCTCCCCGGTCAGAGCCTGCATCCCACTCCCTAGGGCCTGGCCGGGCTCCATCAGGTGGAAGGTGATGTCCAGGGGAGCCAGACCATTCGAAGTGTCCCCCTGGAAATTGAGCCAGCGCTGAGCGTTGCAGAGGGTGGAGCCATAAACGCCACACATGGTGCCCACGGCCAGCGTGGCAGCCGCAGGGATGCGCACCCGGCTGCAAGAGTCGTAGGTCTGCTGGGCGAAGCTGTCCTGGTAGAAGGCCTCATAGGCCACCACAGCCTGGGGCCGGCCACCCCCGCCACCGGCCACGCGGGTCACGTTGATGAAGAGACTTTGGTTGGGGCTGCAGGTGTTTTGGCAGTGCAGGTTCACAAAGTTGTCGGAGCAGGTGGGGCAGCGGGTGAGGAGGGCCTTGGTGACCGCCAGGCTCGTCTCCAGGGACAGCAGCTGCTTGGGGGAGCAGCAGGCATAGGTGGTGGTGCCCGTGTAGAGGCGGGGGCAGATGCGCTGTAGGAGGGTCAGGTGCTCACCAGTGACACGGGGGGCGGGCGTGTTGGACAGGCAGGATACGTTAGACAGAGGCGCCAGTCCCCCAGACAGCTCCGGGTTCTTCCCACACTCGTCGTAGAAAGCGCAGTAGCCAGGCTGGTGGATGGGTGTGTACAGCTCACTCTGGGCCTGCGGGGCGGGACGACATCACTGCAGGCCCCGGCGCCAGGCAGCGCTTCGGGAGGCTCTGGGCAGTGGGGGCAGGTACAGGGTGCCCAGCGGGAGGCCCCGGCAGGGGCAGGGTGTCTCCACAGTGTCTGGGCCTTCATCCTGAGGAAGGGGGTCACTGAAGAGGGGGAGAGGGCCGGACGGTCACATTGGACGATAAGGGGACAGGTGGGGAGAGTGGGATGGGCTGGAGGCGGCTCTGTAGTCCTGCTGAGACACGGTGGCCCGGGCCAGGCTGGGAACTGAGTCCAGGTGGCCCTGTGCCCTCGGGGCAGTGTTGCTTCGAAGGTGGCTGCCATTGCCCGAGCTGCAGCCCACACCCGGGGGCCCAGGGCCCCTCTCAGACGTTCTGTGCAGAGCTTTCCCTGCCCTCATCTGCTTGGGGCCGAAAGCCTTCACCCGTCCTCCCAGACTTGGGAGTCACAGAGAAACCTGAGGTAAGAGCCCCCAGAGCTCCCCCAGGAACTAAAGGCTCACCAGGTGATCCCCCCGACCCCACCCCAACAGCCTTCCAGGACTGGACCCTCCCTGACCCCTCTGCTGGCCACCTCAGGCCAGGACTCCCATGGCGCACCGGCGATGGGAGGCACTCCGTCATCCCCAGGCCCCAACTCTTGGGTCCACCTAAGCCATGACCTGGGGATGTGGGCCACCCAGGACCCCGCCCCGCACCCCTCTCGGGAACACCGAGACTCACCACACGCAGGAGCAGTGCCCATAGCAGCCAGCCCCTCAGGCCAGTGTCCGCCATCCCTGTGCAGGGAAGGGGTCCGAGGGCAGTGGGCCTAGGCCACAGGGACAGCCGGGGACAGCTAAGCTCTGGCTCTTGGGGACACAGAGTGCGTGCCTAAGCAGCTCATGTACTTAAACTGGGGGTGCGCAGCAAGGCAGCCTCCCCATGAGGGACAGCCTGGCCTGACTTATCTGTGACCAATGGGGCTGAGCCCCACACCTCCCACGGCTGCCAGCTAGTTAATGATCCACCTTCTCTGTCCTGGCTTTGTCTCACCCTCTTGATGAGCCTCCTGGTGACATCGTCCTGGCTTTGTCTCACCCTCTCAATGAGCCTCCTGGTGAGGTGCGGGGAGGGGGGGTGTCTCCCCTTCACCTACTTCCTGAAGCGAGAACTGGCCCTCCACACCCCCACGCTCCCACCCCGCCCACATGCAGACCGCCCAGCCTCAGAGCCCCTCTGTGCCCGGCCCCCTCCTGGGACCAGGCCAGCTCCTGGGACACACCTTGCACTGCCAACCTTAGCAACTGTTGTTAATTAATATTAACAGCCTGATAACAGAGGGGGTAGTTAGAGGTGGAGTGACCAGTGACAATCATCCTCCTCTGGGTGGAGGGGGAAGTTCAGTTTCCCAAGGCCTGACAGTGCACAGAGATCCCAGATGCAAAAGCCTCCTCCGCCTGCCCGGCTCCTCTGCCCCGTCCCCCTCCCTTCTGTCCCTGGGCCAGGCCTGTCCCCGCCAACCCTGCAGGAGCACAGTGTCCCTGGGAGCCCCACGCAAACAACACAGGTGCACCGTACTCACCTTCTGCTCCCTCCCTCGGGCTCTCCCTATCACCAGGTGGACCAGACCTTGGCCCCCATGGCAAGGCTGAGCTGATAAGCGAGTCTGTGCGAGCACCTCCTGTGTGGCCGCCTGCGGGAGACAGCTGCAGGAAGAGCGTGCTATCTGCCGTGTGGACCCTAGCCTGACTCAGAGGAGCCACCCCAGATGTGCCAGGGAAGACAGAAGCCGAGAGGGGCTCAGGCCCACCCCTAAGCCCTGAGTGAGCCGCAGGTGGGGACAAGAGTCAAGGGCCCAGGGCTGTCACGTGTGCAGTGGCCACCGTCCAGTCCCCTGCCCCTGTCCACCTGGCTGGCCAATGCTGAGACGCCAGCCCCCATTTGGGATTCCTGCCTCTGCTCCTGGGTGTCTGCCCCCATAACAGAGCCTGAGTCAAAGATTTCACTGCAAACAGTTTATCACAGTGTGGCCCCAGATGTACCAGCAGGGGCACGGGGACGGCCAGGGAATGGAAGGAAGCCTGTGTGGTCTCCAGGGTCTTCCCTGGCATACCTCCAGGCTGACAGCAGAAGACCAAGGTGCTCCCCACAATCCATGCACTTCCCGCTGGGCTGTGTCCTGCCACCCACAGGTCCAGCTCCTGGAGCCAGAGGCCAGGAGGTCCCAGTGCGTCATGACTGTACCTTAGTATCTGGTTTCTGTGTTCGTGCCCAACAGTATTTCCTTGGTTTTGCATTGATTCAAACCGAGATCCTAGAGATGAGATCAGTGCCAAAAGGCACCCACTTTATGCAGTAGGTGCACACCCCTGCGCTCTTCCCTTAGGCTAACAGGAAGCACATCAAAAATCTTAGCGTGTCGAGTGAAGGGTTCAGATGATTAACCACCCCCCCTGCCAGGACTGAAATGCTTTCCTACTGTGGTGCTCAGCAGCCCCCGGCACGGCACCTGGCTGGGTGTGCGTGTAGTGCTCTGACCAGCCCAGGCGGCCATGGTGACCCCCTGGGCTGCCAGCCGACACAGTGAGATTTGGGGTCACCTGGGGCACCCCTCATCATCCCTGTTGTCACATCTTGATGCTATTTGCTTCTTTGCTCTCCCAGCCTGCTCAGCACCTGTGATCCAATTCTGGCCAGTGTGAAAGCTTCCTTTAAAAAAATAATAATAAGTGTCAGTTTTTGGAGCAGTCTGCTCTTTACAGAAAAAATGGGCAAAAAGTATAGGAGTTCCCAGACACCCCTTCACGTCCCCACAACCCCCGTTACTAACCTCCTGCAGGAGTGGGGCACATTTGCCGCAATCGATAAGCCAGTGTTGACACATTAAGTGAAGTCCACGGTTTATGTGAGACTTCATGTTTGGTGTCATATATTCTATGGGATTTACAAACATGGAATGCCACATAACCATTTTGTATCGTAACCACGATACCATTTTAGTATCATATGGAATAGTGTCTCTGCCTAAAACTCTTGTGCTCTACCCTATCCATCCTTCCCTCTTCCCAAACCCCTGACAACCCACAGCTCCTTGGGCAGATGTTATTTTGCGTGGTGAATACACACAACACAAAGCTTACCATCTTTACCATTTTTCTGTGCACAGTCCAGCATGTTAAGTACATTGACACTGCTGCACTGACATCACCACCATCCATCTTCTAAATAGGAAACTCCGTACCTGCTAAACCCCAACTCCCCGGCCCCCCGCGCCCACCACTCCACATATGTCACATTAGTACAATCTCACATCTCTCTTGTGACAGGCTTATTTCACGGGACATAATGTCCTCACGCTTCATCCCTGTTGGAGTAGGTGTCAGGAGGCCAAGCTTCTCTGAGCCTGAACGATTCTTCAGTGTGTGGACAGACCACATGTTGCTTATCCATCCATCCCCTGATGGATGCCGTGGTGCTTCCAATTTTGGCTGCTGTGAATCATGTTATGAACATGGGTGGGCAGCACGTCTTCCAAATCCTGCTTCAGTCTTTGGGGTATGTTTCTAGACATGCAATTGCTGGGTCATATGGCAATTCTGTTTCAAACTTTTTGAGGAACCAGCATACTGGCTCCTACAGAGGCTGCGCCCTCTCACACCCCTGCCAGCAGTGCACTTCCACACGCAGTTTGCTGCTGTTTCAACGGCAGCCGTCTGGGTGGGTGCACGGTGCCAGCTTATCGACGTTTTGACCCGCAGTTCCCCGATGATCAACGACACTGAACATCTTTCATGGGCTCATTGGCCATTCGTACATCTTCCTTGGACACAGGTCTACTTAAGATCTTTGCCCATTTTGAAATCAGACCGGGTGTTTTGTTTGTTTCTTGTTGTTGTGTTCAGGAGTTGTCTACAAAGTCTGGATATTAATCTTTTATTAGATATGTGGTTTGCAAATATTTTTTCCCATTTCTGTAGGTTGCCTTTTTATGCTGTTGACAGTGACCTTTGATACACAAAATTTTTAAATTTTCATGAAGTCAAATTTGCCGATTTCCTAACTGTACCTTTGATGTCATTCATAGCCAATGACTCACAAACGCCATGTCACAAAGCTTTTGTCCTGGTGTCTTCTAAGAGTTTTATAGTTGTAGTTCTTTTTTTAAAAGTAAGGCCCCCTGCCCAATGTGGGGCTTGAACTCACTCCCAATCCTGAGATTGAGAGTTGCATGCTCCACCAACCGAGACAGTTGGGCACCCCTATAATCTATGATCCAGTTTGAGCTAATTTTTATATACGGTGTTAGTAGGGGTCCAACTTCATTATTTCACAAAGTGGATATCTACTATTCCAAACATTTCATGAAAAGACTATCTTCTCTCCATTAAATGGTCTTAGTACCCTTGTAAAAGGCATTTCACCATATATGCAAGGATTTGGTTAGGAGCAGTTTATTCTGTGCCATCCTACTGGTCCATATAACCATCTTATGCAAGCACCACTGTCTTGATTACTGCATTTTTTTAAGGAGTGGGGGAGACTAAACAGGCTCCACACTCAGCATGGAGCCTGATGTGGGGATCAATCTCATGACCCCTAAGATCATGATCTGAGCCAAAATCAAGAGTCAGATGCTTAACCAATGGAGTCTCTGATTACTATATATTCATGGTAAATTCTGAGGTCAAGAAATGTGATATCTTCCAACTTTGTTCTTTTTCAAGGATTTTTTGTTTATATTTGTTTGTTTTTTACTTTTAGGTCCCTTGAAATTCCAATATGAATTTTAGGATAGATTTTTTTTTCCATTTCTGCAAAAAGTACATTAAAGGATTGCATTAAAACAATGGCTCACTTTGGATAATAACAATACCAACTATTTTGACCCGTCCATGAACATAGGGTTCTGTTCCAGTTATGTCTCCTTTCTTTTAGCAATGTTTTCTCATTTTCAATGTATAGATCTTTCACTTCCTCAGTGAGGTTAATTCCTAAGTATTTATTCATTTTGATGCTATTACAAATGGAATTTCCCCCTCAATTTCCTTATCAGTTTGTTCATTGTTCTTGTATAGAAATGCAACCAATGGATGGCAATGGGTGCCTGGGTGGCTTAGTCAGTGAAGCATCTGCCTTCAGATCTCAAGCGTCATGATCTCAAGGTCCTGGGATTGAACCCCAAGGCGGGCTCCCTGCTCAGTGGGGAGCCTGCTTCTTCCTCTGCCCCTCTCCCACATCTTTTTTTTTTTTAAAGAAATGGAACTGATTTGCGTGTGTTGACTCTGCAACTTTGCAAATTTGTTTATTTGTTCTAATAGGTATTTTGGGGAAACTCTTTAAGGTTTTTTTGTCTGTTTGTATATTTGTTTGTTTTTAACATACAAGACCATATCATCTACAGAGAGCATTTTGCTTCTTCCTTTCCAATCTGGATGCTTTTTATTTTTTCTTTCCCCCAGTCACTCTGGCTGGGGCTTCCAGTATCCAGCTTCATGGAAGCAGTGATGTGGGCCTCCCTGTCTCACACCCCTGAGTGTGACATTTGCTGGGGGTTGTTTGTATGTGACTTTTATTATGTTGAGATATTCCTTCTACTCCATCTTTTGAGTGTTTTTTTTTCTTTTTATCATGAAAGCATGTTGGATTTTGTCAAATGCTTTTTCTCCATCAATTGAGATGATTATGTGGGCTTCCCCCTACATTTTGTTGATGTGGCCTATTATGCCAATTGACCTTTGTATATTGAACCATCCTTGCATTTGTTGAATACTTAGTCATGGTATTTAATCCTGTTAACATGAGCTGAACTCTCCTAGTATTTTGTTGAGGATTTTTGCATCAATATTCACAAGGGATATACACCTGTAGTTTCTTTTCTTGTAGGGTCTTTGGCATCAGGGAAATGCTGGCTTCTTAAAATTGAGCTAAATATGTTCTCTCCTATTCAATTTTTAGGACAAGTTTGAGGAGTATTGATGTTAATTGCTCTTTAAATGTTTGATAGAATTCATTCGTGAAGCCCTCAGGACCAGAGCTTTCATTTGTTGGGAGATTTTTTTTTTTTTTTTATGTTTCCAGCTCCTTGCTAGTGTAGCTATTGAGATTGCCTATCCTCTCCTGATTCAGTCTATTTTTTTTTAAAGATTTTATTTATTTATTCTTGAGAGACACACACACAGAGAGAGGCAGAGACACAGGCAGAGGGAGAAGCAGGTTCCATGCAGGATGCCTGATGTGGGACTCGATCCTGGGACTTAGGTTCACACTCTGAGCCGAAGGCAAACACCCAACTGCTGAGCCACCCAGGCATCCCTCTCCTGATTCAGTCTTGGTAGGTTTTATGTTTCTAGGAATTTGTCCATTTTATCTGGGCTCTTCAATTTGTTGTCACACAATTGTTCATTTTGCTTTCTTGTAACATTTCATATCTGTAGAACTGGCAGGGCAGCCCAGGTGGCTCAGTGGTTTAGCACTGCCTTCAGCCCAGGGTCTGATCCTGGAGGCCCGGGATTGAGACCCATGTCAGGCTCCCTGCATGGAGCCTGCTTCTCCCTCTGCCTATGTCTCTGGCTCTCTCTCTCTCTCTCTCTCTCTCTCTCTCTCTCTCTGTCTCCCATGAATAAATAAATAACATATTTTTAAAAAAAAGAACTGGCAGTAATGCCCTCATCTTCATTTCTAATTGTAGTCATTGGAGGCTTCTCCCTCTCTCTCTTTTTTGTTTTCTTAGCCCATCCAGCTACAAGTTTGTCAATTTTGTTGATCTTTTCAAAGAACCAACTTTAGGATTCATTCATTTTCTGTACTGTTTTCCTACTATTTCATTATCTCTACTCTAATCTTTATTATTTCCTTCCTCTGGCTAACTTTGAGTTGCGTTTGTTCCTCTTTTTCTAGTTCCTTAAGCTGTAAAGTTAGGATGATGATTTGAGCTTTTTTAAAAAATGTAAACATTTACAGTTATAAATTTCCCCTTTAGCAACTGCTTTCACTGCATTCCCTAGGTTTTAGTATGCTTGTTTTTATTTTAATTTATGTTAAAGTATTTTTTCTTTCCTTTCTTTTTTCTTTCTTTTCTTTCTTTCTTTCTTTCTTTCTTTCTTTCTTTCTTTCTTTCTTTCTTTCTTTCTTTCTTTCTGATTTTATTTATTCATGAGGCAGAGAGAGAGGCAGAGACATAGGCAGAGGGAAAAGTATGCGGGACTCAATCCCAAGACCCCAGGATCATGACCTGAGCCAAAGGCAGATGCTCAACCACTGAGCCACAGGTGCCTCTTTTTCTTTCTTTCTTTTCTTTTCTTTTGAGAGGGAAGAGGGCAGGCAGAGGGAGAGAATCTCAAGAAGCTTCCCCACTGAGGGCAGAGCCCAATGGAGGGCTTGATTCCACAACCCTGAGATCATAACCTGAGCTGAAACCAAGAGTCAGACACTCAGCTGACTGTGCCCCCACCTCCATACCCCAATCTTTAAGTAGCTTTTTGTCCTTATTTTCTGCATTCCTGTCTTCTGTGTTTAGATTTTATTTTATACTGATATTTTTAAATTCCTCTCTCATTTCCTTTTGTGTATATTCTATAGCCATTTTCTCTGTGGTTACCATGGGAATTACATTTAACATTCTAAAGTTATAATAACACTCTGACTTGAATTTATGCCAGATTAATTTCAATAATATACAAAATCTCTGCTTCTTTACAGCTCTACCTCCTTCTCTTTCAGTTGCTGATATCACAAAATTACACCTTTATACATCATGTGCCCCAAAACATAAGCTTATCATTCTTTACAATGCCTTAATCTATTAAATTATGCGGAAAACAAGGGTGACAAAATATATAGTAGTACTAAATATATAGTACTAGCTTTTCTGCTAATAACTGTTCTTTAACTTAATTTTTTTTTAATTTTTATTTATTTATAGTCAGAGAGATAGAGATAGTCAGAGAGAGAGAGAGAGAGGCAGAGACAGAAGCAGGCTCTGTGCACTGGGAGCCTGACGTGGGATTCGATCTCAGGTCTCCAGGATCGCGCCCTGGGCCAAAGGCAGGCGCCAAACCACTGCGCCACCCAGGGATCCCTTAACTTAAATTTATTAGCCTATTAAATCATGTATAAAACAAAAAGTGAAAGTACAAAGCATTGTTATAATGAAATAGCTTTTATAATTACCCCTATTTCCCTTTATTGAAATCTTTATTTCTCCATATGGCTTTAAGTTACTGTCTAGTGACCTCACTTCACTTTGCAGAACTCCACTGAACATTTCTCATCAGGCAGATCTAGTGGTTACAAACTCCATCAGGGTTTATCTGAGGCTGTCTTAATCTCCCTTACTTTTTAAGGACAGTTTTTCCAGATATTGATTCTTGTTCATAACTTTTTTTCTTTTAGCATTTTAAAAAGATTTTATTTATTTGAGAGAGACAGCATGAGTAGAGACAGGGAGAAGCAGACTCTGTGCTGGTCAGGGAGCCCAACAACATGGGACTCGATCCCAGGACCCTGAGATGATGACCTGAGCTGAAGGCAGACGCTTAACCTACTGAGCCATGCAGGTGCCCCTCTTTTAGCATTTTGAATATAACAGCCCACTGTCTTCTGGCCTCCAGTTTCTGATAGAAAATTTGCTGATAATCTTTTTGAGGATCCCTTGTGTGTGAAGATTTGCTTCTATCTTGCTGCTTTCAAGATGATCTCTTAGGCTTTTGTAAATTTGATTGTAATGTGTGTTGTCTGTCTCTTATTGGAGTTCACTGAGTTTCTTGGATGTTTATATTCATTCCTTTCACATGTTTGGGAAGTTTCCAGCCATTATTTCTTCAAATATTCTCTTTACACCTCTCTTTCTTCTCCTTTTGGGACTCCCATAATCAGCGTGTCCGTTTGTTTGCTGATGACCTAGAAGTCCTTTAGGGTCTATTTTCTTTCTCTGCCTCAGACTCAGTAAGTCCCATTGTCCTGTCTTCAAGTTCACTGACCCTTCTGCCTGCTTAAATCTGCCTTGAATTCCATTAGTGCATTTTTCATTCCAATTACTGTACTTTTCAGCTCCAGAATTATTTTTGGGGGGTTCTCTATTTCTTTATTGGTATTTCCATTTTGTTCACACAATACTCTTGATTTTTCTCTGCATCTTCCGTTAGTTCTCTTGACAGTTGTTGTATTTGATTAGTTGTTTGTATTTGATTCCGTTGTATCTTGACAGTTGAAGTATTTGCTTAGTAAGTTTGCTGTTAGGTCTTTTTCAGAGACAGTTTCCGTTTATTTTTTCCCCTTTAAATACTTTCCTGTTTCTTTGTATGCCTTACAATTTTTGTTATTGTTGCACACTGGAAATTTGAAACTAGTAATGAAATAACTGGAAATCAGTTTCTTTCCCTTCCACAGGGTTTGTTGGTTTTGTTATTCTTTTTACTGGGGTTTGTTTGATTGATTGTTGTAGGCTGTCTCTGTGCCAAGGGTCAGCCTGAGGCATGAATGTAATGTCTGCTCACATCTTTTCTGAGCCCTTCCCTGGACATGTGCACAGTCACTTTCTAATTTCCCTGTAAATTCACGTGTTTTTGAATGTCCTAATTCTTAAAGTCTAGCTCCTAAAAGGGGAAAAAGCAAAAAAAAAAAAAAAGAAATGAGGGAGGGTGGCTCAGTGGTTGAGCATCTGCCTTTGGCTCAGGGTGTGATCCCAGGGTCCTGGGATCAAGTGCCACATCAGGGTCCCCACAGAGAGCCTGCTTCTCTCTCTGCCTGTGTCTGTGCCTCTCTGTGTTTCTCATGAATAAATAAATAAAATCTTTATTTAAAAAATGAAGTTGAGGAATAAAGGGCCCCGGTAGAGGCCCCCACCTCTAAATCCACTGGTAGTCACTTCAGCTGGACAGAAGAGGCTTGCCACAATAACTGGCCACCTGCCTCTGTGTCTGTACCTCTGTGATCAAAAGCGGCAATAGCCATCAGAGCAGAGATCCCTGATATCTGGACGACAATGTTCTTTTTCCTCACTGTGGCTCCCACAAGCTGTGTGCAAGCTGCTCCACGACTGTGTGCCTGCCAGGATTCTAGGAGTGCAAGATGGCTAGATGCTACTGTGCTAAGAGCTGAAATTAACCAAATTTTTAAAAAAGATTTTATTTATTTATTCATGAGAGACACAGAGAGGGAGGCTGAGACACAGGCAGAGGGAGAAGTGGGCTCCCGGCAGGGAGCCCAATGTGGGACCCGATTCCAGGACCCCAGGATCACGCCCTGGGCCAAAGGCAGGTGCTAAACCACTGAGGCCCCAGGGCGTCCCTGAAATTAACCAAATTAACCACAAATGTCCTCTGGCAGTTGCAAGCCTTCAACCAACTCCAGAGTACAAAACAGTTACATCAAAAAGACTCTACCAGTGCAGTTGTCCAGGTTGGGAGACAGATTCCCGGTGCTTCCAACTGCACTATCTTCCCCAAATCCCCTTTCCCAACATGAAGGCTTTTGTTTTCCTCATGATAGGGTATTGTATGCAGTTGGCATGGTACTCTAGCCTTCCTCTCTTTTCACAGCCCAACACATAGATGGGATGTCTGGAGCTATATCAACCGTCTTGTGGTCCTGAGGCATCAAACATGAAGAAAGTGACAAGATGCACGAGATCACAGATGGAGTGACATCAGCAAAGTGGTGGACTAGGAATCCTCAAGCTCTTCTTTCCCCACAGAAACATTAAAAAAAAAAATTGACAACAACAGCAAGCAGAGTTAGGGTGCCTGGGTGGCTCCATCAGTTAGGCATTGGCTCTTGATTTCAGCTCCGGTCATGTTCTCAGGGTTGTCAAGTTGAGCTCATGCTCAGCATGGAGTCTGCTTAAGATTCTCTCCCCATCTGCCCCTCCTTCCCCCCAAAAAACAAGTAGAACTCTCAGAACCAACTTCATAGGAGCTCTGGAAAAATAGTAAAATGTCTACAGCAAAAAGCAAAGGCTCAACCTAGAAAAATCCATCTTCAAAACAGTGGGAACATTTTGTGGTGTTTTTATTCCACAAAACTTTAAGGTGCAGAGAAGAGGCTTGGAAAGTTAGGACATTCAAAAGCAGCTATGTATACAGGGGTATTTAGAAAGCCCCATGCAAGAGAAAAGAAAGAAAGAAGAAAAAAGAAAAGAAAAGAAAAGAAAAGAAAAGAAAAGAAAAGAAAAGAAAAGAAAAGAAAAGAAAAGAAAGGAAAGGAAAGGAAAGGAAAGAAAAGAAAAGAAAGGAAAGGAAAGGAAAGGAAAGGAAAGGAAAAGAAAAGAAAAGAAAAGAAAAGAAAAGAAAAGAAAAGAAAAAAAAGAAAAGAAGAAAAGAAAAGCCCCATGCATACCCAACAAAAGACATACTCAGAAAAGACCTGCAAAGACCTGAAGCTTTCACCCTGGCTAATCCTGAGGCTCAGAGCAAGCCTCACTCACTGAACCAAACTGAAGAGGATGGGAAAGAAGGGTTTGTTGTTTCTTTGTTTTCCTGTGTGTATCTGTGTGAGTGTACTCACACGCACGTTTGGTTTGTTTCTTTAGTTCTTGGTATTCAAGGAAACCTCTGCCAAATATTAGCTGAACAGGAGTTAAAGGAGCAGGGACTTCAGTAAGCACACACAAGGAACAGTCTTTGCAAAGATAAATACTTATGAAAATATAAAAATTAACAGACTGCTGCAGCCTTCAAACAAAAAGCAAATGCTGGAAAATAATAATCTTATTTCCATGTTTACCACTTTATAATAGTCAAATGTCCCGTTCTCAACAACAAAATGTACACAAAGAAACAAGAAAATACGCCCAAAGGAACAAAAATAACTTGATACAAACCATCCTCAAGGAAGCCCACAGACTAAGACTTAGAGCAATCATCTAAAATATGTTCCAATGAGACAAAGGAAAAAGATACAAAGACTAAAGGAAGCCAAGAAAACCACATATGAATAAAATGATGTTATCAACAAAAGATAGAAAAGAAATTCCAGAGCTGAGAAGTACAATCCCCGGAATGGAAACTTCACTACAGGGCTTAACAGCATGTATAAGCAGGCAGAACAAAGAATCTGTGAGCTCAAAGACAGAACAACTGAAACAATCAAGTCGCGAGGAACAGAAATTAAAGAAAAAAAAACATGAAAAAAAAATGAACAGAGTCTAAGAGGCTTTAGAACACCACTGAGTAAAGTGATATGTGTATCACGGGAGTCAAGGAAGGAGAGGGGGCCAGAAAGATTATTCAAAGGAATAATGACTGAACACTTCCCCAGTTCAATGAAGAATGTGAACATATCAATCCAAGAAGCTCAATGAATTTCAAGTAGGATAAATAGACATAATGAAAACACAATATACCAAAACTTATGGGAAACCAGTGCACAGAGAAAGTTTTATAGCTATAAATGCATATCTGAAAAAAAAAAGATCTCAAAAGAAAAATAAAGAAGGATATCAAATCAAAAACAGTTGTACACCTTATGGAACTAGAAAAATAAGAATAAATAAAACTCAAAACTGGCAGAAGGAAGGAAATGATAAAGATTAGAGCAGAAACAAGACCGAGAACAGAAAACAGTAGGAAAAAAAAATCAATGAAATCGAGTTAGTTCTTCAAAAAGAACAGCAAAATTGATACTTTAGGTAGACTAAGAAAAACAGAAAGAGAAGACTGAAACAGTTAAATCAAAAATGAGAGAAGACATTGCAACAAATTTTAGACAAATAAAATGGGCAACATAAGGATACCACAAACAGATTAGATGACCTCCCTGAATAGATAAATTCATAGAGACACAGATCCTGCCAGATTGAATCATGAAGAAACAAAAAATCTGAACAAATTTACAACTACTAAAGAGATTGAATCAGTAATCAAAGCTCCTCCAACAAAGAAAAACCCAGGACCAGATGGCTTTACCATTGAATTCTAACAAATATTTAAAGAAGAATTATCACCAATCCTACTTAAACTCTTCCAACAAATCGAAGAGGAGAAAATACTTTCTAACTCATTCCATGAGGCCAGTGTTACCTTGATAACAAAGCCAGACAATGACATCATAAGAAAGGAACATTATGCCAACATCCCTTATAAACACAGATGCAAAAGTCATGAACAAAACACTAGCAAACTAAAGCCAATAGCACATTAAGAGGGTTTTATGGGGATGCCTGGTGGCTCAGCGGTTGAGCGTCTGCTTTCGGCTCAGGGCGTGGTCCCGGGGTTCAAGGATCGAGTCCCACATTGGGCTCCCTGCATGGAGACTGCTTCTCCCTCTGCCTGTGTCTCTGCTTCTCTCTGTGTCTCTCATGAATAAATAAATAAATAATTTTAAAAAGAGGATTTTACGTCATGACCTAGTGGAATGCACAGGTGGTTCAACAGAAGAAAATCAATCAGTATAACATATCACACTAATAAAATAAAGAGAAAAAGTTATCTCAATTGATGCATACAACGTATTTGACAGAATCAAAGACCTTTTTATCATTAAAAACACTAGGAATTGGGGACACCTGGATGGCTCAGTCCGTTAGGCATCTGACTCTTGATTTTGGCTCAGGTCATGCTCTCAGGGTTGTGAGATCGAGCCTCGTGTTGGGCTCCATGCTCAGAGAAGAGTCTCTTCAAGATTCTTTCCCCCTCCCTCTCTCTCTCTCCCCTCCTCCCCCTACTCTCTCTTAAATAAATAAATAAATAAACTTAAAAAAAAAAAGAAAGAAAGAAACCCAATCTAGAAAGAGAAGGGAACTTCCTCAACATGATAGAAGACATCTATGAAAATCCCACAGCAAACATCATACTGAGTGGTGAAAGTCTGGGAGTTTCACCCTAAGATCAGGAACAAGACAAGGATGGTGTTCAGCCCTGCGATTTGCCATGGTACTGGATGTTTCAGCCAGATTGGGGAAATATGAACAGAAGGCATCCAAACTGGAGAAAATGAAGTAAAACTCTCTCTATACACAGATGACATGAGCCTATATATAGAAAATCTCAAAGAATCTACAAGAAAGTTACCAAGCCAATAAACGAATTCAGTGAAGTTGTGTAAAATATCAATCAGTTGCATTTTTATACACTAACAATAAACAAATTAAGAAAATTCCATTTGCGGGATCCCTGGGTGGCACAGTGGTTTAGTGCCTGCCTTTGGCCCGGGCGCGATCCTGGAGACCCGGGATTGAATCCCACATCGGGCTCCTGGTGCATGGAGCCTGCTTCTCCCTCTGCCTGTCTCTGCCTCTCTCTCTCTCTCTCTCTCTCTGTGTGTGTGTGACTATCATAAATAAATTTTAAAAAAAATAAAAAAAAGAAAATTCCATTTGCAATAGCATCAAAGAGCATAAAATAGGAATAAATTCAAGGAGGTAAATGACTTACACACTGAGAACTACAAAACATCCCTGGAAGAAGTGAAAGAAGGCACAAATGATGGAAAGACATCTTATGTTCCTGGACTGGAAGACGTAATATTGTTAAAATGTCCAGACTATCCAAAGCGATCTACAAATTCAAAGCAATTCCCATCAGAATTCCAAGGATGCGGGATGCCTGGATGGCTCAGTGGTTGGGCGTCTGCCTTCTGGCTCAGGGTGTGATCCTGGAGTCCCGGGATCGAGTCCCACACTGGGCTCCCTGCATGGAGCCTGCTTCTCCCTCTGCCTATGTCTCTGCCTCCTTTTCTCTCTGTGTCTCTCATGAATAAATAAATAAAATATTTTAAAAAAAGAATTGCAAGGATGCTTTTGCAGAAATGCATTGGAAATCCAAGGGCTCCCTAGTATCCAAGGAATCTTGACAAACAAGAACAAAGTTGGAAAACTCACACTTCCTGTTTCAATAATTACTGCACAGTTATCAACACAAGTGTTTTACTGGAAGGACAGACATACAGACCAGGGACGGGCTTTTCAACACATAGTGATGGGAAAACTGGATGTTCACATATAGAAGAATGAGGTTGGACCCTTACCTCTCAACCACACACAAAAACTAGCCCAAAATGGATCAAAGATCTAAATGAAAGATGTAAAACTATAAAACTCTGAAAGAAGAAAACTTATGGGGTACTCTTTTTTTTGGGGGGGGGTAGTCTTTTTAAAAAAAGATTTTATTTATTTATTCATTAAAGACACAAAGAGAGAGAGAGGCAGAGACACAGGCAGAGGGAGGAACAGGCTCCCTGCAGTGAGCCCAATATGGGACTCGATCTGGGACTCTGGGATCACCCCTTGAGCTGAAGGCAGTCACTAGCATAATGCAAATCAAACCACAGGGCAACTGGGCCTTGCACGACCATCAGCCAGGCTGTTACCAAAACAATGGACAATACCCAGCATCATCTGGGAGCCAGTGCCCTGCTGGTGGGAGCTCGTCCTTAGAAGATTAAACAGCACTCAAGGGCATTATCCACAACAGCGCAAAGCTGGAAATGAGCAGACAAGGGGTAACGCGGC
The DNA here is from genome assembly GCF_018345385.1 of Vulpes lagopus. Taxonomy (NCBI): domain Eukaryota; kingdom Metazoa; phylum Chordata; class Mammalia; order Carnivora; family Canidae; genus Vulpes; species Vulpes lagopus. The sequence goes on along the minus strand of NC_054827.1, from coordinate 46,455,745 downwards.
CGACCTGTACCACGGACCACCACCCAGCCACAGAACAGGACGTTCTGACACCTGCTACCACACGGATGGACCTCAGACACGACACTGGGTGGAATGAGCCAGGCACGGGAGGACACACCGTGTGGCCCCACTACACGAGGCCCCCAGCACGTCAAATCCACGGCAGGTGGGGGGGGGGGGTGCCGGGGAGCGGGGAACTGGTGTTTTGGAGTTTCAGTTCAGGGAGAAAGTTCCGGACATGGATGGGGGTAGGACCACACAGCAACGTGAATGTCCTTACCGATACATTTTATTTTCTATATGGTGGTGGTGGTGGTGGGGGCAGACTTTGGGGCGCTAATGGCACAGATGGTCCGCAGCCTTCCTGACGCCTAAGAAAGGAGCCACACCTCACATCTGCCAGTCGCCTGGCTTCTTACTGCAGCTGTGCACACCAAGGCCATGGGCCCCAAGACCACCGCCCCCTCCCGCCTGGCTGCCAGCATACCCACAACTGTTGCTCTGCGGGCTTCAACCTCCTCGGCCAGGACTCTCCCGTGGGCCTGCTCCGGCCATTGGTTTCAAAGGCATCCCTGGCTTCTGCCCAGTATCCCTTGCCATCACTTGACTCGTCTCCACTCCTCCCTCAAGAGCATATTGTGCCAAGAACCACTGTCCTACAGAAGCCTCTCCTAAGCCCACCGTTCTGCTCACTGCTGTCAGCGTGCCCGACCATGTCCCCTCCTCCAGCTCCACTGCGACCCCACCAAGGCCCCTCTGGGTTTTCCCCAACCCTGCCTGCCCTTCACCATTCACGCCAGATTCTCCATCCGTGGGGGGATGGCGCGGACTTCAACCACCACCTCCAGCCCAAGGGCTGCCCCTGCTCCACCCATCACGGCGCTTGGCCTGTTGCCTTCTGTGTGTTTGGCTCCTGGAGGCCGAGTTGCTGGTTCCAGGGGGCAGGGACGCTTAGCACTTGGAAGGGTCCAGTCTATACAGTTCAGTGCACACAGGCAGATGGCTTGTCCCTGGAGCTCAGCAGTGGTCAGGACTGGCCGCTGCACAAGCCCGGATGCTCGGGCTGTCTGGCCTTTCGTTCCTGGCAGGGCAGCCACCACGGTCTTGGAGCCTGCTACTCCAGGCCACTGCTGAAGTGGGCAGGCAGGGGCAGGCCCACGGAGACGACGACCCTGGCCTGCGGCTCACAGAGGCCAGCCGTCTGCTGTACAGAACCCCTCTACGGACAGGACCCCCGGGCCCTCTCAAGGGCTCCCTTAAGGGAGCAGGTGGGCAGCCCAGACCATCTGTCCCTCACTGCTGCCTCCGCAGGCACCTCTGGCCCACCTCCAGGACCCAGCTAAACACCTTAGATGTCCATACACTGAGAAGTGGGCAGGGAAGCCAGGCCACCAAGCGGGGGGTAGGAGGCGGCTGTGGGGAACAGGGACAGGCGTTCAGGCCAAGTGGGGACTGAGTCTGGAAAGCTGAGCCTGGATGCTTATCCTCTGCTCCTCACGTTCTTACCAGCCGTGTGAGCTGGGGGGGTGTCTTCGCAGAAGCCTGTCCACAGTGGTCCCTCTGGGCACGGCTTCTACACTTCCTAACCTAGGCCCGAGGAGTCGGACACTGAGCTGTAGGAGCCAAAGGAGCCTCGAGAAGAGGTGTGAAGCATGGTCCCCAGGTGGGGGGGGACAGCCCCTGTGCAGGGAGCAGGTGAGGGTAGGAAGGGATGGGCCTCTGACTTCACCTGAAACCCGACAGCCTTGGCAACCAATCCCAGCCGAGGGCAGCCCCGGTGTCTGCCCTGAGTCATGGAGGCGACAAACAGGGTGCGTCCAATATGTTGTGTCAGGGGACAGAGTCCATCCTGGTCAGTACATCCTTTTCTTCCACTTTTAACTGGAAATAGTGAAGAGCCTCAGGCCCCAGGGCCATTCAGGAAAGGGTTTCACCCTTTCCGAGTCCCAGCTAGGCCAGGACTGCACTTGGCACAGCCCCTGCCTCCAGACCGCTCAGACCACAGAGATGTGCTCCATGGGGTCAAGGCAGTATTAAGGACACACAGAAGGGGGTGCCCAGCCCAGGCAGGGAGCCAAGACAGCTTCCAGGTCTAGCGAAGGAGCAGGTCACCCATCCAGATTTCAACCTCAAACGAGTAACTGAATATCTTTTTAGTGTCTCACGGACATCGCTTGGGACATACTTATGCTAACAAGTGACACCCTTCATCATTGCTCCTTGCAGATGAAAATCAGGCTCAGAGAAGGGATGGGACAGGGCCAAGCCAAGTTCTCACCTTAGGTTCCAGAGTGGTGTCCACAGATCTGAGCACCTGCCCACTCTATCCCTTAGCTGGTGGCACTGGCCTGGCTCTGTTGGAGCCTCAGCTTCCTGGTCTGTAGAATGGGATAGAGCAACACCCCCCAGGAGAACCACAGGCCCCGACCAAGACCTGCTGGCTGACACCTACATTGCAGGGACAGGCCCCTGTGACTGGAGTGTGCTCTTAAGTCTGAGGGCTACTGTGTGCAGAGCCACCCCCAGGGGTGGTGGCGGGGAGGGGGGTTGTAGGTGGGCTCATGGGGGAACAGACACCGAGCCCTAATGCCTGGCCCGTCCCCAGTAGATGAGCACTGCTTCCTTCTCCAGGTGCGAGCAGCTGTGATCCACACCTGTGACGTGCTGCCCCAGCTGAGGCAGGACCTCCGGACACTTCCCCCAGTGTTTGGTGGGGCGCCTCCCTGATAGCCACTGCCCCTGGAGACCAAAGTGCCTCAAGCAACAAATTCCCCTGAGTCACTGATCCTCAGCAGATGGGGGAGTTAGCAGCAGTCGGAAATGCACCTGAGCAGCTTGTGCTCTGGGTCCAGAGGTTTCTAAGAACACGATGTTCCCCCACTGTTATCACTGTGGCGGCCTAGCTATCTGATCAGGGTGCTCCTCAGCCTGAAAACCACCTGCTCGTTTACCTTTTGAATTTTTAACAAACGACTGTGTTTATCTCTGAAATAAGTCCATTTTGCAGCCTTTACCTGTTTTGTTGACGACCACTTTTGGTTCTTTTCATCCTCAGCCAGGCCAGGCCCCTCCCACCAGGAGGACGTGTGGATGCTGTTCCCTGGCTATGGGTACCCTCCAGCCCTCTTGCCCCCGCTGGGTGCCTGAACCTGGCAGCCCCACAAGCGTGCAGTCCACAGCTTGGGTGCCTCACAGCCAAATGTCACGTGCCTGCCTTAACAGCAGCACCCGCTCAGGCTTCAGCCGGGACACAGGGAGGACATGGTCACCACCAGCCTTCCCATGGGGAGCCTTATGCTGCGCGCCCCTAGCAGGCTCACCCCACCCCACCCCTTCCAGCCCAGGGCAGGGACGGTCTGGCCCGTCTGGACATGGATCAGACGGACAAGTCCAGCCCCCGAGGGCCTCAGTTTCTCCCTACATAAATTAAGTGGACACGAGGCGGGGGTCTATTCCCAGGGTGGGGTGGGGACTGAATGAGGTATCTGGGCCCTGGACACCTCTCTGCAGGGCCAGGGCGCAGGGACACAGGAGTCTCTCCACTGCCCTGGTCAGTTCAGACCACACCAGGTGCCAGGGCCTGTTGTAGCTCAGGGAGGGGCACGCAGGCAAGGCCCAGTTCCCCAGATGGCACCCGTCCCATGCTGTGACAGTGCCAGCTACTGCTCTGCGGTGGTGGATAGCAGGGCCAGTACTGACGTCTACATCCTGCCCTGTGAGCTCAATGCTGCAAGATCTCCTCTGGGCCTCAGCCCCCCCACCCAGGAATGTGGGTCACGTTCCTCCAGGGCTTGTTGAAGAGAATGGGTCCACGGCCCCAGCTCCATTCCCAGGCAGGGACAAAGGTCCAGACCAGTTCCCTTGGGCCCCAACTCTCCTGTGTCTGGATCTGGGCTAGTTCTAGGCCATGAGCACATGGAGGTGGCAGGGTGAGAGGGACTAGAACCACAGGGAGAAGCTAGCAGAGCCTCTCAGAGCAGACAGCCCCTGGTTATCCAGGGGCCCCCTGTCCTCGTGGCCAGGCCTCAGCTCCTCACCTGCCTCACACAGCAGGTGGGACAGTCGAGGCCTGCTAGAACCCCAGTGACCTACCTGGGCTTGCTCACAGAGCCCCGCCTGAGCAACCCTGGTGCAAACGCCCGGTACCCAGAAATCCTCAACCATGGGGAGCAGGAGACGTTGGGGCACTACCACACCCAAACAGCAAGTGCAGCCATAGCCTCCTCCACACACAAGTCCTCTCCCAACCAGCCTGGCCTCACAACACCCATAAGCAGGTGCCGGGAATACTAAACACAACGCCATCGAGATCCTGCCTTCCCACAGCAGCAGGAGCTGGGATGTGCTGGGCCCCCTGGCTCAAGGGAGGGCACCCAACAGCGAGTACGTGCATCCCACCACCACCCGGGTGCTCACAGGTGTGCCTAGTGGAGTGGGGCAGGAGCTCAGGGGACGGCTGGCTCTCCTGGCTCTCGGGCGGAGACTGAGACTGAATTTACATCGCACCCAATGAAGTGGAAGGCCCATCTTCTCTGAGCTTCAGGGGAGGGAGGCCTTGGGCACGGCCAGGGGCTGGACCAGACCCAGGAGAGTTGCTGCAGTGCCTCACGGCTGACCTCTGCTGGCCAGGCGGGCATCACGCACACAGCCAGCAGAAAGCCAGGCACCAACTCCCAGAAGCAGTTTAATTCCCCAGATCTCCAGGGACAGACATCCCTTCCTACTTGCAGGAAGCACAAGGCAGGATGGCTGGAATCTAGTCCACTAGGAAGCAGAAGGCCAGCCTAGCAGCACCGCAGGTCGGCCCCAGAATCCAGTCCGGCCAGGGTGGGAAGCCAGTGTCTGCACCCCGCATAGCGCTCAGCCCTGGAAAGGGCCCGGGACACAGGCTGCCCAGATGACTTCAGGAAGGCACGGCTGTGGGTCTGCGTCTCTCTTTTCTGTGCCTGAAGCTGCGCAGGGGATTCTGGGTCTTGGCTTTCTGCAGGGCAAAGTTGCAGGTTAGCCGAGGGCATCGGACATCTGTCCACCTGAACGGAGAAACGCTCAGGGAAGTAAGAGGTGGGGCCTCTCAGCAAGACCCTGCAGGCCACAAGCCAAGAAGTGGAGAGTGGGCAGGGATGACAGAGAAGCAGACCGCCCTATGGTACTGAAGCTGTCTGAGGAAGCCTGGGGTGTGTCTGGCCCCTACGACTTGGACCTGCAGCCCAAGAGTTTAGGGCCGGGTCTCGAGGCCTCTCTCCTCCCTCCCATGGGCAAGGTGATGACGAAGGAGGAGGGGAGCCCTGCGGTGTGGCCGAGGCTGCAGGGGACATACCTTGACCTTCTTAGAGGCCAGTTTCTTCCGCTTCTTGTGAGGGCGGACGAGACCACGCAGAGCGGGAGGAACTGGAGACACACACAGACTGAGCAGCGGCCAGCACCCCTTGCCGCCCACACCCCCTGCAGCGGGTGCCCTGAGCGCAGCAAGGTAACCCCACCCCAGTGGCCACCCCTGAGGTAAGGCTGCGGAGACTTTAAGTCACTCCCCTGCCGAATTTAACTTGTAAAAACAACGTGGCAATAAAAAAAAACCTTGTGTTTTTTAATGGAAAAAGTTACCCCTAAAACAAAACAAAAGCTTCCACGTAACTTAGGTCATATACGGTCCATGATAACAAACCCAGCGCACCCTGGGGGCCTCTCCCCACGGCCTTCCTACACCCACCTGGCCACATGGTCACTGCTGCACCTGTTGCACCCCTCCACCCCCAGCCTCACCTATACCTGACCCTGATAGGGTCTGCACACCCCGCCATCGCCCTCTCCCAACTCACCCCAAACCCCAGGCCCCCAGCCTCACACTCCTACCAAACACTTGGCTCCTATAAGACAGAGAACGGGGTTCCCCGACCCCATGATATTGAGAGGCCTATTTTCTCCCTGCCGCCTGCCCGCAGCTCACTTGGTGACTGGCCTCATGCCCCCAGCACGGGCAGCACCACCTACTGCCCACGACCCTCCGCTGTACCCATGTGCCTCCTCCCCACAGGCCAGGTGCCACAGCAGGCCCACCTGGCCTCACTGCTGACTGCCTACAGCAAGGGGGTCTCCCACCTCCACAGATCCAGGGAGTGCATGCCCACCAGTTTAAGCTATCTATGTTAGCAGACACGTTTGCATCTGTGTCAGCCCACTCGCTCACCCAGGTAGTCAGGGACGTGGCCCAGGTGAGGCTTCACTATGGCAGGGTGCAAGGGCAGGTCATGCCGCAGCAACTGCAGGTCCCGGGGGTTGTCCTCAAAGTACGTCTGCAGGAGAGATGGGCACACATGGGGTCAGCCTGCCTCCTGTGGCTCCACAGAGGGCCTTTGGGTGGGCATGCTGTGCATCTCCCGCCTCCCTAAGGTGCCGTGTCTGGGAGCACACTGCCCTTCCCATGGCAGCTGTGACCCACATGGATGCAGGGCCTTTGCCTAGGGCATCCCAGGGGCACTCTCCCCACAGCAATGCGTCCCAGGAATCAACTCCATGGCAGTGATTCTGTGTCCCCTGTAGACTCTGAGCCTCACCTTGAGCCTCTCTGAGTGCAGAAGCTCCTCCTTGATCTCCTTCAACCTCGCCTCTCGAATGGCCTGTTTGGTCACTGAGCGCATGGCATCCTGGACGTAAACGACAAAAGTCAGGGTGGGGTGGGGGCAACAGTGGGGTGCTGCCCACTGGGTGCTCAGTGGCAGGGGTCTGATCCGGGTCCCAGAAAGACTGGCCCCCCGCTCCACCCCCGCCCGAGACCCCGCTCACCCGGCAGCGATAGCGGAAACCCTCTATCTCTTCCATGCGGAACTGGTAGGGAAGCAGGACGGGGGCTCCGTTCTCTGTGGAGAGCATGGAAGTGAGAGAGCCCTGAAAAGCAGGCCTACCAGAGCCCCCCAGCCCACGCCTTCCCTGTGAGGAGCACACACAGTGAGATGCCCAGGGTAGCTGCCCCAGCCACAATGTCCTGCCCCTAGTCTGTGGTCCCTTGGGTGCCTGTCACAGCAGCACCAGAACCTGCCCACCTCCCCAGTTCCTCCCCCACGGCCACTCTGACTGTAAGGGCTCCAAGACAACAGCCGAGGGCAGCAGAGAGTACCAGCATCTGCAGTCAGAACTGCCCTCAGCAGACACAGCCACACACTAGGACACTCACCGTTCATGACAAACCAGCGTCTCAAAGTAGAAGCACCCCTCGTGCTCCCGCCAAGCAGTGCCCCCAGCCCCCCTTCTGCACGAGCCTGCAGTGTCCTTCCTGGATCCCCAACACGGGCACGAACGAGGCCCCTTTGGGGAGCCTCCTGGCTGGTCAGCAGCCCCACCTACACCTCTTCTGCCAGCCACTGCTCACCGCTTGGAACGGTGACAGCTATGCTACTGTGGCATAACTGCTGGGAGGCCCGGGGGGCACCCAGATCTAAGCCCGGCAACTTAGAAATCAGAGGCCCCCCAGATCCCCACAAGATCCTTTCCTGAGACACCACCAATCCCGTCCCCATCTGTCAAATCCCACTCCCCTCCCCTGGCCCTTCTGCCCCTTGACTCTGAGCCTCAACTTGCTCATCTGTGGCGACACTCCCTGCCCCCCTAGGGTGGGAGGAGGATGGAGAAGAGAGGAGACACACAGCAGGGCTGAGCAAGGGGTGCTGCCATCACCACCACTGGGTCTAAAGCGTTGCAGGAAGAGCGCTGAGTGCTTACCTCCACTAAGAAGCTCCTCGATCGTGTCCAGGTGGGACTGCTCAGTTGGCAGCACGAAGGTCAAAACCATGCCAGGGTTGTTGGCACGTGCCGTCCTGCAAGAACAGATGACCCAGCCTGAACCTCTGGCCTGAAGCCCATGGTCCCCGCACCTGCACACCACGCCCCCGCTCTCCCACCTGCCAGCTCGATGGATGTAGGCCTCAGGGGTTGGAGGCAGGTCAAAGTTGAGCACAGCAGACACATGGTGGAAGTCTATGCCCCGGGCCACGCCTGCCTCCGGATCAGAGGCCCTGTGAGGAGATGTCCCAACGTCAGATTGACCCCCCCTCCCTCCAGGTTGCAACCTCAAGCCATTTAATCAACAAAATCACTCAATAAAGCTTTACACAAGACTAGAAGACTCTGATAGTTTGGAACCCTGAAACCAGAGCCACTTAGAAACCATTGGACAAGGGTGGCCAAATGACTGCCCTGACCCCAGTGCTAGGGGGAGAGCAGAACTCACTGTGACACAAGACAACCCCAGATCCATTCCTGGCCAGACGGCCTGCTAGGCAGAGACTGGAACTCCCGATCCCTTGGGAAACCTTCCTCCTTGTGGGTCAGAGCTGCACGTGCAGGACGGTTCACCAACAATCTGCTACGCTTGGCCCTTCCCACTGCCCCAGAGCGCATGCATGCACACCCTTCACTATCCTCTAGACCCCGGCAACAGAGCAAGGGCTCCGTGGGCCATGGTCAGCAGCAAGGCCCCAGCACCAGACTCCTTGCTCAGGACACTGGTTTCACCACCTTCTGAAAGGCTGAGAAAACAGGTCTCCTTGCAGTGCACCACGAAAGGGAAACACCAGCACTCACCTGTCCCCCCGGGGTCCTCGGCCCCGACGCCTGCCCTTGACTAGGGATCCCAGGACTTCAGCATCAGTCGCTATGACACAGTCATAGAAACCCTGGTTGAACTGTGAAATAATGTGGCACCTACAGCCCAAGAGCAGAGAAAGGATCAGCCCCCAAAGCCAGCTGAAGGGCCCTCCTACCCCCATCATCATCATGACTGTATTCTAACTCTTCCTTTTCCAGCTCTGCTCCTGCTTCACCTTTGGGCCTCAGCGCCTCAGCTGAAGACAATGTGACAGCAGGAATCTCAGAGCTGTGACACGGAAAGCCAATGAGAAGCACTCAAGCCCAACCCACAGGCCGGGCTCTACCTCCCACTTTAGACACAGGAGCAGCCCCCGTGTCTCTCCTTCTCAGTCCCCTGCTTCAGTGCTTCTCAGCCAAAGCGCCAGAGTGGACAAACCTGGAGCACAGTGGGAGCTCTCCATTGAGCACGCACGCCGGGATGCTGAACTGCTCCAGGAAGAGGCGCAGCCGATAGCTCCGCTCCAGGGTGTTGACAAAGAGCAGGCACTTGCCACGAATCAACGACAGCTTGAGCAGGGCGTACAGCAACAGGAACTTGTCTTCCTCTGTCTCGCAGACCACCTGGAACTGCCGCAACTGGTCTGGCCCGGGCAGCTGGGACTCCTGCAGCTTGAGAGTGACCTACAGAAGGTAGGTGCCCCGAGGTCAGGGAAGAGGAGAAAACGAAGAACTACTGCCAGCTGCTGGTCCAAGCCAGGGCACAAACGTGTTAGGGCAGAGCACCTGGTGTCCCCTCTGACCCAGTGATGTTAGGACTCAATGTACCCTGACTGTGGTGTACAGAGACTGTACAGTTACAAGATGCTGGAGGCCCAGAACAGAAAGAAACACATGATAAGCAACTGCAGTGAGGAGGAGAGCCCCAAGGCAGCAATCTCTCAGGACTCAAGCTCATGTACAGCGAGAGCTTTGACCGTGCTGCTCAAAGCAGCTTTTCTGACTCTTGAGGCTCCCAATTCAGGCCTTTATGTAAAGAAGCATTGTTTGAACCCACTACCTGCAAACATCTGCAAATATGCAGTGACCGTAAGAAGATGGCACTATAGATGACCACCAGTTTCCAGAGCCTCCAAAACATGAGCAACTACCCCACCCGAAATACCAAAGAACTCCTTGGAAAGTTAACAATCACAGTCCAGTGGCTCCAGATGCTCCCACAGTGCCCTTACCGGATTATGAAGTACCAGCTCCTTGAGTGCTTGCACATCCTCGTTAAAAGTAGCTGACATCAAAAAAGCCTGGTAAATCCGAGGCAAGTGACTAGAAAAAAAACAGCCTGTCAGATCCCAGCCCTAGGCCCTGCTGTCTACTCACAGCCCCACACACCTCTCTTCCTTACCAGAGAAGACCTTTGAGTTCTTCCTCGAAGCCAAAGGAGAAAAGAAGGTCAGCCTCGTCCAGCACCAGCAGCTCCAGGGAGTCTCGCAGAACCAAACTATCCTGCTGCAGGTGGTTTAAAATGCGAGACGGGGTCCCCACAACGATGTCAGGCTTCTCCATCAGCACAGCTCTGCAAGCAGCAGACACCTCCGTGTTGGGAAGCACACAGCAACTCATGCCCCCACCACCACCGCACGCTGGCCGCGCCTCCTGCTGCACGGAACCCAGCAAACCTGATCCCGCATCCCCATCCCGCATCCCCGTGCAGGTCATCCCTCTAGGGCTCTGTGGCTCTCACCCACCGCTGAGAGGCTGAGTCTTCAGCAGCTGAGACATCAGCCACCCGGATGTCTCGAGCACAGTAGGAAGCCAGCTGCTGAATCATGGACCGGGCCTGCCGTGCCAGCTCTTTGGTGGGCACCAGGACAAGCCCTCTTACAGCCTGCTCCACCGCAGAGCCTGTCTGCAAGAGCATCAACGACAGACTTCAGCCAGCCAGCGACCTCAGGGCCACCTGACCCAACCGCGGGGTCTTCCGCTCCACCACCCGGGCTGTGCTCTGACCAGCCCCTCGCTCACCTCCGCGCAGCCCAGAACGGAACGAAGGGTGGAACAGAGGGCCCCTCCCCCCGCACCGCCCGTCAGGGGGCACGGCTCGGCGGCGACCCGGGGCTGCACGGACTGCAGCCGGAGCGCTCCGGGGTGCGGCTCACGCACCGAGCGGGGGGCGTGTCCTCCCTTTACAGCCGGAAAACACAGGGCAGCGCTCACGTAGCGGCAGCGGCGCCCGGAGCAGGGGCCAGAGCGCGGAGCACACACACCGCACCCCGGGGCGGCCTTTGGGGGGCCCGGAGCCCCCCGTCCCTCCCCCCGGTCGCCCCAGGAGCGCCCCGCCCCCACCCACCGCCTTCCGCTGGAGCAGCAGCTGCAGCGCAGGAATGGCGTAGGCGGCCGTCTTCCCCGAGCCGGTGCGCGCCCGGGCCAGCAGGTCCTTCCCCTCCAGGGCCAGCGGGATGGCCTTCTCCTGGATCAGCGTGGGTCGCGACCAGCCCAGGTCGGCGACGGCCTAGAAGACACGACGCGCGGCTCAGGCGGCGCCCCGCCCCCAGGCTCGTGGGCCCGGTAGCTCGTCCCTCCCGGTACCTGCAGCAGCCGTGGGTCGAGGCCCATGTGCTCGAAGCCCACCGCCTCTGGGTCCGCCATGCTACGGCTCTGCGGGGGCGGTGCGTACGCACCGCAGGAAGGGGCCGACGGCGAGCGGCGCAACCACCAATCAGCGTCCCGGGAGCCGCCCCCCGGAAGTGCTGGCGCCCGGCTTCCGGCGTCCGGGCGGGCATCTGCGGCTGCAGTGGTTCGCGGGGTCCGGGGTCGGTCTCTGCGTGCCGCGCTCAGCGGCTGCCAGCGGCTCTACCTTCTGCCCGCGGCTCCTTCGCCAGCCTGGCCGTCGGAGCTGCGCCGGCTCTGCCCATCTTGCTCGGCCCGGCGGACAGTGCAGACACCTGGGACGGACCGACCGGCCGATCCTACCCCCGGGGCTCAGCCCGAGACCCCCGCCCCCCGCAGCCTGACAGCCTCGCTGCAGCCCCCCCCACTCCGCCCTGACCCGTCCCTACCCCCGGAGCCCAGCTCGAGACCCGCCTCCGCAGCCTGACAGCCTCGGTGCAGCGCCCCAACTCCGCCCTGACCGGTCCGTATTCCCAGGGGCCCAGACCAAGGCGCAGCTCATCCTCATCCTCCCTGTGTTCACTCTAACAAGGAAATAAAAAACCATTGTATAAACATTCAAAGAAACTTAAGTCGGTTATCGTTGGACTGTTCTACACCATCCAGAATTAGAACATAAGGAACACGTAGTTTTAAAAATACTTTAAGAATATTAATGACAGGGATCCCTGGGTGGCGCAGCGGTTTGGCGCCTGCCTTTGGCCCAGGGCGCGATCCTGGAGACCCGGGATCGAATCCCACGTCAGGCTCCCGGTGCATGGAGCCTGCTTCTCCCTCTGCCTATGTCTCTGCCTCTCTCTCTCTCTCTGTGACTATCACAAATAAAAAAAAAATTAAGAATATTAATGACAGGGACGCCTGGGTGGCTCAGCGGTTGAGCATCTTGCCTTTGGCTCAGGGCCTGATCCAGCAGTCCCAAGATTGAGTCCCACATCCGGCTCCCTGGGTGGAGCCTGCTTCTCCCTCTGCCTGTGTCTCTGCCTCTCTCTGTGTCTCATGAATAAATGAATAAAATATATTTTTAAAAATGTTAATGATAAAACCTAGAAGACAAACTTCCAGATCGTTTTGTGAGTAAAAGTAAGTACATACAGGAAACGGTATAGGACACACGTGTGAAAAAAAGAGAAAGCGCTAGTTCTGTAGGTCAAATAAGCAATGTTGTTAAATACAAATAAAACCATGAAATAAAAAGTCAAGAGCGGGCAAGTTTAATACCACACAAGGGCAGAAGGGCAGGATACCAAGATGCTCCAGTTCGATCCTAGGAGCTAAGAAACAGCTACTGTATCTCCTCAAAGGATGCCCCGCCGGTGGCCTACATGGCCGACCTCTGGGAGTGGCCCAGCGACCGCCCAGCTGTTCCCCCACCCATGGATGCCTGGCAGCTGGCAGCCTGGGCCTGCCTGCTGATGTCCCCCACAAAGGCCAGGGGCCTTTCCTCCACCTCCCTCCGTGCCTCCCCTCTGCCCGCAGCCTCTTACTTCATCTCAAACACAGCTACTACAACACATTTTATTTCACTGGAAAAATCTGTATGAAGAACCAAACGTGGTTCCTGTGAAGAAAACATTTAGCACAGCTTAAATAAAAGTTAGGAAGGTGGGAGGGTAGGAGGGCCCTGCCTGTGCTGGCTCTGGCACTACCTCGCTCTGGGGCCCAGTGATTGAAATCCCAGTGTCCCAGGGAAGTCTCGGCCCTCACAGTAGGCCTTGGGAGCACCTGTCAGGTGTGAGCCCTGCTGTGGCCCTTAGCTAAAACGTATGGATACACAGAATGCAGACAAGGCTGCAATGCTGGTCATACACAGGCAGGAGCACTTCAACCAGGAAGTAAAATATATATAATTTATCAAAAAATAGTTCTAATATATAGAAAAACATCTCAATCCTCCGAGGCCTCTGCCCTTCTTAACATTCACAAAGCCACTGAGCTAACCCAGGACTAGCGAGGGACAGTGAGGCAGGGCCTCCCCGGTGGGGCATTTCAGCCGCCTACCGCCTAAGTAAACAAAAAGAAGTTAAAGGAAGGGCAGAGGATTTTTCACTTGCTCTTTTTTGTGACAGGATGGAGTGGAATCACTGGAGGTGAGAGGCAAGATTTAGTCCCAGGGCAGTTTTGACTCTGAACAGGCCCCAAAACAGACCTCTGAAAACCTGGACCAAACCGAGGACCCGGTCCTCGGTCCTCGTGAACCAGTGTGAACGAGTGGTTGATGTGAATGCTTTGTTGCCATGGAACCAATGTGGCTTATATACTGTTTTCATTTTTTTTCCCTCAAAATCCAGGTGGATAAGGTATCAGGTGGGGAAAGTACCAAGTAATTGAGGTGATGGGGAGGGATCATATGGAGAGGATACTACACCAGCTTCTTGGCCTCAAAGAAGCTTTTGAGGTGACGCATCTGCCAGATTCCAGTGAGGAGGAGGATGGCTGTCTGAGCAATGGACCACCACAAGACCCTCTGGTTGGTGCTCTCACTGGTGAGACGGAAGCGCTCTTCACGATACTGCGTGGGACAACGAGCCAGGATTAATATGCAAGAAAAACGGTTCCCACTGTCATGAGACCCCTCCCTCCTGCATAGAATTTGACTTTGGGACCAAATGCCTGCTGAAACGCTGCCCCAGGCTCCCCAGGCAGCACCCCAGGAGAGGGATGTGCTGCTCCTCCAGGAACTGCGCTCTCCTCACACTGTCCACCCCAGTCTCAGTGGCTGAGCTCCCGGGAAGGACATGCCCTATGCAGAGACTTCCAGCAAGCACAAAGGTCAACTGCCACGTCTCCGTACAGTGACATGTGCTCACCCTCTGGTAATCCTGCTCCTTCTGGATCTGTTCCACTTGATCCAACAGCTGGCGAGCTCGGAGCTGGAGCTCGGTCAGTTTGTCCTTGGCAGCGATCTCGGGGTAGTTGTTGGCATGCTCCCCAACCTGGATGTCCAGGTGCACGCGCTACAAAGAAAGGGGGTTGGAGCCCCAAAGCCCTGAGGTCGGAAGCCCTCCGACTCTCAGTTCTGGGCTAGGGAACCTACTCCACCCCTGGCTGTGGGACAGAAGTGCAGCACCTGTCTCTTTGATTGTCCCTGGTCACAAAGGGTCACAAGTGATGGTGGCCATTCACTCAAAACTTGGTGGAATCGGGGACAGCTTCCGGGATGTGGCCGGAGAGGCCCTTCTCTTACCAGTCTGCCGCCAGCGAAGAGAGCCATCCTGGTGGAATTAGAGTGCAGGCAGATCTGATGGTCGCCGGGCATGTGGGAAGTGAAGGTGAAGCGGCCCTCAGAGCCATACTGTCGGGACAGCACCACCTGCAACGGAGCACACCGTGACAGGCGCTCACTGCCCTGTCCCCACACGTCTCCCGAGCTGCCCCGACCTCGCATGTGCCCCGCCCTGTCCCTGCGCGTCCCTGGCCCCGCAGGTCCCCCGGAGCTGCGCGGACCACTGCCCTACCTTGCCCTCGGGGTCTTTCACCTCCACGTGCATGCCCAGGCCGGGGGTCGAGGGCAGGAAGACCTCCTTCTGCTTGTCCCACATCTGCGTGCGGTAGTTCCCTGCGGAGCACACACAGCCGTCACGACCCGCCTGCTCCGGCCGGCTCCCACTCTCCGCGGGGCGCCGCGGCCGCGTCTGGGAGACACGCAGGCCCTGTCCTCCCTCGCCCCGCCTGACCGATGACCATGGTCTCGTCGGGGATTTCCTCGATGAAGCAGCGCTTCTCGGTCTCGCCGATGTGGAAGTAGAGTCCCCGGGCGCCAGCTGCGCACAGCGCGAGCAGCAGCAGCGCCGGTCGCCCCATCGCCCGCCGCCACCCGCCAGACACCTGCCAACGCGCGCCCGAGGCCCGTCGCGCATGCGCGCGCCCGAGCCCCGGTCCAGGAGACGCAGCTGGGCCAGGCGCTGAGTGCGCATGCGCTATGGCGGGCGCTCTGCGTCCGTCTCGCTCCGCCCGTCTTCCAGGCCAGGCAGCTCTGCCGAGAGGAGAGTGCGCATGCGGGGGACGCCCGGGGCTCCTTTCCGCTTTCCGGGAGCGACGCTTTGCCCGACACCTACCTACGCGTTTCCTCCGCCCTGCGCGTGCGCAAGCCTCTGCCCGGCTTCCCGGAGAGGCCGCGCAGCCAGCGTCGGAGCGCGCATGTGCGGGTTCGTTCGCGCCCCGCCCCTCCGCCGACCGGACCTGGTGGGACTTCACACTGGACCCGGGTCGCGGGGGGCAGAGTGTCCCAGGCGGGAGAAGGAAGGGCATGGGGGAGGGGTCCAGCACTGGGGTAGGAGTCTGGGGACGAGGGAGCCCGCGCGGGAGGCGGGCCGGGGAGCGGCCTGAACTGGTGGGGCTGTGACCGCCGGGCGTGACCTGCGACCCTGCGGTTGTGCTGGGCTTTTCCTAACACTTGCGTGCGTGGTAGGCACTCCCGGGGCGGGGGGTGCCAGGGACTGCGCTGACCTCCACGAAGATGCGTGGAGCGGGGACAGATGCGACAGGGGTCCCTTCGTCGTTTCAGTGGACACCGCGGGCCTCGCGGCTTTCCGGCCAGCTGTCGGGCTGCCCCCGCCCCGTGCCCCAGGTGAGGCCTGCGAAAGCCCTGGCGCCGCGCTCGACGCTGCTCTTTCTCCCATAAGCGCTGGGACGGAGCCAGAACAGCATCCTGGCCAATAAAGGCCGTTCCAGACGCAGCAGTTCTGAGGACCCAAAGCCTCCGTTTACAGCTGTCTCCTCCAGAAGCTGAAAATGGGGGTCTGGCATAGAGCCCCTTGATTTTAAATATGGGCGTTTGGCTCAATTGCGTCTACTGGGATGGACAATAGTCTGGCCTCATTCTGCATCTCATCTCCGTTCCAACCTGGGGTACCGTCTGGGGTTAAGGGACCTGACCTGCATGCTGTTGCGGCTTCCCCAACCCTATCCTCCCGCCCCGCCCCCCGCGCCCCCCCCCCCCATGAACAAACTGGTGCAAAAGGAGACTGAAAATCTGAGCTAAGAAACGGAGGGAGAGTTCGAAAAACAATGAGTGGGGTCAGGTGGCGTGTTTGCTGGGCCTGGTCACACCACCTCTCCTCTGGGGCACAGGGAGCCCAACACCAAACCAGAACATCATTGCTGGCCATAGAATCACAGCAGAGCACGGGTGAAGCTTTGCTTTAAATTTCTCATAGAGAATTTCCAAAAACAGTGAATAGTTAGAATGAACTTTCATATACTCATCACCCACCTTCAACAAAAATCAACTTTTGCCAGCCTTGTTTCATTTCAGCATGTTTTCCCTAAAGTATATTAAAGTGCATTTTTTCTGCATATACATCATTTTGCCTATAAATACTTGAGTATCTGTAACGGATGAGGACTTTTAAAAATACCATATTCATGGGGCACCTGGGTGGCTCAGTGGTTGAGCATCTGCCTTTGGCTCAGGTCGTGACCTCAGGTCCTGGGATCAAGTCCTGCATTGGGCTCCCTGCGGGGAGCCTGCTTCTCCCTCTGTCTCTCTGCCTCTCTCCCTGTCACTCGTGAATACATCTTTAAAAAAAATTTAATACCATATTAACATCCAATGAGGTTAAGTAATCCTTTGATGTCCCCTAATACTTAGCATATGTACAGTTTCTCCCATCGTCTCAGGCTTTAGATTGTTTAATCGGTGCAAATAAGGTAAATTCACTGGGTCAGGGACGTAGCTCCTAAATCTTCATGGTTGATGACCACAGTGCTGTTTCTTACTGAAGCAGCTAGACCCCTGGGCTAGAATCCTCTACATTCTGGGTTGGGCAGATTGTATCTTAACGTGTCATTTCACATTTGTGTCTGTCCCTGCGGTATCTTGTAAACCATTAGATCAAGAACCAGGGAGGATTTGCAGTAAAACTAAACGTGTCTGCATATGTTGCAATCATTACCCCTTAACGTTCAGATCGTAAGGTTTCCAAGTTCTCTGTGCCCTTTTAAAACAACCCCAGTAATCTTAAGTGGTTTCCTGGTTTTCTATTTTGTACACTGCCTGCCCTACACACAAAATCTGCCATTTACGGGGCACCTGGGTGGCTCGGTGGCTGAAGCACCTGCCTTTAGCTCAGGTCATGATCTCAGAGCTCCAGGATCAAAGCCCTGCATTGGCTCCCTGCTCAGCAGGGAGTTTGCTTCTCCCTCTTACTCTGCTGCTCCCTCTGCTCATGCTCTTCCTCTAATCTCTTTTTTTAAAGATCTGCCATTTATCCAAGGAATCCTGATTCACTTTGGTGAGAAATGGTATTTATACTTCTAGTTGTTTTTTTTTTTTTTCAAAAGAACCCTAAAATTTGTCCTAATTGATGGGTAATCTTAAAGAGATTGCATTACCCACAGTAGAAAATCTACATTAGGTCATCTAAATCCCCAGGCCTGAAAACTTTTCCCCTCAACAGTGGTGGGTAATTTCTGTCAACATTTTCCTAAGCCAGTTGCCCCTTCACTCAATATCACTGAGCAGCTATTATTGTGTCTTTGTTCTAAACTCTGGGGACACAATGGTGAACAAGACAAAAATCCTTGTCCTCATGGGTTTATTTTGATTACTGCCCTTCAATACAATATAACATGTCAGATTGAGATAGGTGTCAAGGAGGAAAATGCAGCAGGGAAGAGGTTAGGGACTGTAGTGGGTTGAATGGTGCCCACCCCCAAAAGACATATCATGTGTTGAAATCTCTGGAACCTGTGAATGTGACCTTACTTGGAGTCTTTCCAAATGTAATCAAGGACCAGATGCAATAATCCTGGATTATCCACGTGGGCCCTAAATCCAGTGACCAGTGTCTATCACAGAGACACCCACACACCCATAGGATGACTGGTATAAAAACCAAAAAGAAGAGGCAGCCCTGGTGGCGCAGTGGTCTGGCGCCACCTGCACCCCGGGGTGTGATCCTGGAGACCCGGGATCGAGTCCCACATCGGACTTCCTGCATGGAGCCTGCTTCTCCCTCTGCCTGTGTCTCTGCCTCTCTCTCGCTCTCTATGAATAAATAAATCTTAAAAAAAAAAAAAAAAAAAGAAAATAAGGATTGGTGAGGATGTGGAGAATTAAAACCTCATGAACTGTGCGCAGCATCATACATGGTACAACCACTATGGGAAAGAACATGGGTGTACAAGAAATTAAAACTAAAACTACCATATGACCCAACAGTCCCATTCTGGGTAGATCTCTAAAAGCACTGAAGAAGAAAAAAATTAAAAGCAGTGAAGATAGGACCTTTACTTTTTTTTTTTTTAAGATAGGACCTTTAAAAGACACAAAAGCACTATTCACAGTGGCCAAGAGTAGAAGCCACCCAAATGTCCATTGATGGATGAGCAGATGAGAAGTAAACAAAAGTGGCATATACACATCACTGAACATCATTCAGCCTTCAAATAGGAAGGAAATCCTGCAGTGCCACAGCACGAATGGACCTTGGGGACATGATGCTCAGTGAAATAAGCCTGTCACAAAATACATGCTGTACGATTCCACTTACAAGAGGGTAAATAAAGGGGGGGAAGGAGGTAGAGAGGGAAGGAAGGTAGGGGAGGGGTAGGGAGAAGGGGAGTTGTCTAATGGATAGTTTCAGATTTGTAAGACGAAAACAGTTCTGGAGATCTGTTCCAACAGATCTGGAGATCATAATGTCACTGAACTGTACACTTAGAAGAGAGAGATGTACAGATAAAAGGACATGGCCATGGGATCACAGAGGTAGACATTGGACAGAATGCAGCCACAGCCATGGATGCCTTGAGCCACCAGAAACAGAGACAAACAAGCAAGAAAATCTCTCCTCCTAGAGCCTCTGGAGGAAGCACAACTCAGCTGACGTCTTCATTTTGGACTTCTTCTCTCTAGAATCTCATAACACATTTCTGTTGTTTTAATCCACCATGTTTGTGGTAATCTGTGGCAGAGACCAAAATAGGAAGTGTCTGGTTAGCAGCAGGGTGGGGTACAACAGTGTGTCAAAAGGTGGCTCATGGAGAAGATGCCATGTAAGAGAGGCCTGGGGCGCCGGCCACATAGATACTTGAAGAAAGAGGAAGAGCCCCACCTCAAGTGGAAGGTCAGAGGAGCAAGCCTTGGGGGCGGGGGACAGTTGGAGGAAATTGGAAGTGGGTGGGCCTCCTAGGCCACTTCAAGGACTCCAGCAAAGGAGAACTCCTGATCAAGGAATGACTTGATCTGATTTGAAAATTATGATCCTGTCCAAACAGCTGATACTATAAAATCATAGGATCAAAATGCTGTTGTAGGTAGTGTTCAATCTAAATCAGGTCTTTTGGGATCCCAGGGGGCTCAGTGGTTTAGCGCCACCTTTGGGCCCAGGACGTGATCCTGGGGTCATGGGATCAAGTCCCACGTCGGCTTTCCTGCATAGAGCCTGCTTCTCCCTCTGCCTATGTCTCTGCCTCTCTCTCTCTCTGTCTCTCATGAATAAATAAATCTTAAAAATAAATAAATAAATCAGGTCTTCTGTCCCATCTTGCAGTTCACAGAAAATTTAATCCAGAATATGGAGCAAATGGCTTCAAACTTCCAAACACTGAAGAGAAACAAAAGTGAGGGAAATATATTGAAAACCTGTGCTGAAAAGAAAGGACGAGAGAGGCTGGAAACACTGCATGAGGGTGGACACCCCTGGGCCGGAGTGTGCCAGAATGTCTGTCAGCCCTCCTCCTGCTGCCATCTGCAGGCTGCCCCTTCTGCGAAGCAGTGGGACGCGCTTCCCCGCCAGGAACCTGGCCTGGCGCTGTGGCCTGTGCTGCCGAATCCACGGCAGTGCAGCCGCCAGGGTCCACCCCTGGGAGCTTGGCGGTAATGAGTCTCAGCCTGCCCTGGGAGGCCAGCAGCCACTGGGAGAAGGCTGATTGGATTGATTGGATCCTCCAATTGGCCTCCTCCCAGTGGCTGTTCCCCCCCACCCCAGTTCCAGAGAGGCTGCCCTGGCCAATACCACAGTGGACAAAGGTAAGCTATCCCCACCAGAACCATGCTGTCCAATTATGCAACTGGTAAAAATGAGGGTGCTCTCTATGAACTGATATGGAAAGATATGCAGCATGGAATGCCCAGTTACGACAGCGAGTGTGCAGTAAGCTGCTAGCATGGCGGGTTACCTACAGTAACACCCAGTCAGCCAGCACACGTCAGGATGGTTGGACTGATTCAAGTGCAGACATACTTTCCTGGTTGCTCCATGGCCATGCCCCAGTCCCTGGGTTCTCTCTATCTCCGCTGTCTACCCCAAGAAAACAGACACCTCACTGTCCCGTGATCCAGTGAATACAGAGTTGCCCCTGGCAGGGGATGGGGTCTGGCAGACCAGCAGATAATCAAGTGGGTGCAAACTACACATCTTTCAATGTCTTACTGATTTCTGAACCATGTGAATGTCACGTATTTAATAACGTAGAAATTTAAAATTTTTTTCAAAGAAAAAAAAGAATGGAAATTTTCTTGGCGGCTTTCCCCCCAAATGAATCAATAATTAATTCAGAATTTTTAATATAATGCCTATTAACATTAGCCTTTGAGTTTGATTTAAAAATGAATTAAATTAAGTCTTTCTTAGCTTTATTAAGGTATAGTTGATATAAAAAAATTACATATATTTCATGTACTATCTTGATGACTTTGGGACATATGAACACTCATGATGCCATCACAACCAAATACTAAACATATCCTCACATCAAAATAAATGAGTAATTCTTCTACAATATTAAAATATATATATACAAAGTTTAAAAACTAAAGCAGGGACGCCTGGGTGGCTACGCGGTTAAGCATCTACCTTTGGCTCAGGGCATGATCCTGGAGCCCCAAGATTGAGGCCCTCGTTGGGCTCCCTGCAGGGAGCTTGTTTTTCCCTCTGCCTGTGTCTCTGCCTCTCTCTGTGTGTCTCTCGTGAATAAATAAAATCTTTTTAAAAATAATAAAAACAAAAACTAATGCAGTGCTACCACCATTCTGTTTTCTGGATTCCAGGGGCTGCCAATTGCTAGCTTGTTGGTTTGTCCTAGAATGTCAGCTCTGTGACAACACAGAGCCCGTCTCCTGGGTTTGCCTCATCCCCAGAACCTAGGGCCAACTCGTACAAACATTTTTGAATGAATGCAGAACGTACACTTGATGAAAAAGCACACAGAGGGGATCCCTGGGTGGCTCAGCAGTTTAGTGCCTGCCTTCGGCCCAGGGAGTGATCCTGGAGACCCTGGATCAAGTCCCACGTCGGGATCAAGTCCCACATTGGGCTCCCTGCATGGAGCCTGCTTTTCCCCTCTGCCTGTGTCTCTGCCTCTCTTTCTCTGTGTCTTTCATGAATAAATAAATTTTTAAAAATCTAAAAAAAAAAAAAGAAAGAAAAAGCACACAGAGCAAAACCCATAGGATGCAGTGAACACAGTGTGCAAAGGAAAATTGTAGCTGCAAATGTCTACATTAAAGCAAAAGATAGATAGCAGGTCAATAACCCAACTTTGCACTTTGAGAAACAAAAAAAGAAAAAGAGCAAACTACACCCAAAGCTAGTGGAAGGAAAGAATAATAAAGATTTAAATAGAGATCAAGAAAAAGAATAGAAAAACAACAGTCCGTGGAAGTAGAAGTTGCTTCTTTGAAAAGATCAACACTGACAAACCTTATGTTAGGTTGACAAAGAAAAAAAGAGACATAAATCATTAAAATCAGAAATGGGCAATAGAGACATTACCAGTGACTTCACAGGAGTTAAAGGGAAAATCCCTTGAAACACACATTACCTAGAGCGACACAGTAAGGACAGGCCCAGGACCCGGTGCTTTGCTGTTGAATTCCACCAAACGTGTAAAGATGTATCCCCAATCCTGCATAAACTTCTGGACAAACTGAGAACATGCCAGCATCACACTGATGCTAAGACCAGACAAAATATCACAATAAAGGAACATTAGACCAATTTCACTTACAAATACAGATGAAAAAAAACCTCAGCAAAATACTAGCAAATCCAAGAGTACATTAAGAGGAATGTATATCATGACCAAGGGGAATTTGTCCCATCCATGCAAGGATGGTTCAACAGAAGAAAATCTATGTCACAATAACATTAATAAAATGAAGGGAAGAAAAAACACATGATTACTTCAACCGATACAGAAAAGGCATTTAACCAAAATCAAACACCCTTCCATCATCAAAAACTCTAGGAAAATTAGGAATAGAAAGGAATTTCCTCAATATTATAAAAAGCATCTATGAAAATCCCACAGAAACATCATACTCAGCAGTGAAAGGCTGAAACTTTTCCCCTAACATCAAAAACAAGACAAGGAGGCCCAGGGCTTCCACTGCCATTCAAGACTGTCCTGGGTTTTCCAGTTAGATCAGTTAGACAAGAAAAACAGAACATATTCAAACCAGAAAGGAAGAAAAATTATGTTCACAGATGACATGATCCTACATATGGAAAAAAAAATCCCAAAGAATCCAAGAGAAAGCTACCAGACCTCATGAATGAATCCAGTAAAGTTGCAGGGCACAGTATCAGTACACAAATCAACATACCAGAAATGAACAATCAAAAGGAAATTAAGAGAGCAATTCCACCTACAAATGCTGCCCAGAACAAACACACTAGTAGTAACTTTAACCAAGGTACGAAGCTTATACCCTGAAAAGTAAAAATACTAAAGGAAATTAAAGAAGACTGGAAGACTTGATATAGCTAAGACCTCAATACTGCCCAAAGTGGTCTACCAATTCAACATTCCCTCTCAAAATTTCAACAGCTTTTTTTTTTTTTTTTTTTTTGCAAAAGTGGTAAAGCTAATCCTTAAATTTATATGGAATTACAAGAGGTCCCAAATAGCCAAAGCAATCTTGAAAGAACAAAGTTGCAGAATTCACACTTAACGGATTTCAAACTTACTACAAAGCCATAGTAATCAAAACTGTGAGGTGCCGGCATAAAGACAGACATAGGAACCAATGGAATAGAATTGAGAGTCCAGAAATGAACTCAATTGATTTTCAAAGAGGGTGTGAAGTCCATTCAATGGGGGAAAGAATTATCTCTTCAATAGATGGTGCCAGGACAGCTGGAGTTCCACACATAAAAAGATGAAGTTGAACCCCTGCCACAAATCAAACACAAAAAATTAACTCAGAATGGATAAACCACCTAAATATAAAGGCTAAAACTAGCCAACAGACACATGAAAAGATCCTCAGCATCACTGATCCTTAGGGAAATGCAAATCAACACCACAATGAGATACCGCTTCACACCTGTCAGGTCAGCTATTTCCACAAAGCCAAAAAATAACAGGTGTTGGCAAGGACACAGAGAAAAGGAAATCCTCATGCCCTGCAAACTGGTGCAGCCACTCTGGAAAACAGTATGTAAGTTCCTAAAAAAAAAAAAAAATTAAAAATAGGGGCACCTGGGTGGCTCGGTGGGCAAAACCTCTGCTTTCAGCTCAGGTCATGATCTCAATGTCCTGGGATGGAGCCCCCATTGCATCAGGCTCTGTGCTCAGAGGGGAAGCTGTTTCTCCCTCTCCCTCTGCCCCTCCCCCTGCTGGTGCTGTCAAATAAACAAAATCCTATTTAAAATTTAAGAACATTAACTTTAGAATTATAATAGAATTACCCTAAAATCCAGCAATTCTGGGTATTTATTCAAAGAAAACAAAAACACCAATCTGAAGATATATGCACCCCCTACATTCACTGAAACTTTATTCACAACAGGAAAGATAACAGAAGCAACCTAAGTGTCCATTGACATACAGAAGGAGAAAGATGAGGTGGGGGGACGCACATGTGGGCGCACACATGTGAATGTTATTCAGCCATTAAAAACAATAAAATCCTACCATTTGCAACAACGTGGGTGGATCCACGTTGTTTACAGAGTAAGTCGGAGAAAGACAAATGCGACTTCACTCCTGTGTGGAATCTATAAAGCAAAGGAACAAACAAAACAGACGCAGATTCAGACAAGCTGTTGGTTACCAGAGGTGATGGAAGCGGTTGGGAGCGGGCACAATAGGTGAAGGGGATTAAGGGGCACCTATTTTTCAGGGATAAATGTTTTTTTATTTTTAAAGATTTTATTTATTTATTCATAGACACACAGGCAGAGACACAGGCAGAGGGAGAAGCAGGCTCCATGCAGGGAGCCTGATGTGGGACTCGATCCCAGGTCTTCCAGGATCACACCCCAGGCTGCAGGCGGCACCAAACTGCTGCGCCACCAGGGCTGCCCAGCGATAAATGTTGATGTACAGCACAGGAAGCACAGGCAGCGACCCCCTCATAGCTTCGCATGACAACAGAAGGTAACTAGACTATCGCGGGGATGGGTATTTTTTTTTTTTTTTTTAAGATTTTATTTAAGAGAGAGAGGGGGAGAAGGGGTAGGGAGAGGGAGAAGCAGACTTCCTGCTGAGCAGGGATCTGGGCCAGGACCTGGGGCTCCCTCCTGGGACCCTGAGATCATGACCTGCGCTGAAGGCAGAAGCTCAACCAACTG
The DNA here is from genome assembly GCF_018345385.1 of Vulpes lagopus. Lineage (NCBI taxonomy): Eukaryota > Metazoa > Chordata > Mammalia > Carnivora > Canidae > Vulpes > Vulpes lagopus. The sequence goes on along the minus strand of NC_054827.1, from coordinate 46,430,978 downwards.
AGCCACCCAGGCGCCCCTGCAGGGCTCCATTTCCTAATGTATAAAAATATCAAGTCACCATGGTATACACCTGAAATTAATGCTACACTCTTAAGGCAATTGTACTTCAATCAAAAAGAAAAGATAATCACCCAGTTGTTTTTTTTTTTTTTTTAAGATTTATTCATAGAGACAGAGCGTGGGGGGGGGGGGGGGCAGAGACACAGGCAGAGGGAGAAGCAGGCTCCATGTAGGGAGCCCGATGTGGGACTCGATTCCGGGTCTCCAGGATCACATCCCGAGCTGCAGGAGGCGCTAAACCGCTGCACCACCCGGGCTGCCCTCACCCAGTTTTTTTAAAAAGCTAAAGCCAGGGTCCCTGGTTGGCTCCGGTTTAGCGCCGCCTTTGGCCCGAGGTGTGATCCTGGAGACCTGGGATCGAGTCTCGCGTTGGGCTCCCTGCATGGAGCTTGCTTCTCCCTCTGCCTGTGTCTCTGCCTCTCTGTCTCTCATGAATAAATAAAATCTTTTAAAAAAGAAAATAAATAGTAACCAGAATGTAAGTAAGTTGGGACCCTCGCATCTTGCTGGTGGGGACGTGATGCGGCCGTGGCAGGCGCTGGAAAACCCAGCTAGGGCTCCCCTCCCAGGTACACACACAGTAGGGGTGGACACCCGTCCCGCACTCCACGGGTGCTTGTGGGCCAACCTCACCGCAGCACCAGGCACAAAAGCTCAAACATGCAAACGACCCCAACAAGGAATGGGCACAGGAGCGGCAGAGGAGCCACAGGACGGACTACTCTCTGCTCGTAGAAATGGCAATCAGGTCGCCCGGGGGCTCAGCGGTTGCACGTCAGCCTTCAGCCCAGGGCGTGACCTCGGGGTCCTGGGTTCGAGTCCCACGTCGGGCTCCGTGCATGGAGCCTGCGTCTCCCGCTGCCTGTGTCTCTGCCTCTCTGTCTGGTTAATAAATAAAATCTTTAAAAAACAAAACAAAACAAAAAAGGGAATCCTGACCCCTGCTCCAACGTGGACCCACCTTCAGCACATGCTCAGTGAAACAAGCTCCGAGACAGGAACCGCACCACCGCACCCGCACGGGGCCCAGGGACAGGAGTAGCGAAGGGTACTGGGAGTGGTTACCGCTCGGACGGTCCCCACTGGCCCCCCATCCCCAGGAATACCCCGACCCCATGGCCGCCCAGCTGCCCGCGCACAGCGCTCTTCCTTCCTCACGGGAACGACCTCCGGAGGGAAACCGCACTCGCACACGCACTCGCCACTCCTCCCCCGGCGGCCACCCGGCGTCGGGGCCGCAGAGACCCCGCCCGCCCACTGCAGGCCCCCGGCCCACGCCACGACCACGCCGGCGCTGCTCTGTGACGTCAGGCCACGCCCGAGCGGCCGGGGCGGGCCTTCTTCTCCAGGGGCGGGACTGCGTGCTGACGCCACACGCCGGGGCGGGATCAAGAGTTTGGTGCCCCGGAGTGGGGTGTCGGCGCCTCATTCGGGTGGAGCCGAGCCGGGGACAGGTAAGCGCGCGCTGCCGCTGGGCCTGGGCTGGTGCGGGAGGACCCGCGCCCTCGGGCAGGAGGCGGGGGGCGTGGCAGAGGGCGAGGGCGCCGCAGCCTCGTTGTCGCAGGCGCCGCGGTGACAGGGAGTGAAGCCGGATGGAGCAGAGCTGACGGCGGGAGGTGGGCGGGACGGGGCCTGATGGACGACCGTGGCAGCCAATGGGACGGCGAGGGCCGTCTGACGGGCGGAGATTGGCGGGCGCTGGCGCGCGCAGACGTCGCGGGGGGCGCGCAGTGGCGCGCTATTGGCTGTGTGGGGCGTGGGGTGGGCCTCGCGGCGGATGTGAGGGAACGGGCGCCGCGGGCAGGGTGACCCCCAAGGTCGGGGAGGCGTCACACGGGAGCCGCCCGGCGCCGTCCTCTGCCGGCTCGGAAGGGTGGCGCGCCCTTGATGGAGCGGCTGCGGGCCGTGGGGCCTGCTCCGCCCGCCGCCGCCCTGGCTGCGCGCCCCGGGAGACGCCCTTGAGAAGACCGAGGGCAGCACCCCGAGGACTCAGTATCCCTCCGGACTCAGTACTCCCCCGTACTCCACTTTCTCCTTACGGTCCTGGGGAGACGCCCTTGAGCACACCACCCGCAGCACCCCACGGACTTAGTACCTCTTCGGACTCAGACTACTCTTTACTCCTTCACCCTGTGGTCCTGGGGGGATAACCTTGAGGGCAGCACCCCCAGGACTTAGTACCTCTCCGGACTCAGTACTACTCTTTACCACTTCTTCACCCTGTGGTCCTGTGGGGACAACCTTGAGCACACCACCTGCAGCACCCCGAGGACTTAGTACCTCTCCGGACTCAGTACTACTCTTTACCACTTCTTCACTCTGTGATCTAGGGGGGACGACCTTGAGCATACAACCTTCAGCACCCCGAGGACTCAGTACCTCCTCTCTTCCCTGTGGTCATGGGGGATCGCCCTTGAGCACACCACCAGCAGGACCCCAAGGACTCAATACTCCTGGACTCAGTACTCCTCTGTACTTCTTCTTCATCCTGTGGTCCCAGGGGGACATTCTTGAGTACACCACCCACAGTGCCCCAAGGACTCAGTACTCCTCCAAACTCAGTACGTCTTACTCCTTCTCCCTGTAGCCCTGGGGAGATGCCCTTGAGCACACCACCCGCAGCACCCTGGGGACTCAGCACCCCTCCAGACCCAGTACTCCTTTCCCTCTTCCCTGTGATCTTGGGTATATGCCCTTGAACTCACCATCTGTAGGACCCCAGAGACTTAATACCCATCCTTCTCTCTGTGGTCCTGGACACCACCCAGACTCAGTACTCCTCCCTAGCCCTCCTTCTCCCAGATGTCCTGGGAGGATGCCTTTGAGCACACCAAACCCAGAGCCCCTTGGACTGTCTACTTCTCCAGACTCAGTACTTCTTCTTACCCCTCCTTCTCCCAGTGGTCCTGGAGGGATGCCCTTGAGCACAACACCCACAGCGCCCTGTGGACCGTCTACTCCTCTAGACTCAGTGGTCCTCATTACTCGTTTTTCTCCCAGTGGTCCTGGGGGGACGCCCTTGAGCACACAACCCACAGCACCCCATGGACTGTCTACTCCTCCAGACTCAGTACCCTTCCTTACTCCTCCTCCCAGACATCCTAGGAGGATGCCTTTGAGAACACCACCCACAGAGCGGCATGGACTGTCTATTCCCCCTAATTCAGTACTCCCGCTTACCCCTCCTACTCCCAGGGATCCTAGGGGGACGCCCTTGAGCACACTACCCACAGCACGCCATGGACTGTTTACTTCTCCAGACTCAGTACTCCTCCTTACTACTTCTCCCAGTGGTCCTAGGAGGACGCCCTTGAGCACACCACCCCCAGAGCCCCACAGACTGTCTACTCTGCCAAACTCAGTACTCCTCCTTACTTCTCCCAGTGGTCCTGGGGGGACGCCCTTGAGCACACCACCCACAGCGCCCTGTGGACTGTCTACTCCTCTAGACTCAGTACTCTTCCTTTGCCCTCCTCTTAGACACCCTAAGAAGATGCCTTTGAGCACACCACCCACAGAGGCCCATGGACTGTCTACTCCTCCAGACTCAGTACTCCTTCTTACCTCTCTTTCTCCTAGACGTCCTAGGAGGACGCCCTTGAGCACACCACCCACAGAGCAGTGTGGATTGTCTACTTCCCCAGACTCAGTATTCCTCTTTGCCCCTCCTCCCAGTGGTCCTGGGGGTACACCCTTGAGCACAGCACTTGCAGCGCCTTGTGGACTGTCTACTCCAGGTTCAGTACCCCTCCTTACTCCTCCTTCTCCCTGACGTCCTAGGAGGACGCTTTTGAGCACACCACCCACAGAGCCCCTTGGACTGTCTACTCCGCCAGACTCAGTACTCCTCACCCCTCCTCCCAGTGGTCCTGGGGGGACGTCCTTGAGCACACCACCCACAGAGCCCCATGGACTGTCTACTCCTCCAGACTCAGTACTACTACTTACTTCTTCTCTCAGATGTTCTAGGAGGATGCCTTTGAGCACACCACCCACAGAGTGGCGTGGACTGTCTACTCCCCCAGACTCACTACTCATCTTTACCCCTCCTCCCAGTGGTCCTGGGGGTACACCCTTGAGCACAGCATCCGTAGTGCCCTGTGGACTACTTCTCCAGGTTCAGTACTCCTCCTTACCCCTCCTTCTCCCAGTGGTCCTGGGGGGACGCCCTTGAGCACACCACCCACAACGCCCTGTGGACTGTCTACTTCTCCAGTCTTGGTACTCCTCCTTACTCCTCGTCCTCCCACTGGTCCTGGGGGGACGCCCTCAAGCACACCACCTGCGGCATACCATGGAATCAGTACCCATCTTTCTCCCTTACCTCATACCCATTCTTCTCCTTGCAGTCCTGGGGTGATACCTTTGAGCACACCACCCATACTTCCCTGGGGACTCATTACCTCTCCAGACTCAGTACTCCACCTTACCCATCCTTACTCTGTTCCTGGGGAGACACCTTTAAACACAGCATCCACAGCACCACATGGATCCCCTACTCCCCCAGACTCTGTACTCCTTCTTACTTCTCCTTCTCCCTGTAGTCTTGGGGGGGACACCTTTGAACACACCGCCCCGGAGATTCAGTACACCTTTGGACTCAGTACTCCTCCTTACCCATCCTCCCTGTGGTCCTGGGGAGACACCCTTGAGGAGACCACCCACTGTACCCCATTGGCTCCATACCCCTCCTCCTCCCTGTGGTCCTGGGGAGACACCCTTTAGCACACCAACTGTACCACCCTAGGGACTCAATACTGCTCTAGACTCAGTACTCCTCCTTACCCATCTTTTTCCCTGCAGTCCTGGGGAGACGCCCTTCAGCCCACCACCTGCACCATCCCAGGGACTTAGTACCCATCCTTCTTCCTGTGGTCCTAGGGAGACACCCTTGAGCAGACCACCCAGAGCACCCCATAGACTTTGTACCCATTCTTCTTCCTTTTGTCCTGGAGGGATGCCCTTGAGTACACCACTTGCAGCAGCCCATGAACTCACTACCTCTCCAGACCCAGTATTTCTCTGTATTCATTCTCTCTCTCGTGCTGGGGGGATACTCTTGAGCACACCATCTGTAGCACCTAGGGTACTTAGTACCCCTTCAGATTTAGTATTTCTCTGTATCCATCCTTCTGTCTGTTCTAGGGAGACATCCTTGAGTGGACCACCCATAGCACCCCAGGGACTCACTAGGCTCAGTACTCCTTTCTGTCCATCTTTCTTCATGCACTCCTGGGGTGACACCCTTGAGCACACCACCCCATGTACTCAGTTCCCTTCCAGACTCGGTACCCAACCTTACCCATTTTTCTCCTTGTGCTCCTGGAGTGATACCCTTGAATGTACCACCTACAGCACCCTGTGGACTAAGTACCCTTACGGACTCAGTATCCGCTTTACTCATCCTCCCTGTGTGCCTGGGGAGACAACCTTGAATGCACCACCTGCAGTACTCCAGACTCAGGACCTCTCTGGACTGAGGACTTCACCTTACCCGTTCTTCTCCCTGTGGTCCTGGGGAGACACCTTTGAATGGACCACCAATAGCATCCTGTGGACTCAGTATCCCTCCAGACTCAATACTCTTCCTTACTCATTCTCCCTGCACTCCTGGGGGGATGCCCTTGAGCACATCACCCACAGTACCCCATGGACTCAGTACCCATCCTTCTCCCTGGGATCCCTTGAGCAGACAACCCACAGCACCCTGTGGACTCAGTACTTCTCCAGACTAAGTACTTCTTTGTATTCATCCTTCTCCCTGTGGTCCTGGGGAGACTCCCTTGAGCAGACCACCCTCAGTATCCCATGGGCTTGGTACTCCTCCAGACTCAGTACCCCACCTCATATATCCTTCAACCTGCGCTTTTGAGGAGATGCCCTTGAGTGGGCCACCCACAGCCTTTCATGGACTCAGTTCCCCTCCAGACTGAGTACCCTCCCTTACCCATCCCTCTCTCTCCATTCCTGGGGGGACACCCTTGAGCAGACCACCCACAGCAGCCCATGCTCAGTACCCCTTCAGACTCAGTATCCTGCATACTCATCTTTCTCCCTACACTCTGGGGAAGACACACTTGAGCAGAGGATCCACAGCACCCTGTGAACTCAGTACTCCTCTGCACCCACTACCCCACCTTACCCATCCTTCCTGTGCTCCCAGGGGGACACCCTTGAGCGTATTTAATCTCCACAGCACTCTGTGTACTCGGTACCCCTCCGTAACCTGGACCCTGCCATATCCATTCTTCTCCCTGCACTCCTAGGGTGATAACCTTAAAAATATTTAATGTTCAGATCATGCTGTATATTTAGTACTCTTCTGGACTCAGCACCCTGCCTCCCCCATCCTTCTCCCTGAGGTCCTGGGGTGACGTGCTTAAGTGTACCACCATGCAGCACCTGTGTACTCAGTACCCCTCCATCCTCAGCACCCCATGTACCCATCCTCTCTGCACTCTTGGAGTGACGCCCCTAAGCATATTTAGCCTCCACAGCACTTTCTGTACTTAGCACTTCTCCGTACTCAGTACCCCACGATTCCAATCCTTCTCCTTGGCGCTTCTGGGGAGCCCTTGAGCAGACCACCCTGCATCACCCACAATACTTGTCCTTTTTCTGGAGGTTGGATGGCCTGTGATGAGATGAGGCACATTTCTTGTAGTAGCACACCACTAGTGTACCTCTTCTGCCTCATGGAGCTGCCAAACAGAAGTGTAAGTTGTGTTTCAAGACTCAGTAGAATCTGGGGGCATCGGCGTTGGTGGTGTAGGGGTGAGCATAGCTGCCTTCCAAAATGCAGTGGAGAAGTGGTAGTTGCAGAACAGAGGACAGATGAATCCAAGGCCTGAGGAGTGCCCTCTGTTTTGGTTTCTGTGTGCCGTGTCCTGCAGTCCCGTACTGTGAAGCAGGGACTGGAGGCATACTTCCAGGCTCACTGCTCCAAGCAGCTTCAGGACCAGTGACCTGGAATGAAGCCTTGTTCATGGAAGAACAGCGTGACAAACAGTAGCAGTAGGTGTGACAGTAAAACTACAGTGTTTTCATGTGGACATGCTTTATGTGAAAGTACGCAGTACAGTTCTAGCTTTGCAAATTAGCCAAGGACTGGATCTTGGAAAGCTGGAGAAAGATCAGAGTTTTCGATAACTGAGAGCACTTTCCACATTTCAGTTTTTTTCCTTTGCAAAACTTTAGAGATACAACTCGTGTGCTGTGCCATTCACTCATTTAAAATGTACAATTAGGGCAGCCCCGGTGGCTCAGTGGTTTAGCGCCGCCTTCGGCCCAGGGCCTGATCCTGGAGACCCGGGATCGAGTCCCATGTCAGGCTCCCTGCATGGAACCTGCTTCTCCTTCTGCCAGTGTCTCTGCCTCTCTCTCTCTGTCTGTCATGAATAAATAAATAAAATCTTTAAAAAGTAAAATAAAATAAAATGTACAATTAGGTTGCCTGAGTGGCTCACTAGGTGAAGCATCTGCCTTCAGCTCAGGTCATGATCCCGGAGTCCTGGGATCTAGCCCCGCATCAGGCTCCTCTGTTTGGGCTTTCTCTCTGTCAAAATAATAAATAAAATATTCTATAAAAAAATAGAATACACAAAGGATTTGTAGGGTATTCACACTTATACAGCCATCGCCACAGTTCAGTTACTTTTAAAAACTAATTTCAGGGGTCCCTGGGTGGCGCAGCGGTTTGGTGCCTGCCTTTGGCCCAGGGCGCGGTCCTGGAGACCTGGGATCGAATCCCGCATCGGGCTCCCGGTGCATGGAGCCTGCTTCTCCCTCTGCCTGTGTCTCTGCCTCTCTCTCTCTATCATAAATAAATTAATTAATTAATTAATTAATTAATAAAATAAATAAAATAAGATAAAATAAATAAAATAAAGTAAATAAAATAAAATAAATAAAATAAAATAAATAAAATAAAATAAAAAATAAAAACTAATTTCAGGGGATCCCTGGGTGGCGCAGCGGTTTAGCGCCTGCCTTTGGCCCAGGGCACGATCCTGGAGACCCGGAATCGAATCCCACGTCAGGCTCCCGGTGCATGGAGCCTGCTTCTCCCTCTGCCTATGTCTCTGCCTCTCTCTCTCTCCCTGTGTGACTATCATAAATAAATAAAAATAAAAAAAAAAACTAATTTCAGAAGCATGAATTTCTGTGGGTCTCATTTAAATTTGCAGTTTATTAACTACCAAACTTTTACCATGTTTATTGTATGTATATTATACCTACACAGTTGTGTACTTGTGTACATATCGGTCTACTTTTAACCGATCTCACTCCTCTTTGCCCCATTAAAAAAATACTGTACTATGTACTTTTTAAATTTTTAGATAGTTTACTTTGGGATAACTGCAGCTATTGAGATTTATTTTGATTACTGTACCTATAAATTTATCATATGCAGTTACAACAGATAGTGCAGAGAGATCCCAGCACCCCTTTACCTGGTTTCCTCAAATGGTAACATTTTGCAAAAACTAAAGTATGGTATCACAACCAGGTACTGGCATTGGTACCAGCCAAGATACAGAATATTTCCCTCATCACAAGGATCTCTCCTGTTGCCTTTTTATAGCCACATATTCTTTCCTCCTGCCTCCATCTTATTAGCTTCTGGCAGCCACTAATCTACTCTCCATTTCTCTGATTTTGGCAAATGATGTGTGTTATAGAAAGAGAATCGTAAGGCACATAACTGTTTGGGATTGGCTTTTTCCACTCCTCATAATATTCTGAAGATGAATGCAGCTTTCTGCCTGCATCAGTAGCTCTTTTTTATGCCTCCAAGCCAAGAATACACCACCACCCATTAAAGGACATTGAGTTGTTTCCATTCTTGGACTATTACAAATAAGGCTCCTAGAAACATTCATATGCAGGTTTTTATGTGAACATAAGTTTTTCTCTCTCTGGGATAAATGCCTAGGAGTGCAATGACGAGGTCATTCGGTGGCTGCATGTCTGGTCCTTTAAGAAATAGCCAAAATTTCCATGGTGGCTGTGCCATTTTACTCTCCCACGGGGAATGTATTTACGATCCACTTTCTCTACATCCTTGCCAGCATTTCGTAATGTCACTATTTTTTTTTTTAATTTTAGCCATTCTAATAGCTGTGTAGCGATGTCTCGTGGTTTCAGTTTACATTTCCCTGATGGCTAGTGATGTTGAACACATTTTTGTGTGCTTATTTGCCATCTGTATAGTGTCATGTTGTTTTGCCCATTTGGTCTTTTGCCCATTTTATGATATGTATATTTTTTAATGTTGAGTTTTGAGAATTCTTTATATATTTTAGGCCTTTGTTGAATATGTGGTTTGCAAATATTTTCTCCTCTTTTGTAGCTTGTCATCTCCTTAAGATGTTTTGCAGGGCAAAAGTTTATAATTTTGATGAAGTCCAGTTTATCAATTTTTGTCTTTTATGGATTGTGCTTTTAGCATCAAGTTTAAGAACTCTGCTAGTTCTAGTTCCTGAAGATTTCTTGTTATGTTCTTTTCTATAAGTTTCATGGTTTTTTGTTGCACATGTAAATCTGACTCTTGAGTTAATTTCCGTATAAGGTATTAAGTTAGTTTGAGATGTGTTTGTTTTGTTTTGAGAGGAGGTTGCCAATGAATATCCAACTTATGCTATTTGTTGAAAAGACTATTCTTCCTCCATTGAATTGCTTTTGCAGTTTTGTCCGAAATCAGTTGTGTTTGTATGGGTCTATTTCAGAGTTCTCTATTCTGTTACTAGAATTTTTGTTCATCTTACCATCAATACCACACAGTCTTGATTACTGCAACTACATAATTTTGAAGTCAAGTAGGTTGGTTCTTCCCACTTTATTCTCTCTTTTCAAAATTGTTTTAGCTAATCTAGTTCCTTTGCCTTCTCCTAAAAATTTTAGAATAATTTTAACCTCTATCTACAAAAAATAAGTTATTGGAGTTTTGATAAGAATTGTATTATACTGGTATATCAGTTTGGTAATAATCAATATCCTGACCATGTTCAGTGTTCCAATCAGTGAACATGGTGTGTTTCTCCACTTATTTAGATTTTTAAATTTTTTCATCAGTGTTTTGTAGTTTTCAGCCTACCTGCACATGTTTTGTTGGACTTAAAACTAAATATTTCTTTTTAAAGTTTTTCGGCTTTCATGTATTTGGTAATAGCATATAGAAATACTGTTGATTTTTATATGTTTATCTTGTATTCTCTGACCTGCTGAATTCATTTATTCTGTGAGGAGTTTTGTAGATTCCTTGAGGTTTTATATAAAGACAATCATGTCATCTGCAGATAGAAGTAGTAGAAGTAGTTTCCTTTCTTAATCTCTGACCTGGCTTTTCAGTTCCTTTTCTTGCCTTTTTGTTCTGGCAACAATTCTCAGTACTGTGTTGAATAGTAGACATGAGAGTAGACATCCTAATGTTGCTGCCAGTTTTAGAAAGAAGTCTCTTTTTCAGTCTCTTTTTTCAATCTCTTTAGTATGTTAGCGGGATGTTTTTGTGGTGCTCTGTATCAAGTCGACATCCCTCTCTACTCCTAGCTTTCTGAGGGTTTTTATCATGAGTGGGTGTTGAATTTTGTCACATGCTTTGTCAGCATCTATTGATATGATCATGTGATTTTTCTTCTCTAGCTTGTCAATATGGTGGATTACATTGTTGTTTTTTTTCTTGAGTAGTGAACAAGCCTTGCCTCCCTGGAATAAATTTCACTAAAGTATAATTGTGTCTGTGTATTGCTTAATTCTATTTGCTGAATTTTTGTTGTTGTTTTTGAATTGGTGTCTTATATTTTCTGGAATAGTTTGTGTAGGATTGGAATTAATCTTTAAACATATGGTATGATTCCCTAGTGAAATCATCTGCGCCTGAAAATTACTTTTTGAGATTTTAATTGCATATTAAATTTCTTTAATAGTTGTGGAATTATAAAGTTACCTATTTCAAGTTGGGTCAGTTGTGACAGTTTGTACTTCTGTTGAGTTCCTCTATATCCTTGTTCATCTTACATCTAGCTGCTCTATCCCTTGTTGAAAGAGGGCACTTGAAGTCTCCAACTATAATTGTGAGTTTCTCTTTTCCCTTTTATTAGTTTGGTTAATATATTTTGCACTTACATTATTTGATGTATATCCAGGATTAGTATTATCTTCTTAGTGGATTGATCTATTATCATTATATAATGTCTCTGTCTTGTATTTTTTTTTTTTTGCTATTGTGTCTACTTTATCTGATAATACTGCACTTCTGCTTTTCTTTGATTAATGTTTGCATGATATGTAATTTTTCACCTTTTGGCTTTCCGTCTTTATCATTTTGTTGGAATTGAGTTTCCTATAGATTTGCATATAGTTGGATCCTTTTTTATCCACTTTGCCAATCTGTTTTCTATTTGGTATATTTAGATCCTTTATACTTAAATGATTGTTTATATTAGGAGTTAAATGTCTTTCTTTGTTTTCTGTTTTTTCTTTGTTGTCTTTTTATGACTTCTTACAGAGTATTTGAACATATGTTAAAACCTTTTATTTATATATAGTGATTTTGAGTATGTGTCTTTGAATAGCCTTTTTAGTGGTTGTGTATAATAGTATGTGTATATATGTGTGTGTGACTTATTATAGTTTATTGGTGTCATCATTATATCAGTTCGAGGGAAGTGTAGAAACCATACCTCCATTTACATCTCTTTATCCTCCCTCATTTATCTTAAATATTATCTCTACATATGTTTAGAACCATATCAAACATGTTGCAATTTTTGCCTCATCTATCACACATAATTAGAAGATTCAAGAGGAGAAGGAAATATTTACCCATTTTTATTCCTCTTTATTTCCTGATGTTATAAGATTCCTTATCTTATCATTTCATTTCTGTTCAGAGAATTTCATTTAGCCATTTATTTAAGGAAAGTCTGCTGGAGGCATATTCTGTTAGTTTTTCTTCATCTTTTCATTCCCAAAGGCTATTTTCATTGGATTCTGGGTTCACAGTGATGCCTTCAGCACTTGGAAGAGTATCCTGCCACTTTCTCTTGGCCTCCAGTTTCTGGTGAGAGATATGCCCTTCAAATTGTTTGTAGTTTTCGGGTTTGATTATGGAGTGTCTTACAGTGGGTTTCTTTGGGTTTATTCTTTTTTGGGGTCCACTAAGTTTCTCAAATCTGTAGGTTTATGTCATTTGCCAAATTTGAGAAGGTTTTGCCATTATTTCTTTGAATACTTTTTCAGCTCCTACCTCTTCATTTTTCTCTTGAGATTCTTTTTTTTTTTTTTTTTTAAGATTTTATTTATTTATTCACGAGAGACACACAGAGTGGCAGAGACACAGGCAGAGGGAGAAGCAGGCTCCACACAGGGAGCCTGATGCAGGACTTGATCCTGGGACTCCAGGACCACGCCCTGGGCCAAAGGCAGGCGCTAAACTGCTGAGCCACCCAGGGATCCCCTTCTCTTGAGATTCTGATGACATTTTCACATCATTGATAACATGGCATTCATATTCATCATGAAATCTTGTGTTACGGTCCCATGTGTCATTTTTCTTTTCAGTGTGTATTCCCTGTTGTTCAACTTGGATAATTTTTTTGTTCTTTCTTTGTTCACTGAGTTTTTTCTTTCCTTTTCATTCTGCAGTTTAGCCCATCCATCAGTTTTATTTTGGTGGTTGTATTTTTCAGCTCTGAATTTCCATTTGGTTCTTTTTTATGTCCTTCATTTCTTTGTTGAGGTTTTTTTTTTTTTTTAAGATTTATTTATTTATTCATGAGAGACACAGTCTGAGAGAGGCAGAGACATAGAGGGAGAAGCAGGCTCCTCTGGGACGCCTGGGTGGCTCAATAGTTGAGCATCTGGCTTCGGTTCAGGGAGTGATCCCGGAGTCCTGGGATCGAGTCCCACATCGGGCTCCCTGCGTGGAGCCTGCTTCTCCCTCTGCCTGTGTCTCTGCTTCTCTCTCTGTGTGTGTCTCTCATGAATAAATAGATAAAATCTTTTTTTAAAAAAGAGAGAGCAGGGGCAGCCCCAGTGGCGCAGTGGTTTAGCACTGCCTGCAGCCCAGGGTGTGATCCTGGAGACCCAGGATCGAGTCCCATGTCAGGCTCCCTGTGTGGAGCCTGCTTCTCCCTCTGCCTGTGTCTCTGCCTCTCTCTCTCTCTCTCTCTCTGAATAAATAAATAAAATTTTTTAAATTAATTAATTAAAAAAGAGAGAGAGGGGGAGAGAGAGCAGCAGGCTCCTTGAAGGGAGCCTGATGACAGGACTTGATACCGGATCCAGGGATCACGACCCAAGCCGAAGGCAGGTGCCCAACCACTGAGCCACCCAGAAATCCATTTGTTGAGGTTTTAAAAAAAATTTTTTTTTTACTTGTTTGCGAGCATGTTCATAGTTGCTCAAGGATGCATTTTGAAGCTGGCTCCTTTAAACTTTTTGCTAGATAATTCTAACATTTCTGCCTTCTTGGTGCCTATAGATTGTCCTTGTTTGTTTGTTTTGATTGAGATCATCCTGGTTCTTGATGTGGTGAGTGATCTTTGGTTAGGTCTTGGACATTTTGCGTGTTACATTGAGACTCTGAATCTTAAATACCTGAACACAGCAGAATAGGCTTTTGCTGACGCTGCTGGAGGTCAGCAGGTGCTGCCTGGTTATACTGGGCAGGGGTGGAATCCAGGCTCTCCACCCAGCCTCCTTGGTATCTGTGGGGAGGGACTCCTTGGTATTGCTGTGTGGACATAAGTTCTCCATTAAGCCTTTGTGATTCAGCCCTGCCGGGGAGGGGAACAGTACCACCCTGTTACTGCTGGGCACAGTGGAATGCCAGCTTCCTCCTGGCTTCCACTGAGCTTGTAGGGGTCCCCTGCGGGGATGGAAGTCCCTGATCTTCTCTGACACCACCACTTGGGGTAGAGGTGGGCCACAGTGTTTTCTGTGGGGTTGGCTGCAGGCTACAATAGAGCAATTATTGTCCAAAAATGTTCTCTCTTGCTCTGCAAACCATTCCTGGTCCTTTGACCAGAGATCAGGCTTTGTTTGCAGCTTTGTCTATGTTAGCATGTCTGGGTTACCAGTTTCTTTGGTACCTAGTCTGGAATACATGAAGCAGAAAGAAAATCGAGGACTTGATGGTGTGTCTTTTTGGTTCCCAGATGTCTTCCCAGTCTGCCTCCTCTCACTTCACCTTTCTGTCTTTTGTTTGGTTTGAATGCAACGTCTATTTCTTTAGTTGCATTTAGTGGGAAACAGGAGTCCTGTATGTGCCTTTGGGTTTTTCCTAAGATTTATTTATTTTAGGGGGAGGAGCAGAGGGAGCAGGAAAGAGAAACCCCAAGCAGACCCCGCACTGGGTGCAGATCCTGATATGGGGCTCAATCTCACGACCCTGAAATCATGGCCTGAGAGGAAACTGAGAGTCAGGTGCTTAACTGACTGAGCCACCCAGGCGCCCCTTGTATGTGCCTTTAAACTTTTTAGTAAATACTGACAGATGGCCTTCTTTCTATAAATACTTCATAATTTATACCCTGATCAACACCCTTGATACACCTGTGTAGCTATGCTCCCGAGCACAGTCACAGTCTGGGCAAGGATGGGTCAGCCTCAGACCTACACACTGAAGCTTGCTGGGGGTTCTGACTTTGAGGTGGAAGTCCCTCCCAGTAATCTGGTCAGCTACCCACTCCACATTAATTTATGTTTAGTTTTACCTAAGCCTTTTAAGAACTATCATTAATTGGTCTTTTTCTCCTGCTGGTGAGTAGTAATTCATTCATCATAGAACACTCGCAAAGCCTTCAAAGTGCTTTCATATTTGTACCATAATCACAAGAAGTGAGAGGAGGGAGCAGGAGTGATTGTTGCCTTCACTTTCTGGCAAAGGAACCTGAACACGGAGCCAGTGACTTGTCTGAGGCTCACGCAGGAACTTAGAGTCACTCTGCCTATTTGCCCTGCCCTCAACCATCCTTTCTACCTAGTAATGGCAAAATACTTCTGCAGTTTGAAAGTGATCCTCACTACCTGCCTTTCCTTCAGTATATGTTTGATGAGGCGTCACAAGTGAAAGACATGGAATTCTTCGAGATTCTCAGCCAGTAAGGGGAGAGCTCCTACTCGTGCTTTCTCTGTCCGTGTTTTTGTATCACTGCCAGAAGTACCGTAACTGCAGCCATGGAAGTAACAGCTATAGGTATGTAGCAAATATTGCTTTCTTGGTTCGTCCCAAGAATCTCGATGAGTCTGAAACCGTAAAAGAAAAAGAGAAAGAAGAATGTCTTCAAGATGAGTTGTTGTTCTTTTGAAATGGTTGTCAGGCAACAAACACATACTGGAAACAGTCACTCTGTTCCTCAGACTCATTTCCTGAGGAGCTGCCTCGGCTGTTTTTGCTAGACCCTGCCTGTGTACTTGCACCTCTGCCTCGCTGACGTGACCTTGATAGCATCAGGAGGCAGTTTATCTAGCATTCTGTGTATGGGGAGGTGGCCTTGGGTAAAGTGCGTGCCCAACTTGGGAAGGGCCAGGCACAGATAAAGTCTCATTTTATGTCAGCATATAGTTTCCTAAGGGCAGTATACCAAATCCTTAATAACAAATTTTGCCTTGGTTTCTGCTTACCTTAAATGTACTTTTTCTCAAATGTACGGATCTATACCTGTATCTACATGAAATTAACAGGTTACAAATAGTGTCATTTGTGTACTTTACTGATGCAAATAGATTCACTTTTATTTTTTCTGAGACTTTATTTTTGAACAACTTCTTTGATACAATTCACATATGATACAATTCACCCACTTAAATTTCACAATTGGGTGTTTCCCCAGTAGACTAGAGGGTTGTGCAGCAGTCATCATAATCTGGTTGTAGGGCATCTCCATCCTCCTCCAAAGAAAATCCACACCCATTCATAGACACGTGTCCTCTCCTCTCTGCTCCCAGCCCCTCACAGCTACCAGTAGGCTCTGTAGAGATTGACCTGTTCTGAACATTTTATGTGAGTGTAATCATATAACCTGTTGTTTTTTGTGGATGGCATTCTTCACTTAACACTTTGAAGGTTCATCTGTGTCACAGCACGCATCCATATTGCATCCTTTTTTATTATCAACGACCGTCACATTGTATGGCTATTATAGCACCTTCCGTACACCTTCCATCAGTTGAAGGACATCTGGGCTGTTGCCATGTTTTGGCAGTGATGGAAAATGCTACTGTGAACATTTACATACAAAGGTTTACATAGACATAGGTTGTTGTTTCTCTTGGTCATGTACCTAGGAGTGGAATTGCTGAGTCATACGGCAGCTCTGTGTTTAACCACATGTTCCCCGGCGGCCGCACCAGCTTGCATTCCGACCAACCGTACGTGAGGGCTCTGGTTTCTCTACGGCCTCCACAGCACCTGTTTTCTCTTTGATCATGTCTAGTCTCGTGGGCATCAAGTAGTATCTTACCATTTTGATTTGAAGTTCCGGAATTAATAATGATTTTGAACGTCTTTTAACATGTTTGTTGGCCATTTGAGTATATTCTTGGGAAAAACGTCTACTCATGTCCTATGGTGGTTGTTTGATTTGGTTATTTTTCTCTTTACTGTTGACTTAGAAGACGGTTTTTAAGTGTATTCAATCATGTGATTTGTGAATGTTTTTCCTATTCAGTGTTTGTGTTTTTCTTGATGGTGTCTGTGATGATGCACAAAGGTTTTTATTTTGGAAGTTCCCATTTGTTCATTTGTTTGTACTTCTGGTACTCTTCGCTGAGTCAGGACGACAAAGATTTACAACATTGTAACTCAGGAGGTATAAAAGTTACGAGTATTACAGTTCTTTTAGCTCTTGCATTTAGGTCTCTGTTCCATTTTGAGTTAACTTTCTATATGGTTTGAGATAGGGGTTCAGTTTCATGCTCTTATCTGTGTACTGTGTTTGTCCCAACACCATCTGTTGAAAAGTGTACTTTCTGGCACCTTTGTCAAATGGAAATATTCATCCAAACCAGAGTCAGAACACTTGGACTTTTGGGATAACCCAGAGTTTTCATGAAAGTGAACAATTAAATGTCTGTCCCAAATGATGCACTATTCTCACAGTGACTCTGGAATTGGAAGGACGGAATCTGGTTCTTCCACATCTGGAATGGTAAACCTAGTGTCTGCTTGGAGCTGTCAGAGCATGAACATCCTGGGGTGGAGCCGCCTGCTGACGAGCAGTCTTTCTGACGAGTCATCTAAAGGGAAGTTTGACAGTCGCCATCTATCCTGGTGACCATCTGGGCAGCCCTAAGCTGTGTGTCACACTCAGTGATTGCACAGCAGCTAGATAACATGGGTCATTTGCAGTGTCATGTTGGAAGGACCGCATTTGGCAGAACAAGAAATGAGCAGTTTTGTGGTTGTCAGTGTGGTACCTGTGTCACTGGGCATCACAGCTGCTGAATAATGACAGTTAGTGGAGGTGAAACTACGGTGTCCCGGGAGGAGAGCCCAATGCAGAGACCGTGGTGTGGCTCAGGAGGCCCAGATGACGGTGACGCTGGAGGGAGGCACAGGTGGTTTCCTCTGTACCTCTATATTAAAGTGATGGTGGTGGTGTTTGCAGCCGCGCAGTGGAGAGACGCCTGGGGAGGGACAGGGTAGGTGGCCATGACTCCAAGGTGGAAACGGCACAGGCTGAGATCGCCTTCTGTGGCCACATTTGAGACTTGCAGCCTGCCCGTCTTGACCCTGTAAGGGGCAAATTTTCATTTATTGTTTAGTTGGTTTTCAGAGCACCTGCTCTGCTTTTTCCTTTTGTTGGCCTGTCTTTTCCAAGCAGCAGAGCAGGCAGGCGCCCTGCCCTGTGTCCGAGACCTTGTGTGTGTATTCTTAGCATGTCTGGGCCAAAAGGAACAGTTCCTGTAAACAGTACGCAGAGGGGCAGCTGGGTGGCTCAGCAGTTTAGCACTGCCTTCAGCCTGGGGCCTGATCCCGGAGACCAGAGATCGAGTCCCGAGTCCCACGTCGGGCTCCCTGCAGGGAGCCTGCTTCTCCCTCTGCCTGTGTCTGTGCCTCTCTCTGTGTGTGTGTCTCATGAATAGATAAATAAAATCTTAAAAGAAAAAAAAACAACAACCTGTACACAGGGTAGTTTATACAACAGTTACTTTGGGGGAATTCTCAGCATGTTTCAAGGCTTAGATCTCCTTCAGGTAGATGTGGAGGTGGGTGTGATTCCAGCCAGGGTGCCTGCTTTGAGGCACAAGCGTGAGCAAGGCATTAGGCCAGTGCACACGGCAGCTCGGGGCAGAGGGCTGTGGTGTAAGCCCTGCACCCCTCCTGGGGTCCCTGGGCAGCCAGGATTCTCAGGGAAGGGGAGCAGTGCGGTGTCCGTATCACTCTGGACAAGGGCCCTGCCCACGGGCACACATGGCTGGAAGTGGTTCGAGATACTCTGGGAGCAGTCTGAACTCTTGCATGGTCTGGTGGCCGCAGCTGCTGCTTTTATAACTCGGCTGTGTTTGATAGAGGTATGTGTTATATTTAGTAAAATTATGACTATCGGGCACAAGGTCCACTCAGCTCAGAAGCAAATGAGTGCCCCTCCCCCTGCGCATTCCCTTCCTTCTTGCCCTGGCCTCTCCCTTCCTCTTCAGAACTGGAAGCCGGGCTTTGCCTCCTGGTCCTGCCAACCTTAGGGACTTTCTCTCAAGAGAGGAACTCCAGCCAGGAAAGTGGTCTACAAACAGAAGGGCCGGCGCCCGCCTCCTGCAGGTTTTCAGGGTTTATGCGGAGTCCCAGCGTGTCGCGGGGCAAGTAGACATTCCTGTCACGACCTGTGCGTGGACTTGCCTTCGGAGCCTTCGTTCGAGCACCTCCCTGCCCAGGCCCCCCTGAACTCCACGGGGCTTGTGAAGTGTAGCCACGCGTGCGGTGGTGTCGGAGCCTGGCTGCCCACACTCTGCACTCTCCGCCTCGCTCCTCGCTCTTCCTCTGGGCTCCTTTGCGCTTCCCCCCTACCTGTGATTCCTTCTGATTCTTCGGCTTAGGCTGCCTCCTCCCGCCACGGCTAGATCCTTCCTGGAGGCCTGAACACCGCAGCCTTCCCAGTGCTCTCCTTCCAGAGGTTTCCTTGGCACCTTGGTGCCTCTCCAGTAGTCAGTGCTTTCTCCGCAGTGTTGTTTATATATTTGTTTTCTCTTCTGCGCGATGATAAATTCTTTGAGTGTGAACAAGATACTTAGCAGTTTCTCTAGGTTCCAGAACACCATGAGTCCAGTAGGTGCGCAGTAGTTTCAGGATAGGTTAGAAATGTCTTTCGCACTAAATTGCCCCTATTGCCTTTTCTATCCCTGTGCGTACTCATGCAGACTTGAAGTGTCCCATGCTTCTCATTGGCATCACATCCCTCCAGTGAGGTGGAAGCTGTGTCCTCGAGCATGGGCCCCGAACGTAGAAGACAGGTTTGGGGTGACCTGCACACGCTGTTTTGCTCTCCGCCCGTGCTCACAGCCACAAGCGTCTCCGCCAGCCTTGGTCTGCATGGATTTTCCCCGTCTGATAGAATGCCCTTGCTAACTTTTCTTCTTTTTTGTACAGACAGTCGTGAGAGACGTCAGGACAAGAATGTTTCACTTAAGGACTTGTGCTGCTAAGTTGAGGCCGTTGACGGCCTCCCAGACTGTGAAGACATTTTCACAAAACAGACCAGCAGCAGCTAGGACGTTGGGGCAGATTCGCTGCTTTACCTCCCCCGTTGCTGCTGAGCCCTTCCTCAGCGGGACTAGTTCCAACTATGTGGAAGAAATGTACTATGCTTGGTTGGAAAACCCCAAAAGTGTACACAAGGTAAGGCTCCCAGGAGGGAATGTCTTCATGTGTTTGGAGTCTTGGCCTGGTGTTTGCTGGCCGTCCAGGTAAGTACCTGTGTCCTGAGGAACCTTCTGGAAGGCGGGCCGGCCGACAGGCGGCGAAAACCTCACCTGGCGGAGTCCTTTGCATCAGCAGGCAGCTTGGCTGTCAGCCAGGCCCAACAGTGACCGCCTCTGTGGAGGAGCACTCCCCTCTCATTGGACATGCTGCACACTTGAGACCCTCACCCTGGAACAGAAGGCCTGTTTGACCTGCAAGGGTCGGGCACCCTGAAGAGGCTCGGGCACCACTGCCAGCCCTCCCCCAAGGAAGCCATGGGGTACAGACGCCCAAGACGGGAAGGAAACAGAAGCCACAACCCTGCAGGCTGCTCCTCCAACACTCCATCCCCTCATCCTGAGAAGGCCTTATAATGATCACATGCAAATGCTGTGTAATTGGCATTTTCGAGCAGTATGCTCATGTTTTATCTCCTGTGTTTGAAAATGAATTCTGCGCAGGCTTCTCTGTAACTCATCTCTGTCACCTGTAAGGCAACCCGTCGAGAATCCCTGTGTACACGTGTTTGCTCGATACAGGGCATGTCCAGTGATGGCCGAACTTCTTCATAGAATTCTGGCCAGTGATATTTGTGGGTTTTGATGGTTGTTCCTGGTTCCCGGCCTCCTTGCAGGAACTGGAGGGTGGGTCCCCAAGGTGCAATGTGTACCCTGTTTGCAGACCGTGGGAGGCTTGCCTGAGACCGTACGTGTGAGGTGCGTGACCCTTAAGGTTGGATACGTTTGTGTGACTGCCAGAGCCACTGGCCCTGTTTTGTCCTGATCTGAGCCTCGTTGCTTGGCAGAGGAGGATATCCAGCTGGGTGCTTCCCCATTCCCTTGGCAACCTGAGGGCCACATGGCTCTCTGAGCAGGTGAGACCTGGTTTCCTGTGAGAGTAGATGTTTCCCTGACCTGTAAATCCTAGTTTCCTGTGAGAGTAGATCTTTCCCTGACCAGAGGCATCCTGCAAGTGGCCCTGCCTAGATGTTGGCCATCAGAAGCTCTGAAGATAGGCGCTGCGCTGGGCACTCTGAAATAAAGCTAGCCAGAGGCTGTGGGTTCACGCTGTCCTCTCATGCCCAGGCCTATCCCTTGGCCTTCCTCTCCCCAAACATGACCTCTTTGTGGAACCAACCACATCTGAAGTTACAACCACGCCTTGTACGCACAGTGCCAGGAGCGTCTGTGCCAGTGGGTGGCAGTGGGGAAGCGCCCTGTGACTGGTGCAGAACTCAGAAAAGGGGCTAACACTCACCATGGCTCCTGCCAGAAACTTTTCAAGGAGGCTTTTATGGGGACCTGATCGTAAACCGTGGTACATAAATGGGGCCGATTTCCTTGAAAAGTTTTTTTTTCCTATTCACTAGGTTTAGTACTGTTGTTATTATTAGCATTCATATTAGTATCGTTATTCTTCTTTGGAGGAGAATCTAAGATGCAGTGCATGTACTGTGGACAATAGGGGAGAGTCATCTGACTTAATTCCCACTCCTGGGGAGGACAGCACAGTGACAGGTCCACTGACAGGCCAGGTACCTCAGGCCAGGGAGGAATCCAGGGTGGGGACTGGTCCATGGGTTCTGCTGGTCTGTCCGAACACCCCCACATCAGAGATGCTACCAAGCAGATGTGCAGGATCTCACAGAGTGACTTGCTGGTTTAATATGGGAATCCACGACAGTTGACATCTTTGGGACAGATTTTATGTGCTTGTGTCTGTTACTGGAATTCTCCAGGGGACATCGCATCTTCTACAGAGGGGCGGGGTGGCATAAATCAGTGGGCGTGCCCCTGGTCCGCAGTACCAGCCACGGGGAATCAGCTGCCTCTCCAAATTGGGATAGGCCTCATACCTGACATGTCCGTGTTTTTTCAGAGACACAATCCAGAGCTTGTGTCAGATTTCAGAGGTATCTGGGACTCAGGGAAGTCCTTCAAAATAATTGACTTTATTAAGAATGCTTCCTTTGTGGTCATGTTTTAGAACACATAGTTCAAGCAGAAATGAGAAACTAGCTTTGGAGATTGAGATCAATTGGTGTTTCGATCCCCCAGGTGGGTGTGGGTGTGTGGTGTGGGCTCCTGGCCCCTAGTGCTGGTCCTGTCCCTTCTCGCCACCACCGGCATAGAACTTGTTCACATCCGGCAGAAACAGAACAAAATTTAGCGTCTCTCTGCCCTGTCCTGCTGCGCTCAGCTTTCCAATTACTTTTTATGATATTTTCAAACATAGAGTAGAGAGGAGGGTCTACAGTGAGCCTCTGTGAGGAGACCCACATCCAACCTCCACAGCACTCTGCAGCTTGCCAGTTCTCAAAAACCTCTTCCTGCCCCACTCTTTTTTGCTTGGTAGTTTTTTCAGGGTGAGGGCCCAGAGGAATATTTCAAACCAATCCAAGTGTGCGTCATTTCGGTACAACTCTGATGAACGGGAAGGTTTCCTTCACCACACCTGATGAAGGTAACAAAGTGACTCTGTACCATCTACTTCTCAGCCTCTGCCAGCTGTGGTTACTGTAAAGCATAGATCCTTGTTTTTAAAGACCACTTCTATCTTTTTAAATGTTTGATGGTGAAAATTGTTTGTGGTAAAGTAATTGAGCAGTTCAGAGCTGCAAGCCCCTCTGGCTCCTGGTGCCCCGGTTGGCCACTGCAGGTGTCCCCTCCCCATCATCACCTGCCATCTGAAACGTCTTGTCAGGCATAGCTCAGCGCTGGACCCCCGTAGGGACCCTCAGCTGGTGGCTGTGGTGTCAACATGAGAAGCCTCCCTCCGTAGGGTCTCCTTAGGCCGTGTTGGGAACAAATCAGGTGGTGGCGTCTCATTTTCATTTACATCTTAGAAACACTTAGAGTCAAAGCCAGATTGCAAAAAAAAAAAAAAAAAAAAGCCAGATTGCCCCGCCGGTGTTTAGGATAGATGGGCGTTGGGCACTGCTGGGCCTCATGTGTGCGCAGAGGCACGCACCCACCCGTGGGCTGAGCGTGGCGGCAGCCGTGCTGGAGAGGACCCAGGAGTTGGAGGGAGGGCCGTCTCTGCCATCCTCCAGCCTCAGAGCTCACTTCCCCTGCCAGGCCTTCACAGTGGCCTCAGCCCAGTTCTTAAATACTGTCTTCCACCTCTCCTTCAACACACCCATTTTTTTATGCCATCCATGGGTCATTCCACATTCAGTCCCTCCTCCAGGGGCTTGGCTGTGCCACCCTCCTGGCGAGGGCAGCTCTGTGTCTTCCTTCAGTGTCTCTGAGACACAATCCTGTCATTTTATGTAAGGGAACCAGACAGAGCAAAAAACAAACGGACCCCAGTTCATCATGGCACATGCCTTTTCACCCTGCAGTTTTGAAAGTGCCCTGGCTGTGCTTGGAGACCCCGTGCCAGCCTCGGGAGAGACACACCTAGGTTGTAGGTCTGTGGGGTGCCTTGTGGGATTTCTGTGATGTTGAGCAGCAGTGACATTGGCCCTCGATGACACTCGGCTCCCGACCTCAGAAGGCACCTCAACCACAGTGACTTTGCTTATGAAGTCAGCCAAATAGGTGGAGTACCTTCTGGGGTCTTCCCTTGCACAGTTTGGGTAGGGAGATAAAAGGAGATAAGATGAGCATGTCAGAAGAGTACCAGGACTGTCCTGTGGGAGCACGGTGGCCAGGGGCTGCTGGGGGAGGTGCTGACCCAGTGTCCTTGTGAGTGCAGGCTGGCCCGCCACCTCTCGGGCCGGAATGATGAGTGAAGCACTGAGTGGTCTGAAGGTCTGGGGGCTCTTGGTTCTGGCTCTGCCACCCTCAGGGCTTGGAAAGGAGGCCCCTCCTTTAAGTAATTATGACTCCCAGACTCGGATACTCTTGGAACCTTCAAGGGCTGTTCTGCAGGCCAGGGACTGGGCTGCCGACCTTGGTCTTGGGCCCTACCTAGGAGTGGCAGTCACTGTCTGTGGACTCCACGGGGAGAGCTGAGGCAGCGTTCCTTTGCTCGTGGGCGGGGGGCTGCTGATATTTTGCTTGCACGCTCTTACAGGGAGAAGTTAGCAGAGGTCGTCTGCAGACATGCCCTCACCTGTGCTGTGCTTTGAGCGCAGCAGCATCACTCAGACTGAGCTTAAGTTCCCTTGGTTTCTGTGACTGAGGGATACCCCAGCAGGAACCCCCAATTTTAGCCATTTCCAGTGTAAACGGTTCCCGGGTGACTGGTCAGGCAGGCACAGACCCCAGTGCACTGCCTGCCCCTGCCCCCCAGAGCCTCATGGCGGCACTTTGGGGCAGGCACATCAGTGTCTTCAGGGAAGGCTGGCAGCCAGCAGGTGGCATGAATAGGGCACATCAGGTGGGTGTGGGGGCTGTCCGCACAGCTTTTTCATGCCCAGTGGGGACACAGGACACACAGCAACATGTGGTGGCTGGGCTGCTGTGCACAGTAACCTGGCATGCAGAGCTGCCAGCATGCCTTCCACGGCAGAAGAGCCTCTGTGCGGGGAGTGGGATGAGGAGGACAGGAGCCCCACAGCAGCACCTGGTGGCCACCCTCAGCCTGAGGAGCCACTGCCCGTCCATCAGGTTGGCTGAATTAGCCTGAATCAGCCACTGCGTTTCAGGATGGCAGCTAGTCACTTGTTGCCCCGACTTTCACATTGGCAGCAGTTAAGAAACATTGCTAATACGGGGACTTAAACAACACGCTTGTTTGTCAGGGTGCTGGGATCCAACCCAGACCCAGGGTCAGTAGTTCATCAGCCCTGGGCTGGCCTTTCAGCCCAGGGTTTGGTCCATTCCAGAGGCTGCCTCACCCACTCCCCCAGCTGGTTTTAGGTGAGGGTGCTTGGCAGGGTGCCAGCAGAGAGCGGTGGTGGCATTGGGTGACACGGTGTGCTGGACCAAGGTGTGTGGAGCAGGTGGGCAGGGCCCAGGTGGAGCAGCATCTGGAGGGGCCTTTGGGCAGGAGGAAATGGTGTCAGCCCAGAGGCATGGGATTGGGTGGCTTGAGTCACCATCAGTAACCCCGGGATTGAGTGTTGATCCCCAGCTTCTGGAAGAAATCCAAGTGTCCTGTGGCTGCTTTTCAAAGCATAAGAAGGTGTGCAAGTACAGGGGCATCTCCATCCCACTTGCAGGTGAGGGTCTGGCACACGCAGAGCTGAAGCAGCTTCCCTGGGCCTCACCACCACGGTGGACTGGGCTCGCTGTGTGTGCAGCCCTTACGTCACACGCTCACGCTGGCTGCCCTGTCAGACACATTGCAGGGGCCTTCCCGGCAGGTGAACACATCACCCCACCGAAGCTGGAGCGCTCCAACGGTCTCTGATGGGAGCATTGCAGCCAGGAACTTGGCCCCAAGGCGCCTGTGATCTGTTGACAATAAATAACTGAAGGCAGAGTCCACTTGCCTTCCTGACCTGCTCACTGACCAGCTCACACCCATGTGCCCTGGTGAGTGGCCCCATCTTACCAGCGTCAGCACCTTTCCCAGGTGAGGTGGAGCCTCTAGATTCTGGAGGCCACAGGTGTCAGCAGCTGACCCCCCCCCCCCCCACCTGACACCACAGCTAACTTGTCAGGCTATTCCCATGTGAGGGAGTCCCAGCTGTCTGAATTTAGCTCAGGTGTGTTGAGCACCTACTGTGTGCAGAGCCCAGAGTAACTTCCTTAGGATGTTGCAGAGGAAAGGGGACGTGTGCGGCCATCGGATGGCTTCCTCTGCTTAGGGCAGAGAGGGCTGGTGGCTGGCGGGAGAGCCTGTCATGGTTACGGGAGGTCTGAGAGGTTGAGGGAGCAAGGGGGCAATGGCTTTAGGAACAGAGCTTCCACTTCATATGTATGTTACGGGGGAATGCTTTCATTTACCTAAAATTGAAAATAAGATTTCTGGTTTTATTTCTACCAGAATATTCCAGTTATTTACACTCAAAGTCTACCACGTTCTGATGAGGTCATTTCAGCAGTAAATGATGGTCTTAGCCCCACTCATGGGGGGCAGGGATGGCAGGCCCGCGTGTCTACTGATGGCTGTCCCCTCTTCCTGCATGGCTCCTGTCCCGGGCTCCCTGTACCAACTGTCCTTTTGGCACCAGTCCCCAGGTACCATCTTCTCTGTCCTGTGTCTGCTCTGACATCCCACGCTCACTCATTTTCCTGCCATTCGTGAGAGGGGATGCCCTTCGTGGTTGTGTACTTGGCCCCAAACCCAAAAGCAGATGGCGTCGAGCCAAGGGGTTGAACTTCTGAGTGCCCTGTTCACCTGTCACAGAGCACTGCTCACACCCATCGTATGTGCCTTTGGGAAGATGGTTCCTGCGTAAGCAGAACGTCACTGGAACCCTCCAGTCTTGCCAGGCAGAGATGCTGGCCTCCTGTGGGCAAGCTCCTTCCTTCATCCTCGCTCTAGGCCACCACTCCCTCTCCCGCAGCAGAGGACTGAGTGTCCATCAGTGGCCACGGGTAGGCTTGAAGGTGGGCAAGGCGACAGAGAATTTCCTCTGTGGGTTACTTGTGTGCCAAGGCAGGTGGACAGGTTGGAGGCTGGGGCGACCCTCGGCGTGTGTGTCTGGTGGCTGCGTGGCAGGGGCTGCTCCAGCGTGCCTTGTGTCGCCCTTGGAGGAGGTGATAAGCCTGTAGCTGTGCAGCAGGGCTGACACAGAAGGCCACCCTCTGGGCCCAAGGACTGCCACCCAGATGGCAGCCAGGCTCGGCTTTGCTGGTTTGTTGTGGGTGTTCTAGATGCACTCTTAGACTGTGCTGTGAAATCAGTCCCACTAGCCGGTCCCTGTGCTTCCTCCCTTTTACTTCTGCTTTATCGCTAGAGTTACTGCCAGAGTCAGAGGTCACCACACTATAGGATCAGAGTGTCCAGACAAAAGGAATGAGTGGCTTGGAGAAGAACGCTAATGCGGTGTGCACATGCACACAGGGTTTTTCTCACTCAACAAGAAGCCCGGGGCCACTCGCCCTCCATGACACAATGACCTCGCACTGCCTGTCTCAAGGAGCAGGTGGGCTGGGGTCAGGCATCCTCTTCTGGAAGCTTCTTCCTCATAGAGTGGAAGGACTCCCCTACCAGGCACTGCAGCCTCGTGTGTCGGGACTGCTGGCACTCAGTGCTGCCAACGGGCGTGCCAGTGAGGGCTGCACTCATCAGCCAGGAAGCCCTCTCCGTGTTCAGCGGACTGGGGGCAGGGAGAGAGGGAGAAGGTGGGAAGAGCAAGGGAGAGAAGGTGGGGGAGAGAGGGAAGCAAGGCTCCTTGGGGAACTGAAACCACTGGAGGGATGAGAGCAGCTCTTTGGAGTGGTGAAGCCTGCAGCTACAACATGACCTCCACTTTCAGAGACTACTTTGTTAATCAGCTTTTTTGAGGTCTGACTTATATTGAAATGCACCCATTTTAAGTTTTAGCATGGTGGGTGTGCCAGTGCCTGCAGCCGTGCCACCCCGACACCCGTTTGCAGAGGTCCTCAGGCTTTTGTATCACTGCGTGGGAGAGCCTCCTGGTCTGGGTGTCTGGGGGGAAGAGGCTCGCCACTGCTGTAAGGACAGGTCACCTCAGGGCAGGTGCCCAGCCTGGCCGGCACGGGGGCAAGTGACGGGAAGGGCCGACACTGCATTCCAGTGTGTTCCTCCCTGCTAGCTCCCCCTTTGCAGGACTGGTGTGAACCAGTTTCTTCCAACTGCCTCCAGCGCTGGCAGGGTTTGCCGCTATGCATGCATTTGTCCCAGCCAATTGAAAATCACCTGGAGTTTTATTCTGAGCACAAAAGAAGGTCAGAGAGAGGAGGCCTGATAGTAGCGATTGCCCCCCTTCCCCGGAGGGGAGGGCAGGCTGGATGAAGCCCCTGCTGCCTTTGTCTTCTGGCTCTGCAGTCTGCGTCCACTGCTGGAGAGGCCTTTCTGCATTTCCTTGGCAGGGTGGGCAGCTGAGCAATGCTCTCTAGGCTGCCCACGTGTCCCTGTGGCCTGGCTGTCCTGGCACTCAGGGCAGCATGCTATGGCTCTTGCCTCACTGTTACCTTGGAGGGGCTCCTTCTGGGCCAGGCCCTCGGTCACTGGAGGCCTGGATGGCAGCCAGGGTGAGCCCTGGTCCAGAGCCACTCCCCAGCTGCAGGGGGCTCGCTCACATGTGCTAGAAAGCCCCACGGATCAGAAGTATGTGGAGCATCCAGCAGGTCAGCTCCTTGTGTCCTTTTACTCAACCATATGGGAGCAGGGAGGCAGCCTTACCTTCCCTAGGGAGACAATACTCAGGTGGCCCCTGTTTCCCTCTAGAGATAAAGGCAGCTGCCTTCCCTGGTGGACATGCTGCCTCTCACCTGTCCGGGTGTCGGCAGCACCAGTTTGACAGGGGAGGGGTGAGAGGTTGGTCCCGGGCCCCTGAGTCCCAGATTGCAGAGAGGCCCCTCCCCACTCCGCTGTCAGTTTTCGTGGGAGGAGAGGGTTCACAGCGGCATCAAGGCAGGTGCCAGGGGAGAGCCCCGCATCTCTCTCCCATCAGCTGGCACACTGCAAATTAGCCAGAAAGGCAAAAACAGTAATATCTGGACTAATTAGTAAAAATATCTTAAAATTGTTGACATATAAAATCACATAAAGTGTACAGTTCGGCGTTGGACAGCCATCCTGCTAAGGGTTTGAATTTTTTTTAATTACCTTTTTGGAATCCAAAAGTAATTGTGTACATATAGTAGAATGATTTAAATATTCTGCAAAGCTTCATCAGAAGCAGTGGTAGGGAAAGGCCTGTCCTCCCCACATGAGGCAGTGCTACAGGCCTCCCCTGGTGATGAGCTTATGACCAGTCTTTCGGGGGGCCATGGACTCAGGTACAGCTATGTCCTGAACAGCCCTGGATGCAGCCTGCCTGAGAAAGCCAGAGGACCGTGAGGACCTGCGCTATGGCGTCAGTCTGCACATGGACAACCCACACGATGCCTGTCAAGCCCCAGCCCAGCTCCTTTGGACGGTGTCTGATAGCTCCTCCTGAGAAGGCGAGCACAGAAGTCCAGCGACATTTGTCAGGAGTCTAAATCAGCTTATTGACAGAAGAACCTCAGAAACTGAGGAAAGAACATTTTCATGTCTCTGAACTTGCTGGGTTTCAATAGTGTTCTTTTTTCCAAAAGAATTTTATTAAGCCTTTATTTCCCTGAGCTCTGAAGTTTTTTTAAGCTCTTATCCATGTATGAGATGATAAACCATCATAGCTCACGACATTTCTGTAAGTTGCAAATTGAAGCATCCAAGCACAGAACACCCGAGAACAGAAGGACATAGTAAAAGAGATCATGTTCACCCAGAGGAAATCGGGGCAGCAGTCCTGCCGGGGAAATTCTTGTTGCCTACAGTTACGTTCTAAGTGTCTTTAACCGCTTGCTTTGATCTTTACGACAGACCTTTGAGGAGTATAGATGTGAGTCCTCTTATGATGACCGAGCACAGAAAGTTAGGTGACTCGCCCATATGTCGGGGCTGAGAGACCCTGGTTCTGTCTGTGAGTACGCCCACCTCCAGGGGTCACTAAGGAAGCATGGCAAGCTTCCAGATATGGGTCTTGGATGCCTTACAAGGCACCTCCAGGACTGTGCCCAGCCTCTGGGTCTGGAGAGACCCTTGGAATGCTCAGTCCCTCTCAGGTGGTCCTGTCAGGACATCTGCACACCAGGGCCAGGAGCACTGGTCTTCCAGACGACTGGGCCCAGGCCAGATGGGGTGGGAAGGACTCTGCCACGGAGGCAGTTGACAGGCCATGTCATGCAGCAGAGCTGTGCAACCATGGGCCTTTGGGGGTTTGATGGAAGGCCAGTGTCACGTCCTCTATGTCTTAGGCATCCCAAGGGAATAATGGAAGCAGGGCCCCATCCTTAGGGGTGGAATCAGGCCATCGACCCAGCCAGCCTGCTGGTGGGCAGATACAGCCAGGACATGACCTGCCTGCCAAGAATGCTGCTCTTTTGGGCTAAAAGTGGATCCTACATCCTAGGTGAGCCATGGGGTAACACAAGTTCCTTCTTTGTCTTTAGTCATGGGACATTTTTTTCCGAAACACCAATGCTGGAGCGCCCCCGGGCACTGCCTACCAGAGCCCACTTCCCCTGAGCCCAGGCTCCCTGTCTGCAATGGCCCGAGCACAACCCCTGGTGGAAGCCCAGCCCAACGTGGACAAGCTGGTGGAGGATCACCTGGCGGTGCAGTCTCTCATAAGAGCCTACCAGGTAAGGTGGTGCTGGCCAGCTGTCGGTACATCAGTGACAGAGGGTGCCCCGACTAAAATGTCATATAACCTGCACCCCCAGCAACCGTGGGCACACCCTCCCTGCCTAGGAGCCTGGGGAGACAAAAATGGTATCTGCCAGACTTTCTGACCCTGCTTGAGCACATTCTCTGCCACCTGTAGCACCTGCCCTGCAAAGAGCTCCTTATGTCTTTCCATAAGTCGACAAGAAAAATTTGTGGGCAGGGAAAGACAGTCATTGCTGGGGTGTCAAGGGGGCTGCCGGTCACCAGGAGGGATCAGTGACCAGAAGGGCACTCCCCCTTCTCAATTGCCAGCACCCAGATATGACAAGAGAAAATGAACCCATAGAGTTCAGGATGGAAGCAGGGCCCATGGATGTGTGTGAGAGACGGATGAAGGGCAGGGCGGTCTCCAGGAGGGTTCCAGTTAGCAGTTCACACCATCGGAGGGCTGCTGGACAGGACAAGTGGGGCTCCCCCGACCTTTCTCTGCCTGCTGGGGAACAGCCCAGAATTCAGACCCGAACACCTGTTCTGAGAGTAGCTCTGAGGGCAGGAAGAACAATCAGGCCTGCGGGGCCACTTCTGGGGCCCCCTGCCACCTCCTCTCCCATGGATCACACAGAGTTCTCTCTTTCCTGGGCACATTTCCAGGAGATACCACAGGTCGGGGCAGGTGGCACAGGACAGGGTGGTGGGTCGTGGTGAGGAGACACACTCCGAGCTCCGTGGCCCACACGGCCATGTGTTCTGGAGCGTTGTTCAGGGGGCATTTCTGCAGGAAGGAGGTGCATTGGGTGGCTTCTGACTGTGGCTACCTCATGCAGCCTCAGTAACTCCACACAGTCCCAGGTCCCCCTCAGCAGCTGTGCCTTCTCAAACGGCTAGCAAACAATTGTAGGTAAAAGCCAGCACCTAAAGCTGGGAGGGACTTACTTCCTCCTTTTGCTTCTTAGGCAGTTCAGGTCAGATGCTGAAGCCCCTGCACCCCCACGGTGGGCGGGAGGCATCCCCGCCACTCCCTTCCTTGGGGGTGCTGATGTCCTAAGCTGCATGACCCCACGCAGGTGTGAGCCTCCAGCGTGTCCCACTTCATGTATCCAGGGAAACTTCGAGGATGCCCAGAACTGGGTCCTCCTGAGCTGCCTGGTGTACTGTGACCTGAGCTCATCTCTTTTTACAAGCACAAGAGTGCTTTTACAGTAAAATATCCAAAGGCTTTTTTTTTTTTAACTAATTTTGTTACTTTGGGTTCAAGTCTGACCAAGTGTAACTTTTCCCCCCCAACAGCCCGCGGGTCCTGCTTAACAACTGCTTGTGTTATTGCTTCCAGGTCAGGGGTCACCACATTGCAAAACTTGATCCTCTCGGAATTAGTTGTGTAAATTTTGATGATGCTCCGGTAACTGTTTCTTCAAACGTGGGTGAGAATTAATCTGTAAATGCTAATTTAATGTAATTTTACTTTTTTTTACCCCTTCCCTCTTTTTTTTCTCCTGTCCTTTTGTGTGTGTCCCCTCCCTCGCTGGCCCGTTCGTAGATACGAGGGCACCATGTAGCGCAGCTGGACCCCCTGGGGATTTTGGACGCCGATCTGGACTCGTCCGTGCCCGCTGACATTATCTCATCCACAGACAAACTTGGTGAGGGTCTGGGAGCGGCCAGCGCTGCGCTGCTTAGCTGCTCTGTGTCACGGCTGTGACAGCCAGGATGTCCTCAGATGGAAGGGAAAGGCTCTTAAGTTTCCTTCGTTATGATCACTTGAAATTTAGCATGTTTGGGACAAGTTACTTTTATCCCAGCTTTCAGCCAGGCTGTATGAGCTCAATTGTCGAAGCCTCAAAATTGGAGAGTAAAACTGGGGGCACACAAGGTTTGTGGCCGAGATATAAAGGTGACCTCCCTGGGTAGGTGGGTCACATGACATTCCAGGCATCCACTCTGGTGGCTTGGTACCCAAATCCCAGTGCGGTGCGGCCTGTGCCCCAACAAGGCCTGCCTTTAACAGGCAAAAGGCCGAAGTGCACTGTGCACTGGGTGTCAATTCGTAAGCGCTGGTGATCACACTGAGGAAGGAAACTTTGGAAGGCATCCCAGCACACAGGGAGGTACGTGGCATGCAGGCAGTTGCTGTCACGCATCCCCACTGCCACCGTGCAGCACAGGGGCGCGGCCAGGCTCACCCCACAGCTGCTTTCTCAAGTTAATCTGCTCTCAGTCACTGCGCCGCTAACCTGTGCTGAGATGACTGATCTGAAGATGGCCAAGTGTCCAGCAGACACCCCATGCATGCTAACGAAACTGACAATTGCCTACCTGCCTAATGCTGTTCTTTGCGAGGGGATGGACCTCGCCTCCTCCAGTGATGGTCTCTAACACTCAGGGACACCCCAGCACCTGGTTGGCATCGCTAGGCTGTGACAGGGGTGGTCAGGCTCGAGCCAGGTAAGGCTAGGTTTCAGACGGTGTTGCTCCAGGGCCAGTGTTAGCTAGCAGTCTTGCTGCCCTGTTCATTGGAGAAACACTGCTGGGTGGTCCAGGGCTGCCTCCCCTTTTCGTCCTTACCACACAGCCCCAGCAGCACCTAGACCCCACACAACCTGTGCCTGGCTCTCCTGCAGCCCCTCGGCAGCCCATCCATGTGTTGAAGGCAGGGCAGAGCCCCCATCTAGACAGCTGTAGGCCTGGGGCCTCTCTGGAGAAGGCTCCAAGGCTAGAGCTCCCATACACAGTGAAGCACTGTACGTACAGGAAAAGAGTACAGGAGGTAGGGGTCGCCCTTTGCCACCCAAAACTGCATCACCCCAGTGGCATACATGGTCACCAATTTCTTGGTATTAAAATGGATGTTTTTTCATGGTTCTCAGCTTTCATGAGAACTTCAGGGGAGGGGAGTGCGAAGCTTTGCTCTGTCCCACATGAGACTGGGCAGGGCAGAGCCACAGCCCACAGGCACCGGCAGAGGTTGCTTAGTGGTTGCTTAGAGCCCGGCTGGTCTGTGGAGAGGGGGACACCTGGTGGCACTCCAGCATCTCCATCCCAGCGCTGCTTGAGGGCAGAGGCAGGAGTGGGGCAGGGCCTCCATCATTCTTCCCAGTGCTTTCCTGGCCACCGTGATCCCTTCCATTCCCTCCTAGAGTAGTGTCCCCAAGGATTTGTACTTCTTTGGGGATCAGCCTCACCACGGTAAGGGTGAAAGGGTCAGAGGACATGATGCCCTAGGAGGGCCACACGGAGGTGGCCTCAGAGCCCCCCCTGGCTCACTTGGGACAGAGATGCTGCCTCTTCTGGCCCGGGGCCTTTCAGAACCACCAGGAGAAAGTCAGGGAGTAGCCCCTGCTTTGCAGAGGAAAGTGCATTTTCATCCTGAGAATTTGAAATAGTTGTGATGAATTATTTTTTTAGATGTAAGAAATGGAAATAGTGAATTTGCAGGAAAATTAGTTTGAAGTGTATCTCACCTCTGGTGCATGCAAGTCTTTGGGAAAATAGCTGGTCCAACCCGACCGCTGCTCATGGGCCTGGTCACTTCTGGGTGTTTCCATACCCCTCACCTCCTCTGGGCCACGGGCCTGGCCTCAGAGGTGGCTTCCCGGGTGGGACCCTGGGCCCTTTCCAGGACCAGCTGTGTGCCTGCATCTCCTCATCTGTAAAGCTATTTCAGAATTAAACTCCGTAGAACAGTGCCTGGAGCTTCCTAAGCTCCATGAAGGTCTGAGTTAGTGCAGTCATTAACAGTCTTTAGAGATACGAAGCTGCCATGTTCTCTGGTAACGAGATAAATCCAGAAACCGAGGGATGGAGCAAGCAGCACAGGGTCACACCAGAGTTGGTGGTGGTGAGGGAGCCCGGGAGCTGGGGCCAGAGCAGAGTGGCCTGCATGTTCCGCATGGAGCCTAGGTCCCTCTCATGCCCCCTCTGTGCTGACCTTCCCTTCTCCCTGTGGATACAAGCACAATTTCTCTATCCTCATGTGGGGAAACCGGGCTTGGGAGATCCTCACTCCCCGTAAGTCTGAGAGCATGTTGTGCTGCTGGAGAAGCATGTGAGTGGAGGGACAGCGGTGCATGGACGTGAGCCTTGGGCACAGGCAGCAGGCTGTCTTCCAGCGGCGCCAATGCTGGTCTACAGTGGGCTTATGTCCACTCCCAGTTTTTTAAATAAGGTAGATGGTATAAAATCATTTCTGTTCAGCTCTTGACTTTTGACTATTTTTGAGAAGGTTAGGAATTACTGGCCCAGGGTCCCTTCCCTAATGTCGCACACATTCTTCTGGCCCCCAAAGTGGCAGGGAAAGATGATTCCCAGGCAGGCTCTTACTGCGCACCGAGTCGGCAGGTGTGTGGCACTCCTGGGCAGCCAGGGTGGCTGGGATCACCAGCAGATGTGGCGTGTGCATGGAACATAACTGCCCGTGAACCAGAAACATTGTTGAGGTGTGATTATTTTAATGAAGATTTTACATTTAAGCTAACGTTAGTACAATTTCTCAGCAGGTCCATAATTGGGTGGATGATGACTAGGAATAGGGTACCATTTCCCTGGGCGTGTTGTGTTGGGTTCCAGATGGGCCCAGAAATGCATCTTCATCTGTACCAGGCTGTACCATCAACCCCACACCTGTGGAGGAGGGTGGGGAGTTCGACATAAGATGCCTGAGCACACATTCCACCTTGACTTCCTCAGGAGGTCCGGACAGGATTGGGTTTTCTAGTGAGGCCTTTCTGGTTGACCCTAAGTTAGGGTTAGGGTGCATCTGTTGATGGAAAGATCCAGAGTCCTATGGGGTCAGGGTCATTGCCGTCTTCATTACGGACAAACTGGATGAAAGCACACCTGTGTCCTGTACGGACATGCAGCACTTGCTTTGTTCAGGTGGGGAGGCAGCTGGGCCACGCTTGACTCGTCTGGGATGTGCAGCAAAGTCCCACTGACCTGCCTTCTGTGTCTTGCTTTTAAATTCAGCACATGAATTAGACTCCAACGTCAGAGTGCCGGCGCCTGTGCTCCTGGGTAGATACACAGTGTGATTGCTCACGGAGACAGAGGTGGTGGGGGTTTACTGTAATGTGAGATTTAAATGTAATTAAAGGGGAACTTGAACAAATTCTGTAGATCACAGGGAGGAAACTGATGCTTCTGCTGTTTGCCCTCAGTGTTTGCACGCAGCCAGTTGTAGGAAACAAGCTTGAGCTTAAGTCCAGGCTCACTTTGGAGGTCCTGCGGGCTCAGCGCCAGAGCAGCACAGGAGAGCCCATGCGGCCATCAAGCGAGCCCCGTGAGCTTTTTGGTTTCCTGGTGGATGCAGGTGAGGTCTGTGCTGCGGCTGAGGAGTGTACAGTAGCAGCACTGCGTCTGAATAAAAAATACTTCACATACATTCATTAAAAATACTTCATGCTAAAGCACACCATCATCTGAAGTCATCTGAGCTGTCAGGGTCATCACATCACAGGCCACTGTAGCACATAGGATAATAGCGAAAAGTTTAGAATAGTGCAAGAATTACCAAAATGTAACACAGAGACAGGAAGTGAGCAAATGCTGTGGAGAAGTGGGGCCGATGGGCGTGCTGGATGCAGGGTTGCCACAAATTTGTAAATCGCTAAAATTTGTAAGAAAAACAAACAAACAGAAACCCGACAAAAACTCAATATCTGTGAAGGATAATGAAGCAAGGCGTGCCTGTCATTAAAAAGCCAATTCAGAAGTCCAAAATCATGGCAGCACTTTGAGCACATCAGTGGATTAGCTCATTCCAGCGTGGCAGGGGCTGGAGTCTCGCCCCTGACCCTGTGTGTCACCAGGCCACTTCTCCCTGGATGGCTGGGGAAAATAGCTAAAAATAGAATTGGTTTTTAGCCCGCTTTCCTAATTTCAGAGCAGTAGAGAGCGGTGCACCTGACACTTGTGGGCTGCCACATGCAGTGCCACCAAACACCTGAGTGAAGCGCTGGGGACCAGGCCAGCATGCCATGCACAGGGGTCCTCCTGGATGCCCAGGTGTGCCTGGGGGCAGCATGGCTGAACCACAGCCACCTCATGTCTGTAGCAGTGTCGTGCACTCACCAGGAGTAACATACAGGCTGTGGGGATCCCTCTGGCTTTCTGGGGTGATGGCCAGAACACCCCTGTCCTTTTCACTCACCTTTAGTCTGTGTCTTTTATTCACATTTAATTTTAAAACTACAAAGAAGTACAGACAAAAAGGCTTCACATAATCAGTACGCAGAGTGAACAGATGTAAACATTTCAAGACCTTTCACATGTTGCCTGTGGATTTTTTAACACATAGGGCATGCTTGCATTCCCTTTGGGGCAGGACATGGTCCTCCGTCTTCATTCTGAGGCTCGAAAGAAAAACAGGAAGATTCTTTATTCTTGTCCTTGAGCACAGCATCCACACTTCTCTGCCAAAATTGGATGATATGTTGTCTAAGAGCCACTGGCTCCGCAGTCTTTGCTGGGTGCGGCTGTCCTCATGGGTGAGGAGGAGGGCTTGCCTGCCCAAGCAAGGGGGCCTGCCTCCTCTGACTCGGATCTCTTGCTCTCAACCTCCGAGGCAGTGTGTGCTGGCCTTCCTCTGCCCTCCCAGGGCAGGGAGCAGCTGCAGGGACAGTGAGCATGCCCCAACCACTCAGCTATCAACCCTCGTGTGCCCTGTCACCAAGAACCTCCTGGCCCCAGCCCCTGGGCTCACATTCCTGGGAGAGCAGGGCCAGGGGAAGGACGGTGCTGGCATGTGTCCAAATGAACACCTTGGCTTTCAGCAATGGCCTGGAAAGCATCCAGGAATGGTACAGTGCCCTGAAAAGCTTGCAGCAGGAGGACCAAGGGCAGCCCTTGGGGGGTTCTGTGCAGCCAAGCTCCCCCCCAGTTCTGCATTGTCACTGAGGGGAGACCAAGGACCCACCTCTGTCCTTTAGACCTCATCAGAACCTGAGGTTTAGGGTGTAGTTCGTTGCTCCGGTTCTGAGGATGGTCTGTTAGCAATTAGGCCTTTTCATTTTGTGTTCCCTGGTTTTCTCACCCGAAGTGGGCTGAGTGGGGTGGGTTGGTTTCCCAGCAGAGCTCTGTGTCAGTGCCTTCCTCAGGACGGGGAAGCCAGGTGGTCTTTCCCGCATTGGGAAACAGCATGTCCCTCCTTTAGGCTCCCCTCATTCCAGCTGTTCCCGAGCAGCTCCCACCCTAACCCCAGTCTCTGTCAGCCCCCGAGCCCACTCTGTTCCCTTTCAGTGTCTGTCTGTGTGGCAGTGTCTGTGCCCCCCGCCCCCGTGACCGCGGTGACGGTGCAGGGTTGGGATGTCTGGGTGTTTAACTAACTCTCGCTGTCTTTTTCCTTCTGCGCTCACCCACGCCACCCACTCTGCCTCTCAGACCTTGCAGTGTTCAAGGAACGACTCCGAATGCTAACAGTAGGAGGTAGGAAAATAATGCGCCTTTCACCTTTCTGGAGCTGAGGACTTCATTGGAACAGGGATGTGCAACTTTTCCCAGCATGTGATTGGGGGAAAGTTGACTGTTGATTTTACTGAAGTGCATTGTCCTGTCATTCATCTGTCACCCAGCAGGGAGAGCCACTTCTGTGTCATTTCCGTTTCTGTCCATTCTCACCTGCCATGTGTCTCACCACCGCTTCGCTAAGTTCATCTCTAGTGCAGGTGTTTGGATCTCCTGCCTGGCTGGTGGGCGCCCCAAGGCCACACAGCGTTCTGCATGTCAGCTCACCCTCTCCTCCACCTTCTGCGCTGTGCCTTTTACTGGGCTCCGGATTCTCTCAGATTCTGCTTCCTGGACAGTTTGACGAGTTCTCTTTTGACCCTCCTGTGTTTGAAGGACAACTTGACAACAATTGATAAAAACTTATTTCCCTAAGTAAGGAATCCTCAGTGACCTGGGGTTCTGGGCAAAGTACTTTTGAGCAATTCAGAGTGAGGTGCTGAGGCCATCTGCCTGTTATTATTACCCTGGTGGCCAGTCTTCCCTCCATGCCCTGTGGCCCTGAGAAGTTCTTTTTCCTCCATCTTACCATAGCTGTGAGACCCCAGTTTTGATGATACTTTTTGTTTTGAGATCATCGTAGATTCATATGCAGTTGGAACAACTCACAGGGAAACCCATGCCTCATGCCTAGCAGCTGGTCCCCTGGTGTAACATCTTGCAAAGATAGCACATCAATAGCACAGGAGCACCTCATCACCGGAGGGGGGGTGGAGCTTCCTGAGCCACACCCACTTCCCCTGCATCCTGTTCCCATTTAACCCCTGGCAGACCTATCCTGGGCCCCATTTCTCTAATTCCTCAGTGAAAGAATATTCTGCAGGGGAATCACAGTATGTAACATTTTGTAATCAGCAGTTTTTAGTCAACGTGATTTTTCTGGAGTTTGAGCCCAGGAGGCTTTTTAACACTGGTTTATCCCTTCTTGCTGGGCAGGAATCCCTGCCATGGGTGTCCCACACTTGTTTCCAGTCTTCATTTGGAGGACCTTTGTATTATTCCCATTCTTTGGCTAGTACCATCTTTTGCTGAACAAAATTTTAAATTCTGATGATGTCTTTTCCCTTTTATGGATTGTGCTTTTGTAGTGAAGCCTAAGATCCCAAAAATTTTCTCTTGTGTATTTTTTTTAAGATTTATTTATATTTATTTATTTTAGAGAGAGAGTGACTGGGGGAGGGGCAGAGGCAGAAGGAGAGACGATCTTAAGCAGACTCCACACCCAACACAGAGCCCAATGCAGGGCTGGATCTCACAACCTGGAGGTTATGACCTAAGCCGAAGTCAAGAGTTGGCCACTTAACCTTCTGAGCCAACCAGGCATCCCTCTTATGTATTTTCTAATGATTTCTCTGGTTTTCCATTTTACATTTAAATCTATGATCCTTTTAGAGTTAATTTCTGTATAAAACCTGAAGTTTAGGTCAAGGTTGTTTTTTGCTTATGGATCTCCAGTTGCCCAACACCTGGAAGGTTTGTGTTCCTTCTGGGGTTTTTGTTTGTTTGTTTGTTTGTTTTTTAAGATTTTATTTTTTTTTATTCATGAGAGACAGAGAGAAAAGAGAGGCAGAGACATAGGCAGAGAGAGAAGCAGGCTCCATGCAGGGAGCCCGATGTGGGAATCGGTCCTGGGACTCCAGGACCATGCCCTGGGCCAAAGGCAGATGCTCAACCACTGAGTAAACACAGGATCCCCTGTGTTCCTTCTACTGAACTGCTTTCTCACTTTTGTCAAAAATCAGTTGGACTGACTTGCACCGGTCTGTTCCTGGATTCTCGATCATTTTCTATAGTCTGTGCCTGTATTAACCACTTTCACTCTCTTTGTTACCATAGCTACCGAGCTTTATTTTTCCTGCTTCAGAATTGTTGTGGCTATTGTAGGGCCTTTCTCTTTCCAGACAAATTTGAGAAAAGGTTTGTTTGTGTTTACAAAACAACTTGCTGACATTTTGGTAACAATGGTGCTAAACCTCCAGATCAGTTTAAGAGAATTGGCATGTTCACTCCATTGCTTCCCAATCCATGAACATAGTATGCCTCTCCCTTTATTTAGATCTGTTTTGATTGCTTTCATCAGCTTTTTGTATTTTTAGTTTATAAGCTCTGTACATGCTTTGTTAATGTTTATACCCAGATTCTTTTTCTTTTTAATTTTAGTGTCAATGTATCATTACTAATATCTAGAAATACAGTTGATTTTTGTATTTATGTTGTATCCTGTGGCCTTACTGAGCTGACTTATTCAAAGACTTTTTTTTTTTAGTAGATTCCTTAGGATTTTCTGTGTAGATAATCATGTCATCTGACAAGAGGAACAATTATTTCTTCCTTTCTAACCTGTGTGCCTTGTATTTCCTTTTCATGCCTAAATCACAGAGAGTGCACTCTGTGATTTCAATTCTGCTAAACTTGTTGAGGATTTTTTATGGCCCAGTTAATTATCTGTCTTGGTTTATGTTTCATGGGCACTTGGAAGAATGTATATTCTGTTACTTTTGGGTGAAGTGTTCTGTAAACACCCATCGGTACCAAATTGATGGGATTTTGTTGTTTTTTGTTTGCTTTTAACTGATGGTTGTTGAGTCCTTCTACATCCTTGGTGATTT
Source organism: Vulpes lagopus (assembly GCF_018345385.1). Classification (NCBI taxonomy): domain Eukaryota; kingdom Metazoa; phylum Chordata; class Mammalia; order Carnivora; family Canidae; genus Vulpes; species Vulpes lagopus. Next base: position 46,390,691 of record NC_054827.1, on the reverse strand, counting down.
TTCTATTTACTTTTTCAATGAGTTACTGAGAGAAGAGTTGAAGTCTCCAACTGTAGCTATGGGTTTCTCTGTTTCTTCTTTCTATCCTCAATTTTTGGTTTACAAACTTTATAGCTTCATCACTGGGTGCATGTACAGTTGGGCTTGCTGTGTCTTCTAGATGGATTCATCTATTTTCATCATGTAATGCCCCCTGTGTCTAGTAATTTTCTTTGCTCTGATATCTGCTTTATCTGATAATAATCGAGCCACCTCTGCTTTTGATTGTGTTTATATGATGTATCTTTCCATCCTTTTACTTTTAGCCTCCCTATGTCATTATATTTGAAGGGAGTTTCTTATAGACAACCATATGTTGGGTCTTTTTTTTTTTTAATCCACTATGCCAACCTTTGTCTTCTAATTGGCATATTTAGATTATTTATATCTAATGTAATTATTGATATGCTAGGGCTTAAGTCTGACATCTAGTGTTTTATTTGTCCTCTTTTTCATTTCTCTGCCTTTTTCCTGACTTCATCTAGGTTTTTAAGCCTATATTTTAGAATTCTGATTTTACTTACATATAGTATTTTTGGTCATATCTTTGTGATTTTAGTAGTTTTCAGCCTCTTTCAGATATCCATAAATCCAATTTATCACAATCTACTGGTGTCCTTGTGTGATGAGTTCAAATGATGTATAGAAAGTATACCTCTCTATATATCCCTTTACCCTCTTCATTTAAAATAAAATTATTTTAAATATTTTCTGTACATGTTTAGAACCTTAGTGTCATAAGTTTGGCCTCAACCGTCAACTGCAAGTTAGAAGACCCAAGGGGAAGGGAAGTCTGCTTTATTAACCCATACTTTTTATTCCGTGTTCTGTCTTCCTCCCTAGTGGCTAAGATCCCCTCAGATGTCATTTCATTTATTTGGAGAGAACTTTCTGTAGCCATTCCTGTAGGTGGCAGACTCTCTGTTCCCTGCAACTGAGAATGCCTCCATTTCCCTTTCGTTCCTAAAGGGTGTCGTCCCTGGACACAGTTCTTTTTTTTTTTTTTTTTTTTAAGATTATATTTATTTATGAGAGAGAGAGAGAGAGGCAGAGACACAGGCAGAGGGAGAAGCAGGCTCCATGCAGGGAGCCCGATGTGGGACTTGATCCCGGAACTCCAGGATCATACCCTGAGCCAAAGGCAGATGCTCAAGCACTGAGCCACCCAGGCATCCCATCACTGCTTCTTTGATCTGTGGGTGGAAGTCTCTGGCCATATGTGGGGCATTTCAGCCATGATTTTCCAGGTCCCTTTCTTGGCGTCCCTCTGTCTCCTCCCCTTCTGGGTTTGTGGGCACAAAGTCTTTTGTTCATGCTACATGTCCCCGAAGCTTTCTTCATTTTTCTCTATTTTTCAGATTGGTTCATCTCTATGGTTCTGTCCTCAAAGTCCCTGTCCTCCAACCCTCACCTCTGCCCTCCAGCCTACGTGTCCGACTTTATTTCAGTTGGTTACGTTTTCCATTTCAGACTTTCCCATTTGTTTTTTTTTCTGCATCTTCAGTTTTTGTAGACTTAGCTTCCCACTGTCCCTGTCACATTGTCCCTGAGGACGGCTCCTGGAGACCCCCAAGTAGGTAGTTCCAGCATCCATGCTACTGGGAGCCTCCCAGTAGCATGGACGCCATGCTACTGGCGTGGTGCATAGCACGCCATAGCATGCATAGCACGCCATGCTACTGGCGTGGTGTCTCTTGGTTTTCTTCCCTCATTCAGTCAGAGATATTCCTGGTTCTTGTTGTCAGGGATTCTTTTATTGAAGCCAGGACACTTGGGTATTAGCAGACTTGGAATCATACTCTGGTCTCTGTTACAGCAGGCCCCATCTGAACACTGCTGTGACAGGGAGGAGCCATGGTCCCCATAGACATCCACTGTTGCTGGAATGGGCAAGTGGGCCAGTGCATCACCTCCTGAAGGGAACAAAGTCTGGGCTCCTTGTTGGGCTTTCCCTGAAAGCCCAGGATGGGGCTGGATGTTGGAGGGCATCGCAGTCTGTGGGGGTGCATCTGGACTGCAGTGTGTGCTGGGGTTTTGGGTAGTATGAATGGTCATTGTGTGAGTTCTCTGCCCTGCTTGGCTGTCCCGCTCCTGACCCAAGCTTTTTTGGGGGCTTTTTTGGTCTGCATCTGGAGGAGTTCTCACGTTGCTTTTTCTTTGCCCCAAGTCTGGGATATGGAAGCCTGGAAGGAAATCCCGGGACCTCACTGGCTGGTCAGGCTTCTTCACCTTCTGGCATTGTCTTATGTTTGTTTTACCCACTATGTCTGGGCTTTGTAGTTACCTTTAGTGGGGAATAGATAGGAATATGTCAGCTCACCTTTTTGAACACGGGTGTCCAAGATTCAGTTTTCATGTGATTAAAGAATGTAGAAGCAGGGCCGGCCGTTTGGAGGCTCATCAGGGCAGCCCAAGAGTAGTTAGCACAGGGTGACCGGGACAAAGAGCCATATGCATGTCAAGGCTGGGGGCTCTTCCCACTCAAAGGTCCTGACAAGCTGAAGTTCTCTGGATCAGAGCATTCCCGGCAGTGTGCACGCCTGGTGTTCTCATCAGCTAGGAAAAATGCCCCCCATATGATTCTGGCTGCCGTCCCTTAATACCACGAGCCGGACACTGAGTACCCGGAGCCTCACCAGACCTATGCGGTGGACCGTTCTCATTCTGGATAGAATGGCAGCAGGAAACCGCTGCTTGTGTTTACGCAAGCCACCACTGCCTTCGCTGCCCCCATATGAAAAAGCCAGCTGGGTTGCTTTTGTTTCAGTAAAGCAAAAAGGGGTTTAGAAAAGACTTTTAAGCAGAAAGGGGTTTAGAAAAGAGTTCTAAGACTTTAAAAATGTGTGCCAAAATGTTAAATGCATGCAGACTGTGGTCCCCACGGCAGCTTGGATGGGATCACCTGGGGATTCCTGGCCCCCACGTGACCAGGGAGTCAGCGCTGGGGTGAGGCCTGGAAATAAATGTGCGCTACTACAAGCTTCCAGCGGTTCAGACACACAGCTGTGTCTGCCTGCGGCAGCCCGAGTCCCACTCCCGGCACTTCTCCCGGTGACTCTTAGTTAGGCAGGAACAAGGACTGTGTGACCTTGCACAGCCGGGTGTCCCAGGCTGTGGCATTCTGGCGTCCAGCTTGTTGGTGTGAAGTGGCGCCTCTGCCTCCTCCCACGCACATTAGCTTTTAGAGCTGGCGGGAGCCCAGTCTCCTGTATCGCCCAACAGCCCTCCCCGTCTCTTCCCCGACAGTCACTGTGACATGAAACAAGCACCTCATGCCTAAGAGTCCTTCCTTCACGTTTCTGTCAGTTGGAAATATGCTCTCAGCTGAGGTGCCTTGCCTAGCCGGCACTGCGGGACATGCTAGGGATTAGTCAGGCGATCTGTGTGAGCGGGGCCCTGGGGGGCGCCTGCTGCCTACCGTGTGCAGGATGGGTGCAAAATGGATGCCAACGGATGGTTGGGAGAAGGGGGCGGGCACTGTGGGTCCAGGCTGGCCGCGTTCCCTGCCTCAGGCCCCCAGCTCCCGGTCACTTCCTCACACAGGACGCTGGGCCTGTTCTACACCAGTTCCTCGGTTTCCACTTGAAATTCCTCCTTAACTACTGCACATTTGCTTTCCGATTAACTTACCCAGTGCCTTTTCAAGTCAAAATTGGTGTCTCTGGGACCTTGAAATACATTTTCTTCTAAATCATGAATAGTTGGTGCCCTGGACTAATACACATAATATGAATTTTATTCTCATTTAGCGGTGATGCTAGTAATATTCTCAGCTTCTGTTTGTTGCTAAAATTTGTGTTTCTGACTGTAAAATATTACTAATTTTCACCTATATCAGAGGTTTTTATGATTTTTCCTCTTCTCTTTTCTCTCCTCCGGGGAGTCCCTTCCCCTTTCCATAAACTGTGGTCCCCTCGTGGCTGTGCCCGTCTCTCCTCACCCTGCAGGGTTCTACGGCCTGGACGAGTCCGATCTGGACAAGGTTTTCCACCTGCCCACCACCACCTTCATTGGGGGGCAGGAGTCAGCACTTCCTCTGCGGGAGATCATCCGGCGGCTGGAGGTAAGGGGACAGAAATCTCATGTACTTGTTTTTCACCTGTGTTGGCAGGAGGCCTCCAGACTAGATGGTTCTTTGTCTTAGTTCTCTGGTTTCCTTCTCAGTGTAAGAGAGAGGGGAACATTTTTTTCATTTGGTAGATAAAAAAATTCATGCTTTTTATTTTTACCGTCAGTGATAACAGAGATAAAGTATTTCTGTGCACATCAATCTCAGTGGGAGCTCACTTCAGGTGTGTGAGGTCCCCCAGAACCCGCATTCTGCCTTCAGGGACCAGGTTTGGGCCCCAGGCTGCCCATTGTCTCTGCCCCCAGAGGTCTGTCTGCTTGCACCACACTTCTGGTGTTTTCTTCTTTTCCTTCTCCTTTCCGGCCCTGGTTGGCACAGAACCTGCTGGTTGCCGCACACGCACCACAGCTACACAGGGGTCTACTGCCACCTGCCAGTCTTTGTCTAGCCCCTCATCTGTACAGGGTGTGGGGGGTCTGTGCCTGTGCTGCCCATTAAGACAGATGAAGGAGGGGCGGCCCCGGTGGCGCAGTGGCTTGCACTGCCTGCAGCCTGGGGTGTGATCCTGGAGACCTGTGATCGAGTCCCATGTCGAGCTTCCTGCATGGAGCCTGCTTCTCTCTCTGCCTGTGTCTCTGCCTCTCTTTCTCTCTGTGTCTCTCATGAATAAATAAATAAAATCTTTAAACAAACAAACAAACAAACAAACAAATAAATAAATAAATAAATAAATAATCAGATGAAGGAAACAAGTACTCTGGAACAAGGCTCCTCAGAGTGGATCATGCAGTTACCTGGGGCACTGCCTGGCATGCACGCTCTGGATTGTGTGTGGCACCTGGTGTCCCTGGCAAGCCCCAGCTGCACGACACCCAATAGTAGGGCTCTCCACGCCAGGCACCAGCACTACTGCTCGTACCCAGCCCTATGACTCAGTTGTGATAAAGGGGATCTTACTCCAGCCAGTGGGATCTGATCAGAATGCTCCCATGGGTGGTACCACATGTGGCTGTGGCTGTGATAATCTAGAAAGGTCTAAGTGTCTGTTGATGACATTGTCTTTAACTTGTGACTTACATCCTGTGGTGTCAATATTTCAGCTTGGCCTTCATCACTTCCAGGCTGTGAGGGGAAAATGTTGACACTGTGACCTGGTGCAACATGAGGGTGTGGACACAGGGAGAGGTGTGGGCGTCAGGCAAGAGTGGGGAGGAATGGACGTGTCAGGGAAGGGTGGGGAGGGGTGTGTGCATCAGGGAGGGGTGGGGAGGGATGGGCAGGATTAGCCAAGGGGGTCCTCTGGGTCTACACTGGGCCTTACCACTGCCTGCAGTGTCTGGATCCACTCCGTCCAGGAGTGGCCCCCAGCCCCATGCGGTCCTTGAGTTCTGGAAGCGTGCAGAATACCTGAGGGACTTAGATCTTGAGGAGATAACTAGTGTTGATACCTTGATCAGACACAGGCTGAGAATTAATTCATGTCTGTTAGAAAAATTTAAATGTCACGGATGGTTATGTTCTGTTTCTCTGGGACATTACTGACTGGGGGCTCCCCTGGCTCAGACCTCAGAAACTGCACCCCTTGGAGATTAGTCCTTCTCCAGATGAGCCTGTCTGTGGGCCTAGGCCATGTGGGCCCTACCCCGTATGTGTCACAGGCACCTGGGCCAATCTGTTTGTGGAAAACAGAAATTGGGGCAGTCTTCGTAAAGGCTGGCATGGTGCTCCTGCCCCCTTCCCTTCCCACACGTCTCCAGAGGGGAGCCCAGCCCTCCTCCTGAGCCAGATTTCTAGGGGTGTGCAGAGCCCTGTGCTTGACCTCCTCAGCCTTGAGTCCCGGTGGCCCTGACCCCCGGCATTAGGAAGGGCAAAGCCCTCCGCTGTCACTTGCAGCCCAGGAGGTGGGCTCTTGCTATGTGAGACCTTGGCCACTGCCCCTCTTGACCCCAGGGTGCCCACGTGCCCACCCGTGTGCCATGCTCATGGCTTCCAGGTGTCGGGGCACACTTGCCAGCAATGGTGTGGAGGTTCACACACATGTGTGCACACTGGGCTGCTGGCATGAGCTGCCAGGACCACAGGCTGGCCCAGGACACTGTGGCCTCTGAAAAGTTCTGGACAGAGGAACTGAGAACCGGCCCCTGAAAACGCTCGGCCTTTTCTCCTGGGGATTGAGCCAAGACTAGGAAAAACAACACGTGATCCAGGGCCCAGTCATCACGTATCCAAGTTAATAGCTAAACTCATGCTGATGGTGATCGACACAAGAGAGTTGCTAGTTTTGTTTTTTTTTTCTAGCTTTTAAGGCATTCAGGTCAGGGAAATAGTGTTCCCTGGGAGTAAGGGGTGTGGGTCTCCCTCCCCATCCTTCCCTGCGTCCTCTTCCCTCCCCCTCCCTCCACTTTCCTCCCTTCTCTCCCTCCTCCTCCCTCCCTCCTCTTCCCCCGCCAGACCTCCCCCACCTCACCTTGCAGGTCACATTCAAGCCCCAAGAAAGACCTGTGTTAAGCTGAAGGAGGAGGTTCCTCTCAATAGGCACCCTGGTGGGGGGGTTCGGACCCGTTTTGGGGCTCAAGTGGATCTGCATACCATAAAGCAGAAGCAGGGACTAGTGCTGACTCTGACGTCAAGGAAATTGTCCCAGCCCACCCCATCCTTGGGCTTCATGGTCTGGGTTTATCACCTGAGCCCTTCCTCTCCTGGCCAGGGTGATGGTGCCTGTAGTGCTTGCCCATTCTTGGCTCAGACAGTCCTTCCTTTGTTTCCTAATCATGGTGCTATGTGCACAGATGCCCACCCTGCTCTGAAGGCAGGAGGAATGGTCCAGGGTGATAGGTGGCTCCATGCCTGTCATGGAAACCAACAGAGCCTTGAGCCCTCAGCTGGGACAGTGTGGCTGATAGAGGTGTTTTAGGGTCTATAGAATCTCCCTACTGCCATGCCAAGGTGCTTCCTTCTTTAACTCCTGTGCTGATTTGGGATGGCTGGCGGGTGGAGGAAGAAGAGGGGTCCTGGTCACCTGCCTCAGGAAAATGTAAACCCCCCCAGACTGGGCACTCCTGTGCCTTCATGTCCTCTGTTCCACTCTGGTTTCCTTTCCACTGAACCCATGCATCATCCTTCCCAGCTGTAATGTGAGTGCCGTGGATGGACACCCTGCTCTATTCCCGACCCTGTGTGTTGTGATGTGTGCAGTCACGCTTCTGTAGGACCCAGCCTTCCCAGGAAGGGTCAGTTGTTAAAATCTAAACACCTGTGAATCTTCAGTGACTGCTGAGCTCTCTCACCCACTGCCACACAGTCCCTTCTTTCTCGTGGTGCCGGCCCCAGTCTGACCTTGAGGTCAGGGAAGCTGGCTTCCCAGAATTGCCCATCCCCTGGCTGCTGGCCCCATGGTTCTTGCTGTCCCCTTCCTGCTCAGTGGCTCAGTGTGACATGAAGGATGCATCTCGTGGCCCTGCTAGAAGTGAGAGGATGGTGTGGGCCTGGACCTGGCACCGCCCTCCAGCTGTGCGTCTCTGCCCCGGGCCCAGCCAGCTCTGCTGCCTTCAAAGGGAGGCCCCTGTTTCTGCCAACCTTCTGGCTGAGGAGGCAGTGGACAGCCTCAGGCGAGCAGCCCTTGACAGGGTATGTGTGCGTGTGTGTGACACAGATGGCCTACTGTCAGCACATTGGGGTGGAGTTCATGTTCATCAACGACCTGGAGCAGTGCCAGTGGATCCGCCAAAAGTTTGAGACGCCTGGAATCATGCAGTTCACCAATGAGGAGAAGCGGACGCTGCTGGCCAGGCTCGTGCGGTCCACCAGGTGCGGGCTGTCCCCTCTGCCCATGGGGGGAGGGGCGGGGCCATAGCCCCTGTGAGTGGCACTGACCCTGGTGACGTGGCGGTCCCTGGCCAGGTTTGAGGATTTCCTGCAGCGAAAGTGGTCATCTGAGAAGCGCTTCGGTCTGGAAGGGTGCGAGGTGTTGATCCCTGCGCTCAAGACCATCATCGACAAGTCCAGTGAGAACGGGGTGGACTACGTGATCATGGGGATGCCCCACAGGTACGCACGCGCCCCCTGTGGCCTTCCCCACGGCCCCACCACCACCACCCTCTGGGGCTCCAGCCCACTGGGCATAGCAGAGCAGAGGCAGAGGGCCGAGGGCCCCCCACAGCCCATGGCCTTTGTTTTCCACCTTCCCTCCTCCACTGCTGTGGCATCTGGCTCACCTGCCTCTGTGTTCCAGGGGGCGGCTGAATGTCCTTGCCAATGTCATCAGGAAGGAGCTGGAGCAGATTTTCTGCCAGTTTGATTCGAAGCTGGAGGCAGCTGATGAGGTGAGGCACCTGTTTTCTTTCAGAAACATCCAGCACAGGTCAGCCACTGGAGACCCTCAGCTCCACTTGTCGCTCAGGACAGCCCTCCCTTTCCTGGGGGCCGGGGCTTCCACACCATACACAGGTGGCCAGTGGCCAGGTGGCCCCCACAGCCCTCCCACTGGGGGCAAGGATATGCCCCTCCTCCCAGAGCCATGGGGGGAGCCATCCCGGGAAACACCTTCCCACCACGCCTTCGGGAATGGGGTTCTGGGATAGAAGTGGCACAGAGCAGAGCCATCGTGAAGCCTAAGCATCTCCCACTGAGGATAAAGACCCTGTGTCTGTGTGTCAGGGTTCTGGGGACGTGAAGTACCACCTGGGCATGTACCACCGGCGGATCAACCGTGTGACTGACAGGAACATCACCCTGTCGCTGGTAGCGAACCCTTCCCACCTCGAGGCTGCTGACCCAGTGGTGATGGGCAAGACGAAGGCCGAGCAGTTTTACTGCGGGGACACGGAGGGGAAGAAGGTAAGGCCGCAGGGATCAGCCAGGACAACCCTGAGGCCACAGTGTCCAGGATGGGCTCTGAGCCCATCATGTCTCCCACCTCAGGTTTCTGCAGCTTAACAACGTATTCTGGACAGACTTTGGAGGAATTCTAGATAGCGATACAGCCATGCTGCCAGAGGTGCCCCCTCCCGGGTTGGAGCAGCAGGGACAGGCAGGGATGTGGTCGGGGGGGGGGGGGGGGGGTTGGCCAATCCCATCCTCACACCCCCGGTGAAGCCGGGCTTGCAAGAAAGAACTTACTCTAGAGGTGAAAGGCAGAGGTGAGGTGGAGGTAGACTGGGGGGTGCTGAGGGCAGAGCGGAGCATGCTGGCCCAGGGGTGCCCTTAGAGGAGGCCAACTTTTTAGGGCTGGTGCCAAGCATTAGCTTACCGGTTCTGTAATTTAAAATACTGTAAGTCTGCTAGACTGTGCTCGGAGGGTGACATAGGAAGCTGCCATCAGCAGCAATCGGTGTGGACTAGGCATGGTGTCGGGGACAGGAAGTGGGTCCTGTGCTGCAGGCACTCCTGCCCTCACAGAGAAAGGGCACGGACCGCGGGGAAGATGTCAGGGTGTGATGGTCAAACTCCAGAGAAGGGCGGGCCTCCTGTGCAGCCTCTGGGAGCAGCACTGACACAGTGGCCAAGGTTAGCCATCATCCTGTCGTCCTTGGTGAGGACACTGGCCTGGGCATTTGGAGCTAGGCAGGGGAAGGAGATTGCAGGAAAGTCTGTGCAATGTCTTCATTTGTGAGTGACAGACAAAAAGCCCCTCAAGCAGCACTCACCCAGAGTGCTAGACACGTCCTGGAAAGCAGTGAATAACTAGGTGAGGGCCAAAGAGAACATTTGAACTGCTCCGGATGCTGGCACGGATCAGTCCTGCTGTGAGCTGGAAGGCCAGGAGAGGCTGGTCAGCCCCGGTGCTCCCCAGGCCCTTGTTTTCGGGAGGGCTCTTCCTAGTGCACGCTGCCCACCCCTTGAGGACCCACCCCTCCGTGGGAGCCACTCCAGCCCTTGCCCACCCTCAGCCACGGATCCAGACCCCACACCCCTTCATGCCTATTCTCTCTGCTCGTCTGAAACCCCCAGCAATTAGCTGATTTCTGCTAAACGGAATTTAGGGAGCTGGAGCTGTTAACCTATCTTTCTCATTTAAGAAAACATCTTTATCCTCTGTCCATGTAACCAGGGTTGTTGCATAACCTGGGACAGGATGGGGCCTGACCTGGTTTGGCCCCTGGGGTGTTCATGGGGAAGCAGCCCACCCAGAGACTTGCTCCTGCCAAGGTCTAGATATCGGGCACTGGAGTGCTGTCAGACGCAAGGAGCGGCAGCCAGCGCCGCACTGAGGGAGCCTCGGGGGACAGCCTTGCTGCCTGGCAAGGGCCCCAGCGGCTTCCCCAGGAGACCTGAACAGGAGGCTCTCCCCGAAGCACCCTACAGCGGGAAGCTGAGTATGTGCAGAGAAGGCATTGGCTGGACTCCCTGTGACCTTCCTACATGCCTCTGAGGATGCCTCTGAACAACCTGTCCTAGCAAACATCCCTGCATCCAGAGGCAGGACACGAAGGGTGCTATTGAGTAGATCTAGATTTTGTCCCCTAAGAGGACATCGTAGACTTTCCCTTCCTGGCGGGGGACACACAAAAGCATCCAAGGGAGCAGTAGCTGTGTTTCACAGCGTAGGAAGTATTTGTGGATGTGGGGGGAGGAGCACACAGAAAAGGGTCGGGTTGCACTCAGCAGCATTGCTGTTATGCTGCACACACAGACGCTGAGAGACACCTGTATGCGCAGCCTGGTCTCACCTGTTGTCCCTGCTGAAGGAAGCAGGCTCCTGGAGAAGTATCTCCTTCCAGGCCACGGGGCCGCTCAGCATAAAGCTGAAGGCTCTACCGTGCCAGAGAGCTGCCGTCCAGACGGCAAAGTCACTCTGATGAGTCAGTTACAGCAATTGAATAAGCTAGAAACCCCTAAGCACACATGAATACAAATAAAAGGCAAGAAGGAGAGGGTCTTGCAGATCGCCACTAGATACATGTGAGAGTGACGCCTGGTAGCGCCCTAGAGAGGCCACTGCGGCTGCTGGGCAGGGCTTGGTGAGCAGCGGGACCCAGAGGTTCTCAGATGCTGCTGCTGTTCTCCCTACTGAGGGGAACAGTGAGTGGAAGGGAGACACAAAGCCAACTCCCTGCCTAGGCGACCACAAGGACACAAGCTGGCGTGGGTCAGGCCAACTGGGGTATCTCCCGGGATGGAGTGTACTGACTGAGGAGAACAGTGAGTGGAAGGGAGACACAAAGCCAACTCCCTGCCCAGGTGACCACAAGGACACAAGCTGGCGTGGGTCAGGCCAACTGGGGTATCTCCCGGGATGGAGTGTACTGACTGAGGAGAACAGTGAGTGGAAGGGAGACACAAGCTGGCGTGGGTCAGGCCAACTGGGGTATCTCCCGGGATGGAGTGTACTGAGCCTGGTCATGAAGGATGCTGGAGCCCAAGGCTTGTCCAGGTGGTGGAGACAGGAGAGGCAATGAACTACTCCCAGTCAGAGCCCTGCCAGAGTTGCTCTCCTGGTGGGAGGGTCCCACAGGCTATGCCAGCGTGACATCAACGGGCTCTGCAGCAGACAGTGGCAGAGTGGCAGGTGTGCAGATGGAGCGGGTCAGGACCCAGGAGGGGCTTGGGGGTCTTGTTCTCCTCCCACTTTTTTTTTGTTTGTTTGTTTCTAAGTTTGACAGGTTTTCAAAATGCATTCATTTTTGAAAAGCACATTGTGACTCAGTCTCTGGTATGCCCTGTAGCCATGATGGTCAGGACTGTGTTGGATTTCGGGTTTCCTTTGCATGTCTGCAGGTCATGTCCATCCTTCTGCATGGAGACGCTGCCTTTGCCGGCCAAGGCATTGTGTACGAGACCTTCCACCTGAGTGACCTGCCCTCTTATACGACTCACGGCACCGTCCACGTGGTCGTCAACAATCAGGTAACCGAGGCTCCTCCTGAGGGCACCCTGTGCTCACATCATCTTACTTAGAATGACATGCCTCGGTTATTTAGGACAGTTGTTCTCTGATCATATACGTGTGTCTTTTATGAAAGATGTGGGCAACACAAAAGATATCTTTTTAAAAAGGAGAGATTTTGATGACGTTATTCAAGATCATGATACTACTTTAGAATATTTTATTTCAGCCCCACGAGGGTATATAGATGGCGGTTCATATTGAAGAAACTGAGGTTCTTCAGTATGCCCCTTTCTTACTCATCTCATTATTTTCTCATGTTCTTATGTACTTTTAAAATATTAATTTTGAAGATTTTATTTGAGAGAGAGGGAGAGCACAAGCAGGGAGAGGGAGAAGCAGACTCCTGGGCTCGATCCCAGGACTGCAAGATCATGACCTGAGCTGAAGGTAGATAGATGCTCAACCACTGAGCCACCCAGGTACCCCTGAAAATATTAATTTTAGTGGAAATATCTGTCATAGATCGTTTAATAAAACAGACATTGCCATGTTGTTAGACTTTTAGGATTCTCATTTTGCACTGTTTTAAGTAATGCCGTGATGAACACTCTTGTAAGGGAATATTTCGGCTGTTCTTACATAATCCTGATGTGTCTGTTACTTCTGGCGGCTATACCCGAGGGTGCCTGTCGCCAGCTCGTGTGAACTGTCCTGTGACAGATACTGAGGCCTTTGCATGTAGGTGCTGTGCTAGGTTCCAGCAGAGTGAGGGCATGCTCCCTGCCGCCTCAGAGCTGGGGTCCAATGTGGGGTGGGGGCCTACGGATGCTGGTTGGGCAGCACGTTTCCCAGAGGATTTAATGTATGTGTGTGTGTGTGTGTGTGTGTGTGTATTTTATTTACTTATTTATATTTTAATTTTTTAAAAGATTTTATTGTATTATTTATTCGTGAGAGACACAGAGAGAGGCAGACACACAGGCAGAGGGAGAAGCAGGCTCCATATAGGGAGCCTGATGCAGGACTTGATCCCGGGACTCCAGGATCACGCCCTGGGCCAAAGGCAGGCACTAAACCATTGAGCCACCCAGGGATCCCCGGATTTAATCTTTAAATGCAAACTGACAGTCAGGTAGACAAATGATGGGGCCTTCGGATCCAGGTAGGGAAGGAGTCCCTGTGTCCAGAGGAGGGGACGGGGCCATCCGCACTGAAGTTTGGTGAGTGTGCGGCCATCGGCCAGCTCCCTTGGGGCCCTCCATGCATCGGGAGGCTGCTGGAAGGACCAGAGTGAGGGAGTGACAAGATAGTTTCATTTCCAAAGGTGATTTTTTCTATCTGCAGAGGGCATAGAGGAACAGGGGACGATTGCAGTGTCCCAGCAGGGCGCAGAGAGGGAGCCAGGAGAATGCAAACATCAAAGCAGACATGGTGGCCCTTCTGCCATAAGGCAGAAGAGCTCAAAATCTGCACGGTCAGGCACGTCATCGGGTACCAACATAACATGCAGTGTGATCACAGCTGTCACTCATCAAGCACCTGCTGTGTGCCAGGCACCAGGCTAGGCGCTCACATTAGCCAATACCGAAGCCACCCGAGCCCCGGGCAGGATCTTTCCCATTCTCCAGAAGAGAGCCTGGAGCAGAGAGTGAGTGAAGAGCTTGCTTGAGAGTCAGCATTCGATCTGCTTTCTTTCAAAGAACAGTATCAGAAAGAATTTTGAAAAAAAGCCAAAAACACAGAAAGGTCTAGAAACCAAACAAAAAACCTGTCACTACAGTATGTTCTGAACAGATGACCCAGAACAGACTGGACTCCTTGCTTGTGGGCTGAGCCTGCAGTGCTAACAGGAGAACTCTCCTCACTCTGGAGGAGTGGCAGCAGAGGTGAGTCAGAGTCATTGGAAGCCTGAGACACAGGGTAACTTAGAATTTCCCGAGAGCAGTTTCCAGGCTGGGGTGAGCTCCATCCCAGGAGACCGTAAAAGATAACCTCTTCAGGATCCTGGCAAGTAGAGCTGCCAGGCACCTGTAACATTTTGTGCCAGTCCAGTCATGAGAGGCATCCGCAGGCAACAACACGCAGTCTAGAGTGTAGACACAGGAATGGCTCTACACGGTACAGTCCAGCGGTGCTAGTGCGCACTCCTCCAGGCTGGGACAGATACACACAGGCACCTGCCGCCCTCTCCCCACCTGCCGCCACAGTGACAGGTGAACGGAGCCCTCCAGTACTGGCTCCCCTGGTGACACCCCTTGGCGCACATCTGTGTTTGTGGGGTCTTTTCCTCCGGTCGCTGCATGGCACTCAGTTGCACGGTCGCTCGCCACAGTGGGTGGGAATTTGGAGCATTCCCAGCTTTGGCAGTTAGGATTGAAGTCAGCGTAAAGGTTCATCAACAGATGATGGCTTGTCTATCTGTTTCTCACTCTGCATGTACCTGTTGCTGGGACTACTGGGTGCACACACCCTAACAGTCTGATAGACTTTACCAGAACCGGCCTATTTCCCAGAACTCCTGCAGCCTGCAGTGTCACGTGCGGCTCACTCTTCCATTTTGAGTTTATGTTTGTTTTTTTTGTTGTTGTTGTTGTTTTTAATTTTTTTAATGTTTTTTTATTTATTTATGATAGTCACACAGAGAGAGAGAGAGAGAGAGAGAGAGAGAGAGAGGCAGAGACACAGGCAGAGGGAGAAGCAGGCTCCAAGCACTGAGAGCCCGACGTGGGATTCGATCCCGGGTCTCCAGGATCGTGCCCTGGGCCAAAGGCAGGCACCAAACCGCTGTGCCACCCAGGGATCCCTTTTAATTTTTATTTATTTATGATAGTCACAGAGAGAGAGAGAGAGAGGCAGAGACATAGGAAGAGGGAGAAGCAGGCTCCATGCACCGGGAGCCCGACGTGGGATTCGATCCTGGGTCTCCAGGATCGCTCCCTGGGCCAAAGGCAGGCGCCAAACCGCTGCACCACCCAGGGATCCCCTTGAGTTTATGTTTGTGTATGGAGTAAGAACGTGGTCTTCTGCATGTGGCTGTTCAGTTTTCCCAAAATCATTTGTTGAAGAGACTGTCCTTTCCTCACTATATAGTTTGGGCTCCTTTGTAGGCATGGGTTTGTTTGTTTCTGGGCTCTGTTCTGTACCATTGGTCTATTCTGTTTTTATGCCAGCACCATAGTGTCTGGATCACTACAGCTTTAGCAGTGTGGTTTGAAATCAGGCAGTATGACACCTGCAGCTTTATTCTTCTTTCACGATACTACTGTGGCTATTTGTGGTCTGTGGTTCCATGTAATTTTCAGGGTTGATTGCTCTATTTCTGTGAAAAATGCCCCTGGTATTTTGATAGGTAATTTTTCCAGTCCATGAGCATGGTATGTCTTTCCATTTGTTTGTGTTGTCTTCCATTTCTTTCATCAACATATTGCAGTTTTCAGAGGACAGGTCTCTCACCTCCTCAACTACATTTATTCCTACAGACGATATTTCTTATTTCAGATACTTACTCAGCCCCACCCCTCTGTTTCTGAGTCTCCAGTGGTACCAACGTCAGACCTGTTGCCAGCCTCAAATTCCCTGATGCTTTGTTCATGGTGTTCTTCAGCCTCTCCATTTTTTGGGATTCGGGGTGACCTCAAGGTCGTAGATTCTTTCCTCTCTATTGTACTGTAGAGACTTCCATTCAGGTTGTTTCCACCAGTTTTTTGTTTGGTTTTTATTATTTTTTTCTTTTTTTTTGTTTTTTTGTTTTTTGTTTTTTTTGTTGTTGTTGTTGTTTTTTGTTTGTTTGTTTTTTAGAGAGAGCACAAGCAGGGTGGAGAGGCAGCAGGAGAAGGAGGGAGACCATCTCAGGCAGACTCCTATACTTAGCGCAGAGCCTGACACAGGGTTTGATCCCACAACCAGAGCTGAAATAAGAGTGGGACACTTTACCAACTGAGCCACCCAGGCATGCCAGTTTTTTTAATTTTTAATTTTTCAGTTCTAAACTTTTGACTTCATTCTCATGTCTTCTTTGTCTTTGCTGAGAATTTTTATTTTTTCATGCGTTTTCATGCATGTTCATAATTTTCATCAAAGCATTTTTATGACATCTTTTTAATGTCTTTGTCAGATAATTCTAACATCTGTGTCGTCTTGGTGTTAGCTTCTGATGATCGCTTTTTCTCATTCAAGCTAGGTTGTTGGTTTTCAAATGAAACCAGGACATCTTGGGTTTTGTGTTGAGACTCCGATCTTACTTAAATCTTTTGTTAGAGCCCCTGGGGGGCTCAGTGGGTGAAACATCTGCTTTTGACTCAGATCATGGTCTCAGGGTCCTAGGATGGAGTCCCTTGTTGGGCTCCCTGCTCAGCAGGGAGTCTGCTCCTCCCTCTGCCCTCGCCCCTGAGTGCACATGCTTGCTCTCTCTCTCTCCTTCTCTCTCTGTCTCAAATAAATAACTAAAATCTTAAACACACACGCACCTTAAAAATATATTTTTAATATATATTATATATATATATTTATATTTATTTATTTATATGCATAAATATATATTTCCTTATATATAAATACATATTTACTTATATATTATTTATTTATATATAAACTCAGTATCTTTAATAAATGTAGGACTATCCAGGTTGTGAGTTTGTTCTCAAGTGGCTGTGGTGACTTCTTTCATTTAAGTTGTAGAATTTATGGTCCTAGAGTTTGGAAGTTTACTGGAATCTGTACTGATATCCCTTCTCTCATTCCTGATACTGATAATTCATATCTTTTCTCTTTTTTTCTTAGTTGGTCTAGCTTTAGATTTGTTGTTGCTTTCCAAGGATCAGCTTTGGGTTCATTGCATTTTCTGTGTGCTCCTGTTTTTCTGGTTTATTGATTTCTACTCCTTGTTATCCCTTCCCTTTTGCTTGCTTTGGATTTAATTTAGCCTCCTCTTCCTGGTTTCTTAGATCACTGATTTGAAACTTTCCTTCTTTGCAATATAAATGTTTAATAGCATTCCAATTTAAGAACCTCATTACACAGATACAGTGTAGGTCAGCCATGGGTTTGTCAAACTTCTTATGAAAGATTGTGAAGGATTTTGGTTGCACTTAAGTGAGACCGTGTCCAGGGGAGAGTGTCATAGGATGGCATAGCGTCTGGAAACGACCCCACCAGGAATGACCCAGGAAGCTGGAAGACCTCTAAAAGCCTGGGAGCTGTTTTCATCAAAACCAATGTTTCATGTAGCAAGAATGTGATGGCAGAGTCAGCACCAATGGATAGCAACTACTAGAAACCAGGTCTCGGTTGAGTGACCAGAAGAGCTTTGGGCAATCAGATTTGTCCCAGCCAGGGTCCAGCTGCAGAGTGAAGGAGACAGGGCTCCAGCCAGGGATGGCAAGAGTTAACCATTTGACTTCGGGGTCTCTGGCTCTCAAACCTGCAGTTCCACTCAGTGGGGTCTTCCCACTGGAGCACTCACTACCAGATGTTTGCTGAGAGATGTCTTTAAAGACATCCCTGATGCTCTAAGACCAGAAATAAAAATTTTCATCACTAGATCAACAGGGAGCTGGTTAAATAGTCTATGGTGTACCCATCTGTGTGTTACAAAGCACATGAAAGTTAATATATATAAAATGCTCAGAATAATGCCTGGTGCGTAAATAGCCACGGTGTGAGTTAACTGTAGTGATTAACGCGGTGCAGTGAAACTATTTAAAAGACTGGGGTCTGTGTACTGTTGAAATGGTCTACGAGATGGATTCCATGGGGAGAAAGTAGCAGGCAGAGTGTGTACGCACCCATCTCCGTGTTTGTGTGTGTGCACACCCACCACCCACAGAGGTGCCTGTGCTTGCAGAGCACACCTCTGTCTCCTCACGCGTGTGCGTACATCTATATGTGCTTGAAGACACAGATGCTGATAACTGTGGTGGGTCCTGAGGGGGAGGGCGGCTGGTGGACTCAGGTCAAAACCTGTCAAAGCAGTTCACTTCCAGTGAGGTTCTATAAGCAACATGTGAATTGTGGTCACGAACTCATAGTTCCCCACATTCATCTCCCTGAATGAGGTGACCCCGATGGGTGATGAGATTGTTCAAGACGTGTTCATCAGAATTCTCCCTGGTACATCATTTGTTAATGTTCTCATTGGTTTCTGATCATTTCTAATCTTCTCTTTAGTCAGTGTGATAAAGGAGATTGTAAAAACCATGGGAATTCCCAGACATCTTTAGGAGCTGTGGTTTTGCTCATGTTTTCTTCAGTCTCTTCATTGATATTTTGATGCCACAGATCATGACACAGTGTGAGACCAGGTCAGTAAGATGTGTAGCGAGAGATGAAGTGGCTGTTTTCCTGATGCTCTTGTTTCTCTATGGATGTATCTACGATTTGACCAGAAATTCTCTCCTGAGGAAGCTATCAGATGCTAAATGCTTTTCTATGTTTGTCAAAACCATAATGGTACTGCTTACAAAAGTAGAAAATAAGCCATATGTCTGACAGTAGAAGTCTTGGCATATATTTCGGCAAAACCATAGGAAGCAGTGCTATATAATCATCAAAACATTTAATACCATGGAGACAGAGTCATAGTTTGGTGAAAGGCAGTATGGGGCCCTCACTTGCCACCGGCTGGAACTTGAATGGCACACTCACAACAGAAGAGAAGCTTGCTGGCATTTGCAGACATCCACAAGCTCGCAGCCTGTGGCTCAGCATTCCCTTCCTGGGAGTGGGCGCAAGTGAGCTCCGTATTTGCTGGAACAGACCTGTGTGGGAACGTGTCCACCACCAGTAAAATGGACAGATGCCAGTGCTATGAAAATCAAGAAAGGTGGGGAGTCTTCCAGATGAAAGGGAAACAAGAGAGGGCACAGAGTGGGGGCGTGTGTGTGTGGAGCCTGGGATATGGAATTGATAAGGCTGCTCAGGGAACATCCCTGTTTTAGCAAATGGGGACTACCTACGTCCTGTGTCACACGCGTGTGGAGGGAGGGACCATGGATGGTAAAAGGAAACAAGTGCCAAATCTGAGTCAAGAGTGTATGGGAGTTATTTGTGTTATTCTTTCAACTTTCTCCACTCTGAAATTGTATCAAAATTGTAAAGTTGGGACAAGCCTAAGAGGATAGTCGCAGCAGAAGCAGGTCATGTTGGCACAGAGGTTTGCAGGCGCTCATGTGTGACCACTATGGTATTGTCACACTGTGCATGTGAGGCATTTCCTAGAAGTCAGTAGGAGATATAGGTCATAGAAATACAAATATAGACAAAGTAAGGATTATCATGAAAGCTTTAAATTTTCCTTTCAAAGAAAACAGTGCTGATGGGGATCCCTGGGTGGTTGCCTTTGGCCCAGGGTGTGATCCTGGGGTCCCGGGATCGAGTCCCACGTCAGGCTTCCTGCATGGAGCCAGCTTCTCCCTCTGCCTGTGTCTCTGCCTCTGTGTGTGTGTGTGTGTGTGTGTGTGTGTGTGTGTGTCTCATGAATAAATAAAATCTTTAAAGAGAAAGAAAAAGAGAGAGAAAGAAAGAAGAAAGAAAGAAAAAGAAAATAGTGCTTACAGTGTTAAATGAAGAAACTGCTGGGTTATAGACCAGCCTCTGAAATTTTTAATATATATGAGCTGTATATGTGCAAAGAAAGACATCAAGGTGTTTACCCTGTACCTGGTGGAAAGATATGTAACTTTGTTTAAATTAACTTTAATTTTTTAATCCTGTCTTCCAAACTCTATGTGTTGAACATATGAAGTTTCTTCGCAGAATAGGAAACAACAAAACAGTTTTTAATAAACCACCTGAGTAGCCATTGGGGACCAAGTAGGGCAGGTGCAGCCAGGAGGCAGCTAAGACAGTGGTGCTCCACCCACCCCACCCAGCCTAACCCCGCCCAGCCCCACCTATCTGACCCAGCCCCGCTGGGCCAGTGGAGTGCCACCCTTCTTGCCCAGCCCCGCCCAGCAGCGTGTCTCTTGCAGATTGGCTTCACCACTGACCCACGCATGGCCCGCTCCTCACCCTACCCCACCGACGTTGCCCGCGTCGTGAATGCACCCATTTTCCACGTGAACTCGGACGACCCAGAGGCTGTCATGTATGTGTGCAAGGTGGCGGCTGAGTGGCGGAGCACCTTCCATAAGGACGTGGTAGTGGACCTGGTGAGCAGCCTCCATCTGTGTCTGGGAGAGGAGCAGCGGGCTCCCACTCGTGGCAGACCCGCCCACATCCTAGGGCCCTGCCGGGAAGGAAGGTAGTTCAGGTCTGCCAGGGTGTCCTCAGGTCACTGGTTTCATCTCCTGTGGTGGCGACTCTGGCATAAAGGAGATCTCAGCAGGACCCGAATTGTAGAGAAGGGCCAACAGGGCGCACGGTGCAGGAGAGCAGGCTGGTGCTGGTGGGTTTCTGATGCCAGCATGTCCGGGCTGTATCCAGGTGTGTTATCGGCGCAACGGCCACAACGAGATGGATGAGCCCATGTTCACGCAGCCACTCATGTACAAGCAGATCCGCAAGCAGAAGCCGGTGCTGCAGAAGTATGCAGAGCTGTTGGTGTCCCAGGGTGTGGTCAACCAGCCGGAGTACGAGGTAAGTCCCCGGTTCCAATCCAGGAGGGGTGGACAGAGACCAGGCAGGGACAGGGCATCTGACCTCAAGCAGGTCTGCAGCCCCTAGACACAAAGCAGATGCTAGGGATAAAGATGAGAACACAGCAGGCTTCTGGCAGGCCTCAGAGCCGTCGTACACATGGGGGGCCAGCAGATTCAGGTGCGCTGTGGTGGGGTACACCACAGAGCGCCCCTAATGGCTGTGCTATGCCTGACCCCACAGGAGGAGATCTCCAAGTACGATAAGATCTGCGAGGAGGCCTTCACCAGGTCCAAGGACGAGAAGATCTTGCACATCAAGCACTGGCTGGACTCCCCCTGGCCCGGTGAGTGAGGAGCATCGCCTTTGCCCCTCTCCTCCACCCCCACCACACCCCTGTGGGCTACAGTTGGTTTCTAGAAGAGTGGCGGCCATGTGTCAGCTTGTCTCCCTGTCCTAGGCTTCTTCACCCTAGACGGACAGCCAAGGAGCATGACCTGCCCCTCCACAGGCCTGACAGAGGACATTCTGACACACATTGGGAACGTGGCCAGTTCCGTGCCCGTGGAGAACTTCACCATTCATGGAGGTGAGGACACCCACTGACCTGTGGAAGTGTTGGGCCGTGTCCGTGGACTTCTCTCCAGCACGGGGCTGGCCCAGCATAGTCCTCCACCCCCGTAGCAGAGGAAAGGGTGGGCTGTCACAGCTGCTGGCCAGGCTGAAGGAGCTACTGCTCTTGTCCCCCGCTGGTATGCCCAGTGGCTGCTGAGCACCCTGTCTCTGCAGGGCTGAGCCGGATCTTGAAGACCCGCGGGGAGATGGTGAAGAACAGGACCGTGGACTGGGCTCTGGCGGAGTACATGGCTTTCGGGTCCCTCCTGAAGGAGGGCATCCATATCCGGCTGAGCGGCCAGGATGTGGAGCGAGGCACCTTTAGGTAATTCTCTCAGGGTTCTTTTGGCACTGAAAGGGAGGGCTCTGGTGTTTCTCTAGAGAAGAAAATCCTGTGTCGGCCTGCAAGCACTCTTCCCCTGCTCAGACTGCAGCAAGTAGCTGCCTCTTAGGTCTGTGTGTCAGGGCACAGCACAGGTGCTTCCACCTTCTAATCTGTGCTGTTGTGCCACAGCCACCGCCACCACGTGCTCCACGACCAGAACGTGGACAAGAAGACCTGCATTCCCATGAACCACCTCTGGCCCAACCAGGCCCCCTACACCGTGTGCAACAGCTCTCTCTCTGAGTACGGGGTCCTGGGTGAGTGCCCCAGCCCACAAGCCCTCCTTCCTACGGGATACTACCGTATCCCACAGTAGCCCCCTCCCTGCCCGCCAGCTGACTCAGGCCTCCTTGTTCCACAGGCTTCGAGCTGGGCTTTGCCATGGCCAGCCCTAATGCCCTGGTCCTCTGGGAGGCCCAGTTTGGTGACTTCCACAACACGGCCCAGTGCATCATAGACCAGTTCATCTGCCCAGGACAGGCCAAGTGGGTGCGACAGAATGGCATTGTGCTGCTGCTCCCCCATGGCATGGAGGGCATGGTGAGCCCCCCAGCCCTCCCCACCAAGCCTAGGACTCTGGCCCCAGAAGCTGGCATGGTGCAGTCCGGTCTGCCTCCATCCCCAGGAGCAGGCGTCCGGTCCTGCTCCCCTCCCCGCCCCTGCCGTGGGTCTGTGGGGACTCTCCTCACTGCAGAGGCCCTGTGGGACACCGTCTCAGGACTGGGGTTTGGAAACCTTCCTGACGTGGAAGTGCCCATCCAACCTCTTGGGGAGGGGAAAGAGTTGAAATGCCAGCGGGTCTGTGCAACTCAGCGTATTTCAGACCAGAAATGACCAGAGTTTGTGAAGGAAGAGATATGGCAAGTATATCTCCCCCTTCTGCAGAGCTCCCAAACCATAATTTGTGTTCCGGTTCCAGGGCCCGGAACATTCCTCCGCCCGGCCAGAGCGGTTCCTGCAGATGTGCAATGATGACCCGGACGTCCTGCCGGTGAGCAGAGCGGTCACGCCACAGGCACCGCTGCTTTGCACCCGGGCCTCATGGGGGTGGCGGGAGGGCAGTTCCTGCTGGCCCCCCCAAAAGTGCAAGTCTCCTTTGTGCTGCTGCGTGACAAGCGACTGCATTGGATTCAGGCAGATGACTCAGAGGAAAGAACGTGGAGCCCTCTGGGCTGGCTTCAGTAGAGCTTTAAGACTTGGAACAAAGTAACTGGGAGTTGGTTTCCCTTTTTTTTTTTTTTTTTTTTTTAAGATTTTATTTATTCCTGAGAGAGACAGAGAGGCAGAGACGTAGGCAGAGGGAGAAACAGGGACCCTGCAAGGAGCCTAATGCGGGACTCGATCCCAGGACTCCGGGATCACGCCCTGAGCCAAAGACAGATGCTCCACCACTGAGCCACCCCCGTGCCCCTAGGGAGTTGGTTTCTAAGGTGAACCGGACATGGCTGTAGGTAGAACCAAGGTCCAGGCGTGGCCGAGGTCTCCAGAGGAGTGGAGGGTATAGTGGACAGAGCAAGGGCAGGACAGCTCTGAGGCTGGGGCTTCTGCCCCCAAGTCCCACGGTAGGTGCTCAGTGCTGCCTGGCCTCTGGCCTCTTCCCTCGAGCTGCAGAACCTGGAAGAAGCCAACTTTGACATAAACCAGCTGTATGATTGCAACTGGGTTGTCGTCAACTGCTCCACCCCTGGCAACTTCTTCCATGTGCTGCGTCGTCAGATTCTCCTGCCCTTCCGGAAGCCGGTCAGTAGTGGGGGTCCCTGCTCAGAGGCCTGGCCTGCAGAGTCCAGGCCCCATTCATTGGGAAGAGGGATGTGTGAGTGGGTGGAAGAAGAGGGGTGAGCCCTAGAAGGGTCCCAACCAGCAGACTCCTGGGCAGGGTGTTGAAGGGTGAGTAGAAGTGTGTGTGTGAAGGGACCCTGGGTCGAGACAGCCCTGGTTCTGGGTGGGGACCCTGAAGAGAGGTGGGGGCTCTTTGCTGGGTACAGGGAAGTGGCACTGGGGCTGGGGCTCAGAGCAGACTGGAAGAGGTCCCAGAGGAGTACACACGTGGCTGAATGGGAAGCAGCATCATCCCAGCAGCTCCTGCCCGCAGAGCTGGGGGTGGGGCACAGTACCAGGTCCCCAGCCTGGGGATGAGTCGGGGCCGTCCTCGTCATGCCTTCCAGAATCTGTGGGGCCTTATCCATCACAGCCTATGCTACTCTGTTCCAGCTAATCATCTTCACCCCCAAGTCTCTGCTGCGGCACCCTGAGGCCAGAACCAGCTTCGATGAGATGCTCTCAGGTGGGTGTGAGGCTTGGGACCTGTACATGACAGTCTCACTGTGGCCCTTGCCACATCGTTGGTCATCGGATAAAGACCAGTGAACACAACAGGCCACAAGTTGGAGCTTGCTTGTGAGTTGCTCACCGGGTCTGCGGTCTTCACCTGAGCATGCCCCCGGCCTCCTGTAGAGGCAGGAAGCAAGTCTGAACTCATTTCCCCTGCTGCTTGGCCGCTGCTCCTGGGGGACATGCAGTGAGGCCCACAGTGTTGAGATCCCACCCTGATGGCAGGCAGTGGACACAGCATGGAGCAGGCCCCCCATCCCCAGGCTCACCTGGCCGGGGGTGCCTCCTTAATCTCCAATTAGGGTGAAGCCCTGCTTGGTTGGTTTGTGTTCCCATTTATCATTATTATGGTGAAATACACATAAAATTTAAACGTAAATGTTTCCACATGTGCAGCTCATGAGCCTTAAGCATGCTCACAGCTGTGTGGCCACCTCCAGAGATCCTCCATCCCACTTACTGTCTCTGGTCTAGCCATGAGAGACCTCTCAAGTAAGTACAGGCAGGAGGGCAACAGGTGTCGCTGTGTCTCCAGGTCCACTCACATCACAGCAGGTGTCAGGACCCCTTTTAGGTTTAAGGCTGAATGCTACTCCAATGTGCGGATGAAACACTCGTGTTACCTGTTTATCTGTCAGTGGACATCGGTCGCTTCCACTTGGGAGCGATTGTGATTGATGCTGCCGTGAGCTGGGTGTGTAAATACCTTTGGAGAACTCACGTTTGGTCCCTTTGAGCATATCCCCAGGGGTGGCACTGCGAGATCCTACGGTGGTTCTGTTTTTAGGTCATTGAGGAACCTCTGTGCGGTTTTCCCCAGCAGCTGTGCCTTTTGACATCCCTACCCACACTCTGGAGGTCTCCAGCTTCTCCATGTCCACACTGGCTCTTGGTGTGTGTTTATCATGGCCATGCTACTGCCCGTGAAGCCATACCTTGTGGTTTTAACTTGTGTTTCCCTGCTGACAGTGATGGCGAGCCTCCTCTCGTGCGTCTGCTGGCTGGCTAGGTATCTGCTTCAGAGAAGCATCTCTTCTGTCCTTTGCCTGATTTTTTTGGGTTCTTTGTGTTGGTGTTGATATTTAGAAGTTCTTTCTATAAGCTGGATACTAATCTGACATCAGAGAGCTTATAGCTGTTTTCTCATTTTTGCGTGTTGCCTCTTTTTTTTTTTTTTTTTTAAGATTTTATTTATTCTGGGCAGCCCTGGTAGCTCAGCGGTTTTGTGCCGCCTTCAGCCCAGGGCCTGATCTTGGAGACCTGGGATTGAGTCCCACATCGGGCTCCCTGCATGGAGCCTGCTTCTCCCTCTGCCCCTCTCTCTCTCTCTCTCTCTCTCTCTCTCTCTCTCTCTGTCATGAATAAATAAATAAAATCTTAAAAAAAATTATTCTAAAGAGAGCTGGGGGATGAGGGAGGGTTAGAGGGAGAGGGAGCAGCAGACTCCTTGCTGAGCAGCAAGCCCGATGTGGGGCTCGATCCCAGGACTCTGAGATCATGACCTGAGCCAAAGTCAGACACTAAACCAGCTGAGCTACCCAGGCGCCCCCCTGTGTGTTGTCTCTTGAAGTCTCTCTTTTTCTGTTTACACCCAGATGATCACTGTTACATCCAGGGTTCTGAAGTGTTTGCTCTGTTTTCTTCTAAGAGTGTTATTATTGTAGTTCCTGTGTTGAAGTCCTTAGCGTATTTTGGATTAACTTTTCTGTGTGGTGTACTAGTCCTTTGCATGTGGATGTCCAGTTTTCCCAACGTTCTTTGCAAAGACTCCTTTTCCTTCCCTACTGAATGGTCTTGGCTCCCTTGTCACAAAGATGTCGTGTGTGCTGGGCTTACTTCTGGGCTTCCTGTCCCGGTCGGCAAGCTGGGGCCTCACTGATCCGGGCACTGTAGCTCTGTGCTGGCTTCTGACATCAGAAACCGTGCTCCTCTGTTGTAAAATCATTCTGGCTCTTCAGGGGCCTTTGCGAATCCATGCGTGTTAGGAAGGATTTCTCTGTCTCTGCAGAAGACATCACTCGGGTTCTGGTAGGATCAAATGTGTAGGTCACTCTGAGGACTACCGACGTTGTAACAGCAGCAGGCTTGCCTGCCCGTGAACACAATGTGCACGCCTTCCCTGTCTTGATCCTTAAGTATTTTATTCCTTTTGATGCCATTGCAAATGGGGTTTCTTATTCACATTTGGGTGGTTTGTTGTCAGTGTGCAGAAATGCCTCTGAGCTCTGAATGTGGATTTTTTTTTGATTCGCAACTTTGCTGAGTTCATCTCTTCTAATTTGGGGGTTTTCTACATACAATATCATGTCATCCACACACAGATAATTTTATCTCTTCTTTTACAAGTTAGAGGCCTTTTCTCTTCCTTCTCCCCCAACTGCTCTGGCTGGGGCTTCCGGTACCAGGCCGCATGGGAGCAGTGACATGGGTCTCCCTGTCTCGCACCCCTGAGCATTACATTCATGGTGGGCCTTTCAGATCTGACCTGTATTGCGTGGGGGAAGTGTCCTTCTGTAGCACGAACATGCATGTGTTGTGTGCATATCACCAAGTGAGACCCATTTCTGGATGCTGCTTCCTGAAGGCAGCTGGTTATGGGGCCCAGCCCAGCAATGGGAATCTGGGTATTTGTCAGTTGTGTGGAAGGCTTCAGGATTTGTAAACTTGTGGAGAGTCTGAGCAGAGTGATCAGACTAAGTCGTACTGGGCATCGGGATGGGCTGTTCGGAAGAAGGAACTGGTGTGCCTACTGTGCACTGCACGTGACATACTCCTCAGGGCTCTCTCGGTCACATCTGAGGCTGGTGTTTGCGAGGAGCTATGTACTCTGGCATCAGCCCTGGTCACAGCCCTGCCTGGGGGACCCCGCCCATGCAGGGCAATGGTGGGAGGGTCCCAGGTGTCCTCCACCAGGTCCTGAGAGAACCCCCGGCTGCGGGGATCCTCTCGTAGGAACGCACTTCCAGCGGGTCATCCCCGAAGATGGCCTCGCAGCCCAGAACCCGGAGAACGTCAAGAGACTTCTGTTCTGTACGGGCAAGGTGTACTATGACCTCACCCGTGAGCGGAAGGCGCGAGGCATGGCAGAGCAAGTGGCCATCACCAGGATTGAACAGGTGAGGGCAGGTGTGCTGGCGCCCCCCCGGGTCATCAGGGGCCCCTGAATGTGCCCCTCCTGACCAGACCCCGCATTCTCTCCCCGCAGCTGTCCCCATTCCCCTTTGACCTCCTGCTGCGGGAGGTACAGAAGTACCCCAATGCCGAGCTGGCCTGGTGCCAGGAGGAGCACAAGAACCAGGGCTACTATGACTACGTGAAGCCCAGGCTGCGGACGACCATCAGCCGCGCCAAGCCCGTGTGGTGAGTGGGGCCTTGGGAGAGCAGCGGGGACTGGGTCCTCCGTGGCTCTGCCATCACCTCCTCCGTGACCCCTGCCGACACCCCTGCAGGTATGCAGGCCGGGACCCAGCCGCTGCTCCAGCCACCGGCAACAAGAAGACCCACCTCACGGAGCTACAGCGTCTCCTGGACACGGCCTTCGACCTGGACGCCTTTAAGAACTTTTCATAGACGCCACGTGGGCCGCGTGGGCCACTGCCCTCCACAGCCACGGCCGCCCCTCGCTTCTCAACTAAAGAATAGTGCCTCAGCGCTGCACACACCTCTGCCCTTCCACTGCACCGCACACCCCCCTTGCTTACCAGTTAGGCTGCCATCCCCCGTGTGCTTGGCTGCCCCCTCAGGCGCTATGACTTCTGTCCAGCTGCGCGTCCTCTGCGGAGGCCACAGGGAGCAGGAGGAGGAGAGGGAGTCCCTGCAGGTGTCCTGAGAGGGTCAGCTGCACCCCAGCCCCCACCCCCGCAGGACCAGCCTCACATGGCCTCCCCAGGTAGCGGCGGTCCTTGTCACCCAGCAAGGGGGCTGCTGCACCTGGACCCAGGTGGCTGCCTCTTCATCTCCAGCCCCAGGGCCCTCAGAAGGAACTGTCACGGGTGGGCTGAGCTCTGGCAAGGCGGCTGGGGGCGGCTGGCAGGAGGGGGCCTACCCCCGACCTGGCACAGAGAGGGCAGGTCCGCTCTCTGCAGTGTCCACTTCCGTCCCTCAAGATGGTTCTGGGCCATGCGTGGGGGCCATGCATGCTTCACCCACCTGGGGCCAGGTGGCACCAGGTGTGCAGGGTACACGGCCAAGCCAAGGTGCAGCTGCCCCCCACCTCCCACCACCCACCCAGCCCACTCCTATGTCCATTTCCCCCGACACCATGGAGACAGAAGCATTCTTTTCTGTGCTGTGTCACAGCTGGTCAGGAGAGGAGAGGAGGGCCAGGGCTGTGGGGCAGCTCCCCTCACCCATCACAGGAACAGATCTGATTTATTTATTTTGGTTAAAAAAAAAAGAACAAAAACAACTTTGCATTGCATTTGGCTTGTCCCATAAACGAAATTCCCCACGGGCCTGTCTGCGTGTCCTTCTTTTCTGTCCTCCCTCAGAAGAGACCCACCGAGGCCTCCCCACCCTGCCTGGGAAGCAGTTCCTCACTGCTTGGCCATGTATCATGGGTGAGGGCTGTGCCTGTGCACCCGCTTCTTGAGCCTCCGCTGATGCCAGGGCCCCTCCCCTCACCACCTAGAGCCATGCTCCATGGTCTGCGCCTGGGCCCTGAGCCAGTGTGCCTCTAAAGGCCTATGTAGCTCCTTTGGCCTCTGCAGAGAAGCAGCTATGCCAGCAGGGCCCCCAGGTCCCAGTGTCCCAGCTCCAAGAGGCAGCTCAGGGGAAGGCCTGGGTGTGGACATGGGGCTGATGTGTGCCCTAACCTGTAGGCCACACCTGGGTCCCTGCTTGTAATCTCCACCACATCCTGCATGCTCCCTGCAGCTGACCCAAGGGTCCTGCAGCCCTACTGGGACAATGGCCATCCACAAGCAGACCTGGGCAGGGGGTCCGGGGAACACAAGCAACACACCTGTGACTGACGCAGTTGACTGGTTGGCTAATTAGGGCCAGAAAGGGCAAAAATGAAGCAGGAGCCCCTTCCCTGGAGACCCCTGGCTGTGCTGGGTGCTGCCATGTGGTCTGGAGTGTGGTCTGGAGGGGCTGTGCCAGGAGCAGGAACACTCAGCCCTCCCAGGTTAGCTCGTCTGCTAAGCCTGCGGTCCTCTCTGCCCCGTGATCGCACGAAGGAAGACGCTTCACGTCTGGGCAAACATCCTGCGTGCTCAGCTGCAGTGTCGGGGAGGATAAGTGTGTGCTTGCACATCTGAGTGCCTGTGAACATGAGCATACTTTGTGCACACGAGTGTCCCTGGGTGTGCTGAGGGAGTTGTCTGGGTTTTATTGGATGGAGAGGACCTTTCGACACTCACGCCAGCTTGAAAGTGGGGGAGAGCCAGCCAACTGCTGGCGGGGGTGAAGCCCCAGCAGGCTCCAGCCCCAGTACAGGTGCGCCTGGGCCAGGGCGGGGCCTGGGGGTGGCACAGGAGGGTAGGTATTATGTGGCGTGCCCACTCACTGGGCTGATTCCATCTACTCCAGTGGAAAGAGAGGGAATTGGAATCTGTGTTGAACCTATTTCTGCCTGAAATTAGCTGGGGCAGTGAGCTCCCCGTCAAGGCAGCGTTCAGTTGGGACTTCTTGAACAGAATGAGAAGCCATCCGGAGCGAACTACACCTGTCTTGCTTCCCATCTCAGGCCCTGCTGTACCCACGAGGCCACACAAGGCCCAGAGTATCCCCAAGTGACCGCTGAGCGAGTGCCTGCAGGGGCCAGGACATGGTCGCCCCACCTCCCAATCCCTCTCCCACTGCCTCCCCAGGCCCTTTCTATAATGAGATCTAAGTGACACATGACATGGGTTTTGGGTGTATAACGTAGTGACTCCGTGTTTGTACATTCTGCAGAATCATGGCCAAGTAGCTCACCTCACTGACACATACTTTAAGATTGACTCTCTTGAAACTTTCACATATGCAATACAGTATCATTAACTACAACTGCCAGGCTGCACACTGGACTGCAGGACTTATTCATTGTGTGATTAAAAATGTACACCATTGACCCCCTGCCCCCAGGGCCACGTCCCCACCCCAATAACCCTCCCATCACTGCCCCCAGCCTCTGCTAACCCCTGGCCACCTGGCTTGGGAGGGGCTGGGATGGCCATCTGGCCTCAGACCCTCCCTCTCCCTGTCCACCCAGCCTAGAGCTGGACCGCAGCCCAGGGTCCCCCTGCCCCTGGTGGCCCTTGGCCCAGACACAGAGCATGCCCCCATGTCCCTTCCCTGCCCCCATTCTGCTCTGACCTTCAGGGGAACGCCCCAGAGAACTGGTGTCCTGCTGACACCCAGGCCAGGTGTGGCCATCTGAGGGAGTGCCCCAGGCTGGACAGTCCCTGCCACAGGTCCCCTCAGTTCCTGTGGTCCCACTCAGGAATGAGTGGTGTGCTGTGAACTGCAGGAATTCTGTAGACTCTTTGTCTAGTCCAGACGTTCCACTCTATGACTATTTTTCTGAGAGTCTATATCATAAACAGGTGTTGAATTTTGTCAAATGCTTTACCAGCAACGATTGATGTAATCATATGGGTTTTTTCCATTAGTCTGTGACATGTGATCATTCAAGCAGCCATGGATCCCTCTTGATCGTGATGTATAATTCCTTTTATTCATTGTCAAGTCCTATCTGATAATAATTTGCTAAGGATTTCCTTCTAGATTCATGAGGGATATTGGTCTGTAGTTGTGTGTGTTCTGTGTTCTTTATCCATCTTGCTGAAGGTTCATCAATGTTATTGATCTTTTCAAGGAATCAGATTTTTTTCATGAGTTTTCTCTAGTTTTTCTGTTTTCAGTTTCACTGATTTCCAGTCTTTATTATTTAATTCTTCTAATTGCTTTTGGTTTCTTTTGCTCTTCTTTTTCTAGATACTTGGGTGGAGTTTAGGTCATTAAATAGAGACTTTTCTTCTCTAATCAGTGCATTTACTTCTATAAATTTCCCTCTCAGCCTCACTTCAGCTGTGGCTCACAAATGATATGTTGTATTTTTTCATTTTCACTGCGTTTGATATTTTAAATTTTTTTCCCTTGAGACTCCTCTCTAAAATATGTGTTATTTCCTGTTCACTTTCTGTTATTGTTTTGATTCCATTGTCTCTGGGAAAAGGCACTCCATAGGATTTCAGTTCTGTTGAATTCATTGACATTTGTTTTATGGACCATGATATGGTCCGTCTTGGTGTGTGTTCCACAGACACTCGGAAAGAATGTGCATTGGGTGAAGTACTCTGTCAACATCCAGTCAACCCTGTGGGGTCATGGTGTCATAGAGTCCTTCTATGTCCTTGCTGACTTTCTATCTCGTCTTCCATCAGTTGTTGAGAGACAGGTGGTGGCATCTCCAACTATAACTATGGGTTTCTCTGTTTCTCTTTTCAGGCCTCAGTTTTCAGTTCACATATTTGTAGCTTTGGGTCAGTGTGTGCACATTTAAGATTGCTGTATCTTCTTGGTAGGTTGGCCCTTTTTTCATGATGTAATGTTCCTCTCTGACTTGTAATTCTCTTTGCTCTGACGTCTACTTTATCTGATAATGATAGAGCTGTCTCTGCTTTTCTTTGATTAATATTTGCATGTATATGTATATCTTTATCTTTTTCCATCCTTTTACTTTCAACCTGCCTATATGTGTTTTTTAAGTGAGAGTCTTGTAGGCAGCATGTATTTTTTATCCACTTTTCCAATCTCTCTCTTTTTTTTTTTTTTTTTATTTATGATAGGCACACAGTGAGAGAGAGAGAGAGGCAGAGACACAGCCAGAGGGAGAAGCAGGCTCCATGCACCGGGAGCCCGACGTGGGACTCGATCCCGAGTCTCCAGGATCGCGCCCTGGGCCAAAGGCAGGCGCCAAACCACTGCGCCACCCAGGGATCCCTCCAATCTCTTTTAATTGGTATATTTAGACTATTTACACTTAGTGTAATTGTTACCATGTCAGAGTATAAGTATGCCATATTATTTTTGTTTTCTGTTTATTCTTTCTAATTTTAATCTCCATCCTCGTTCCTCTGCCTTTCTATGAGTTACACATTTTTTATAATTCCATTTTTATTTATGGTGTTTTTGACCATTGGTATTTGTCTATGGTGTAGCTTTTTGTAGTTGCTCTAGGTATGACATTATGTATACAGAACTTATCACAGTCTATTGGTGTCATAATTTTAACAGTTCAAGTAAAGTGCAGAAAACATACCTTCTTGTACATCCCTTTGCCCTTTCCACTTAAAATATAATTGCCGTAAACATTTTCTCAGTGCCATCTAGAACCACATCAGACAGTCTTGTACGTCTGCTCCACCACCAAAGATAATTTAGAAGACCCAGTTCTATTTTATTTAACAACACATTTTGGGGATCCGTGGGTGGCTCAGCAGTTTAGTGCCTGACTTCAGCCCAGGGCGTGGTCCTCGGGTCCCTGGATTGAGCCCTGCATCGGGCTCCCTGCATGGAGCCTGTTTCTCCTTCTGCCTATGTCTCTGCCT
Organism: Vulpes lagopus; assembly: GCF_018345385.1. NCBI lineage: Eukaryota > Metazoa > Chordata > Mammalia > Carnivora > Canidae > Vulpes > Vulpes lagopus. The sequence continues at coordinate 46,358,313 of NC_054827.1, read as the reverse complement.
CTCTCTGTCTCTCATGAATAAATAAACAAAATATTTTATAAAAAATGCTTTGCTGTCTGTGTCGTTTATTCCTTTCTGATGGTCAAAGATAGTTTATCATTTCCTTTCTGTTAGAGAATGTGTTTTAGCTATTCTTTTAGGGTAGGTCTACTAGTAACAAATTCTCTTGTCCTACATCTAAGAATGAATCAGCCACCTCGTAATTCCTGAAGGACACTTTGGATGTCCTGGATATCCAAAATAGAGGATAGAGCTGGATAGAGAATTAAATAGATAGATAGATCTGGATAGAGAATAGATAGATAGATAGATAGATAGATAGATAGATAGATAGATAGAGCTGGATAGAGAATTAAATCCAAAATAGCTGGATGGAGAATTCTCAGTTAACAGTTCTTTGCTTTTAGAATTTGGAAAAGGTGGGCAGCCCTGGTGGCGCAGCAATTTAGTGCTGCCTGCAGCCCAGGGCATGATCCTGGAGACCCTGGATTGAGTCCCACGTCAGGCTCTCTGCATGGAGCCTGCTTCTCCCTCTGCCTGTGTCTCTGCCTCTCTCTCTCTCTCTCTCTCTCTCTCTCTCTCTCCATCTCTATGAATAAATAAATAAAATCTTTAAAAAAAAAAAAGAATTTGGTAAAGGTGTCACTTTCTTCTGGCCTTCCTAGTTTTTTTTTTTTTAAGATTTTATTTATTTATTCATGAGAGATAGAGAGAGAGACAGAGAAGCACAGACACAAGCAGAGGGAGAAGCAGACTCCACGCAGGGAGCCCGACGCGGACTCGATCCTGGGCTCTGTTTTGTTTTTCCCAACAATTTTCTCTCTGTTGTTCAGATTGGGTAATTTCTGTTGTTGTTCCTTCCAGCTGTCTGATCTCTGACCTGTCCATTCTGCCAGTGAGCCCACCATGGAGTTTTTAAATTTCAGTTACTGCATTCTTTACTTCTAAATGTTCCATTTGAAAAAAAAAAAATAAATACAAAATAAATGTTCCATTCGGTTCTTCTTTATATCTTCTATTATTGAGGCATTCTTTTTTTTTATATTTGTCCTGAGAGTATTCACAAGTGCCTGTTGAAGCGTGCTCATATGGCTGCTTAAAATCTTTGTCAGAGGGCAGCCTGGGTGGCTCAGCAGTTTAGCGCCACCTTCAGCTTGGGTTGTGATCCTGGAGTCCTGGGATCAAGTCTCACGTCGGGCTCCCTGCCTGGAGCCTGCTTCTCCCTCTACCTATGTCTCTGCCTCTCTCTCTCTCTCTCTCTCTCTCTCTCTCTGTCCCTCATGAATAAATAAATAAAATCTTTTTTAAAAATTAAAATCTTTGTCAGATAATTCTAACATTTCTCTCACTTTGGTGTTAGCATCTATTGATTATCTTCATAAATTTAGTTTGATATCTTCCTAAGTTTTGGCATAAGTGATTTCTTTTCTTGAAAACTGGACATTTGAGTATTATGAGACTCTGGATTTTTATTTTAAGTGGCATCTTCTCACTCCATTTCAGTGGGAGATGGGATAATACCATGGCAGGTGTTCCCCATTCGGCCTCCTTTCCGTGGGGGAGGCCTCCTAATTGAGGCTGCTGGTGTAGGAGTTCCTGTTCCCCACTGGGCCTCCACTCTCACCTCCATGGCAGGGAGTGGAGGGGCATGAGCATCTGGTGACTGTATTCACATGGCCTCCCCTGGAATTTGTACTACCACAGAGTGGTAAAAGTGCTCCTCTAAAACCAGCTCACTGGGGGGCAGTGCTCCCACACTTAAGCCAGCTGAGGATGGAGGTCTAGGCTCCCCAATCAGCCTTTGCTTGGGTGGTGGTGTTGCCTGGGGTAGGGCTGTTATTATCTCAAAGTTTTCTGTCCTGCTTGGCTGTGCCTTTCTTGGTCCTGTGGCTAGACAGCTGGCTCTTCCAGGAGCCCCATGGTCTGCACGTGTTGGTGTTTCTGGGTTGCCAGCTCCTCCAGCACCCTGTCTGGGAAATATCAAGGAAAAGAAAACTTGGAGGACTTACTGAGTGGTCATTCCTTGGGTTCTGAGGTCCATAGTCCGTCTGCCTTCTTTCCTCTTTTCAGAGACTCCTTGCGTTGTGTTTATATGTAATGTCTAAGGCTTTTGTTGTCCTTAGCAGAACATGGAAAGTACATCTCCATCTTCCTGGAAGTCAGAGTCTCCATTAATAAGTGTTAAGAGTACAAATTTGTCCTGAGCCACTGACCCAGAGGAAATAAGGGAATAAGCTGTGTAAAAATCTGGGAACAGAGCAAACGAGTGAAAAGACAAGGAGTCGGAGAGGTTGGGGTCAGTGGATGGCCCGTGTGGCCCAAGCATGGTGAGCACAGAGCATCCCTGAGATGAAGGCAGGGGGGCACTGGGTCGAGCGTGCAGCCACGAGCTCTGAGAAGAGGCACACCACAGGCAGAGCTCCTCTTCAAAGGGCTCACTGCTGACCGAGGGATGGGCAAAGATGGGCGACCATGGCCAGGCTCGCACCGAATCCCAGGGAGGCACTCATCATCAGTGCTGTTCAACACTGTATGGAAGCCCCACACAGGGCAACAGGGCAAGAAAATGAAATAAAAGACATCCAGATTGGAAGGGAAGAAGTAAAACTATCTCCATTTAGATGATGTGATCTCATATAAAGAAAACCCTACAGAATCCATTTTCAAAACTAGTAGAAGTACAGAATGAAGCAAGCTGGGTTGCAGGATACAAGATCATTACCTAAGAATCTGTATATTTCTAGACCATAGCAATGGACAGAATGAAAATGAAATTGAAATCTCATGTACAGCATCAGAAGTGATAAAATGCTCAGGAATAATTACCAAAAAAGTGTGAAATGTATATTCTGAAAACCATGAACTATAATTGACACACACACACAGAAAAACACCTAATCACATGAAGGACATCCCATATTCATGGATCAAGAGGCAGAAGACCATTAAGATGGCATTGCTCTCAAAACTGATCTGCAGGGCACCGGGTGACTCAGTAGTTGAGCATCTGTCTTCAACCATATAATGGAATATTATTCAGCCACGAAAGAGGAATGTGGCACGAACCCTCCACACCACATCTGGCTGAACCTGGGAAACATTAAGTGAAACAGGGGGATACAAAGGACCACCTGCTGGGTGATTCCACATGCACGAAGTGTCCAGAACAGGGAAACCCACAGGGACAGAAAGTGGAAAGCTGGTTGCCAGGCACTGCAGGAGGTTGAGGATGGCTGCCAGGGGAGGACCTGCAGGAAGAGTGGGATCAGCAGGCCTGGGGTAGGACCCAGAGTCCCACTGTGTACATGCATATGCCAAGGCAGACTCAGAATGAGAATTGCACGGCTCAGGTCAGCCTGGCTTCAGGGAAGGCCAGGATGGCAGTGGATGGGCTCCAGGGCCACAGGAGCCACAGCAGAGTACAGTGGGCACAGAGCAGCACCAAGGACTGAGCCTGGGCTGGCCATTGTCCAGGGAGGAGGTAGAGGGGACAGCAAGTCTAGAGACAGGACAGGTAGCCACAGGGAGACAGGCTGTCCTGAAGGGTGGTGGTCCTGGGTGTCAGGTGCAGTTGCTGATGGACCTGGTTGGTGGGGGGGGGGGGGACATCTGAGGCTGTGAGCCCCAGAGGAAGCAGGTGCAGGAATGAGATACCACAAAGCAGTGTGCCCAACGCCACAGAAGTTCCTCTCTCCCAGCCTGGAGACCTACACCTGAATCCAAGTGTGGTAGGGCTGCACATCCTCCCAGAGGCCCTGTGGAAGGTCCTCCCTGTATTCCCAGCTTCCGCGGCTGCATCACTGTTTTTGGGTCTGTCTCTAAAGTCCCCTAGCCTCTCTGGGATGCCCCAGGACCCCTGGTAATCCTTTCCCAGTCCATAGCCACAGGATTTTTCCTATGAAGTGACGTTCACAGGCTCTAGGGATGAGGGCGGGAGGAGGGACCCCAGTCAGGGGAAGAAAGGTAGACTGAGCACCCAGGTGCAGGGTCAGGGAAGGTGGGGACAGTGGCCTATGTCTGAATTTACCAAGAATGAGTGGCACTGTAGACAGTGCCCAGGGCCACTGCAGCCAGTGGTTGGGAAGGGAAACCGAGCTGGCCGCAGGGGCAAGTGCCCAGCTGCTTCTGCAAATGAGGGACCAGTAACAGACCCACAGGGAAGGAGTGAATGCCACGTGGAAACGGGCCATGGTTGCCACCGGTGGTTCTGCTTTGGTGGGAGTGTGTCCTGTGTTGGAGGTGTTCTAGGGATAGTGTGGGCCATGCCCTTCTCTCCTAGCCCACCAGCATTGCTGAAGCACCAGGCTACAGTGCCGGCCTGTGGGTATGGGAGTCCCCTGGCCAGCAGTGACCTGACTTTTGCCCTCACCTTCCAGATGTCTGCTCCCACCTAATCCCAAAGGTTGGGGACTTTGGAAATGTCTGGTGGTGGGGGCAACAGTGAGGGTCCCGTTGGTTACAAGCCAACCAGAGATGGGCTTGGAGGGTCCCCCAGGAGACCAGGCCGGCAAGTAGAGCAGCCCTGGGAGACACAGAAAAGCTGGGGGCCGTGGAGGTGCAGGCGGGTGACCCCCACCCCTGGGACTCAGGAGGAGGTAGGAGGCCCAAGGTGCTGGCCCGTCTCTATGTGAGTGGCTTCCGTTGCTGTTGTAGAATTGCACACAATGCAGGAAGGACGGACGGCAAAGATAGTTTTTGTTCTGCTGGTGAGATAGCAGTAAAGTTTATTCTTTTTGCTTATTTTTGTTACGCGAACATGTATTACTGCGGTGGCAAAGAATATTAAAATTTTGTTCTGGGGCAGCCCTGGTGGCTCAGCGGCTTAGCGCCGCCTGCAGCCCACAGTGTGATCCTGGAAACCCTGGATCCAGTCCCATGTCGGGTTCCCTGCAGAGAGCTTGCTTCTCCCTCTGCCTGTGTCTCTGCCTCTCTGTGTGTGTGTGTCTCTCATGAATGAGTAAATAAAATCTTAAATAAATAAATAAATAAATAAATAAATAAATAAATAAATAAATAAATTTTGTTCTGAAAACATACAATTTCCTAAGTCTGGGGGGGTGGGGTCTGGGCTGGAGCCTGGTTGGGGGCTGGGGTGAGTGGGGCCCTGAAGGCCTGGGCGCCTGCAGGTTGGCAGGTTCTTTCCAAAGGGCTCTCAAGTGTCCAGGATCGTTGACGCAGAGCAGGGAGTGCAGAGGGCCGGTCCCTAGGCTGCCGCCCCATCGCAGTGACTGTCCCCATCACAGTGACTGTCGTGTGGGCCCCGGGACTAGCATCCCGACCTCCCAATCCCCCTGCCTCCGGGGCCCGGTAGACCCTGGAGGAGAAGCTAGGCCACCCTGCACCCCGAGCCCGTCCGACAGGGGTTCCCCGTGTGGCCCTCAGCACAGCCTTGGGGACCCCAAAGCCCCGTGGCGCCCCCTGCCCGACTGTTTGGGGTCCCTGCTGCCGAAGATGCAGCTCATCACACACCTCTGGAGAAGGTGGGCCGGCAGCAGTATTTGAAAGGATTTTAGATCGTTTATACCGCGTTCACAGATGACAGGATCTCCTCCCGATTGGGGGCATTTCCTTCCTGCCCCTGGAGAGACACTTCCTGAGCCGCTGCCGGGCCCTACACACTCCTTGATGTGTGCCCTCGAGCTTCGCCGGCTTGGTGTCACTGCGGGAGCCCTGGCTGCCCCCATGCCCCCCCGCCCCGGTGCTGCCCCCTTGGACACTGCCCCAGATGCCTCCTGAATACCAGGGCACCCCCCCGGGTCCCCAGGGTGCCACACTGGGGAGCCCACCCCCTGTGGCCTGCACTCGGCCTGCCGCGTCCAGCCCACCTTATGAGCTGAGGCCTGGGATCCCTGGTCTCCTCTGACCCTTCCCCCAGCCCAGGCTTCTGCAGTTCTCCAGTCCAGTCCAGCTCTGGAGGCTGCCCCCTGTGTGGCTTTGTCATGAGTAGATCCAGGTAAAAACTTTATGGTTGTCACTTCCACTTAGGCAGGGAGGAAGGGCTCTGCGTCCTTTCTTGGACATCTCGCCAGGGGCACAGACATTATTGGGTCCCACACAGGGTCATGCTGACTTGGTCCTTTGGGCCACGTGGTGTCTGATGGGCATCTTTCTTGTAAAGGTACTTTCCTTTTTTTTTCTTTTGTTTTTAAGATTTCATTTATTTATTTGACAAAGAGAGCGTGAGTGGGGGGAGGGGCAGAGAGAGAAGCAGACTCCCCACCCAGCCAGGAGCCAGACCCGGGGCTGGATCCCAGGACCCCAGGACCATGACCTGAGCCAAGGGCAGACACTTAGCCACGGAGGGGCCCAGTAAAGATACTATCCTATGCTCGTAATGAACTGTAGCCTGGAGGAAGATCTTGGCACCATAAATATTCTTTCTTCCTTTCTTTCTTTCTTTTCTTTCTTTCTTTCTTTTTTATTCTTTCGATTTTATTTATTTATTCATGAGAGACAGAGAGAGACACAGGCAGAGGGAGAAGCAGGCTCCCTGCAGGGAGCCCTACGTGGGACTAGATCCCGCGGCTCCAGGATCACGCCCTGGGCTGAAGGCGGCGCTAAACCGCTGAGCCACCCGGGCTGCCCTGAAATACATTTTCTTACGTGTAGTTGGCACAGTAAAAAACATGAATTGTGGGTGATTGGGAGAACATGGTCTCCCTAAAGCCAGGGCAGAAAAAAGGACTTAAAGGGTAATAGTAGCACGTGGAAGGAGCCAGCGGATGAGAAGCGGCGCTTGGTCCGCTAAAGGGGCGCAGCGACCCAGAGACCGCAGCAGCACGCGCGGCCAGCCAGGCTCCCCTCCCGGACCCCTTCCCCGGGAGGCCCCGCCCTCAACCAGGCCCCACCCCCCGGAAGGCCCGCCTTCTGCCAGGCCCCTCCCCTCCCTCGGAGGCCCCGTCTCTCCCTCGGAGGCCCCGCCCCTCCGACCGGCCCCGCCCCCAGCCAGGCTCCTCCCCTCCAGTCGGCCTCCCTCTGACAGGCCCCGCCCCCTCCGGCCGGCCCCGCCCCCAGGCTCCTCCCCTCCACCCGGCCTCTCTCAGATTGGCGGCCCCCGCCCCCGCGTCCCCAGTCCTCCGGCCGGCCTCCGTCTGACCGGCCCCGCCCGCAGTCAGGCCCCGCCCCTCCAGCCGCCCCCGCCCTTGACCGGGCCCCCTCCGCCAGGCCCCGCCCCCTAGCCGGGCTCCGACACCCTTCCCTGACAGGCCCCGCCCATCGGCAGGCCCCGTCGCCGCCGCCCGCCCCCGCCGCTCCACCAGGCCCCGCCCCTCCATCAGGCCCCGCCCCGGTGGCAAGGCAGCAGGGAACGCGGGGTGCTCCGCAGACCCGGCTTTCGGACAGGTGTGGAGGGGGCGGGGGCGCCGGTGGGGGTCCGCCGCCGCTGGCGCTGCCCGGCCCGCCTCCGGCCCGCCCCCGGCCCGCCCCCGGCCCGACCTGCCGCCCGGGCTGCTGCAGGCCCGCGGCCGCCCCGCGCGAGCGCCGGCTCTGGGATCCACTGCTCTGGCCTGGGGGCGGGGCCGGCGCGCGGCGTCATGCATATGCATGAGCGGCGCGGCGGCTCCATTGTGCCCTCGGAGCGGGCGGCGGCGCGATGGCGCGGGTGGCGGCGGCGGCGGCCCCGCGGCGGCGGGCGGCGCGGAGGGCGGGCTGAGCGCATGGAGCGGCGTGGGCCGGGGGCCTCGGCGGCGAGGGGCCGGGCTAGGCCGGGCGGAGGTGAGCGGGCCGGGTGGACAGGTGCGGGCGGCGGGGGCGGCAGGTGCGGCAGGTGCGCGCGGCGGGCAGGTGCGGCGCTCGGGGCCCGCGCTGCGGCGCCTCTGCCGGGCTCGGGCCGGGGTGGAGGCGGCCCCGCCGCCCACCTGCCGCACCTGCCGCGTGCGCGTCGTGCTCTCGGGCCCTCCGGCCGGCGCGCGGGCGGCCCTCACCTGAGCCTTTGTTGGGGTCGGCTGGAAGCCGGCCGGGCGCCCGAGGGGTGTGCGCGGCCCCGGCGACCTCCTGAGCGGGGAGGATGGCCCGGGGCCCTCGCCCCGCCTGGCCGCGCCGCCGCCACGCCGCGCTCGGGCTCGCCTCCGGGCTGGCTCTGGGCCGTGCGCGCCCACCAGCTGGGCGGTGTGGGGCCGCGGGGCCGCCCGAGGCCGGCGGAGCAGGCTGACCTTTCAGCCTCCCGCCGTTGTTTCTAAGGGGACACCCCTGGTCCCAGCCGCGCCTGCGCCGGGGCGGGAGGGTGCCCTCTCCCAGGACCCCCGTTTGCCTCTCTCCGTGCCCCGCTCTCCTTTCCCTCCTGCTTGCTCCTCTCCGGCGCGGATGCGCCCGTCCCTGCCCAGCTCTGTTCCTGATGGTTGCAGACCATCCACAGCCACGTCTGTAAGTCGGTTTCGCAGGGGCATACACGGAACGTGTGACTTGATCTGGGGGACGGTGGTGGATGCAGGGAGGGTGAGCAGACTCAGCCACCGCTTCCTGGGGAGCTAGAGCCCGCGGGCCTCCATCCAGGCTTCGTGAGAGGGGGGCCTGGCCTCCCCCAGCAGGTACTGGGCCTGAGGACTGGTCATGCCCAGGGGCTGGTTACAGGCAGGGGACAGAGGTCAGGGAGGAGGAAGGTAATGACAGGCAGGCAGGGTGCGCCTGGGGAGGACTCCAGGGGCAGCCCGGCTTCCTCCCGAAGTGTCCACTGGCACTGCGTCCACTACAGGACTCAGGGTTTGAGCACAGAATGGCAGGTGTGTGTCCTCCGCTTTCCTAGGGTGGCTGCCACGTACCCATTGTGCACCCAGGCCCTTTGTAAGTGCTCGTTCCTGGGTGCTTTAGATGGGCTCCAGCACTTAGGCTGGTCGGTGTTGTGGCCTCACGTGGAGAGCAGCAGGACTTCCAGCCATCCAAGCATGTGAGTCCCCCGCCCTTGTGTCGTCCTGCCTCACTGAGCCACCATTTCCACCTTCTCCAAGCCCATCAGACTTGGGTGTCCCTCTGCTTGGACACGTGCCCTGGAAGCACGGGCTCCCTGCTGCCGGAGTGCCTGCCCCAGGACCACAGAGCAGGCGTGCCTTTCCGAGGTCAGGTGGCCTGTCATGGGGTATGCTGCTCCTGGCTGACCAGGCGGCAGGGACGGAGGAGAGGTGCAAGAGAGCTGACCCACATTAACGTCTGCCTGTGGTTGGCACCCAGGAGACTGGGTGCAGCTGCTCCAAGGCCCTGGGAGGGGGTCTAAGTAGCGAGTTTCTGTAGCTGTCTTTCTGGGAGATGTGACCCAACCCAGAGAAAGCTCCAGGCTAACCACATGCCAGGGCGGTTCTGCCAAGGGGTCCTGGCTTCTCGCTGGAGCTGTGGACAGCAGAGCCTCGGACCAGCAGAAGGGCCCCCGCCTCAGGCCTGCTCGGGCCTCCTTGTGCGCACGTGCACTCAGGTACACAGGCACACACACACCAGGGCTTCTCCAGCCGTAACTCTCAGGCCAGGAAGTGAGAGGAGGGTCTTGCATTCAGAGCAGGGCTCTCCCTTTGTCGGGAGCAGAGGGCCATGGGGTACCCAACTTGGAGAGTGCAGGTCTCCCCAAGGAGGAGACCAGACTTAGTTTGGCAGGAAGTCACACACACACACACACACACACACACACACACTCGCCCTGCACACCCAGACACCCAAGCATGCAGTCAGCTCAGGGGGAACTGGAAATCTCTGTGGTCTCGTCCATAGCAGAGCAGCCTTTGGGGTGGAATTCCCCCGACCCATGTGATGTAGGAGTCGTCCCGGGGCCCCAGACCAGTAGCCTCTGCCTCCCCCACTCTCCACCTGGGGTGCCTGTAGTGGCAGCATCCTCACCCAGGCTCGTTAGCGATGCGGGTCCTCAGTTCCAGTCCTCCAGTTGCGTGTGATGCGCCGGAGCTGGAGCTGGGGCTGCTGAGTCCTCAGTGGTGCTCCCCCACCCGGCTGGGGGCTCGTCTTCCACCCACCCTTTGCTTCTGGAACCACTGAGTGGGCCTGGCCAACCCCACCAGCTTTGTTGTAGGGAAGGGTGGCCCTGGGCATTTCTGTGGAGAGAACAGGCCAAGCGGTGGTGGTTTTCTCATTAAACTTTTATTTTGAGGGAATTAGAGATTCACGTGCAGCTGAAAGAAATAACTGCATGTCCTTTACCTGGGTACTCTAGTGGTGACATCTTATAATACGGTAGGATAACGTCACACCGGGATGCTGCGTGGCTCCAGTCAAGATGCAGATACTCCCTCCCCACCTTCTGTTCACACCTGTTCCCTCCTCCCCACCTGGCAGTTGTGCTCTGCTCTTCGTTCTGGGATGCCATCATTTCAGGAATGTTACATAAAGGGAATCCTACCGTGTGTAACCTTTGGGGACTGGCTTTCTCCACGCAGCGTGGTCCCTTGGGGCTTCCCGCCACCTCCCCTCAAGCTCCCAGGCTGTGGGTGGCCCCTGAGGGGCTCGCCCCTCACCTGCAGGCCGTCCCCACTGATGCTGCCGGCAGCACACACACGCACATTCCTGGGTGAACGCGTGTTTACATTTCTGGGAGATGAGTGTTCGGGAGCGAGGTTGTGGGGCCGGGCGGTAGCCGCCTGCTTAGTTTTATGAGAAGCCCCAGACTTTCCAGAGCGGCTGCACGGCAGTCCATTCCCAGTGTCCCCAGGGCCGGAGCCGTCTATCCTCACTGCACTCCGTGGCGGCCTTGCTGTGCTGTGGAGCCTGGAGGGGCGGTGGGGGGGGCTCGGGGGCTCAGAGGCCTTACTCCACCCTTCCCGATGCCTCGATGGTGCCCCCCCCCCCCCCCCCCCCCCCGCTGCCTCGCTGTCCACATGACCTCACCAGTGAAATGTTCCTCTGTCTTCCACCCATTTCCTGGGTGAGCTTTTTTGTCTTTTGAGTTTTGGGAATTCTTTATGTATTCTAGATACTAATCCTTTGCCGGGGATATGGCTTGTCCCTTCGTCCCATCAGCAGGGCTTCCCACAGGTAAATTTTCAGTTTTCCACTTTGAGGACTGTGCTTTTGGGGCACCGTTTAAGGACTTTCCTTAGCGCAAGATCCCAGAGATTTTCTCGTGAATGTTTCCAAAGGCTCTATGGTTTTGCGCCGTACATTTAAACCTATGGCATGTTTCTAGTTAATTTTTGTGCAAGATGTGAATATTAGGATTCTTTTTTTTTTTGCATGCCGGAGTCCAGCGGCCCTGGCACCACATGTTGAAATGCCAGGTTTTCTCCAGCGTGTGGTTTTTCTACCTTCGTCGTCAGAGATCAGTCACTTCTCTGGTCTGTCCCATTGACCTGTTGGCAGGTCTGTCTATTGCTATCCCCCGACCCCCCACCCATCCTGTAGGTGGCCAGTAGGGACTGGGGACACCAGCCTTCTCTTGCCTGGCCGGCTGGTCCTGGCTCCCAGACCTGCCTCTGCCCAGATTCCAGGGGCCCGGAGCCTTCTGGACTCCCCTGAGCCTTGCTCTTGCTGGCCTCTGTGTCCTGAGTGGGAGCTGGTCTAGGGGAGGAAGGAGAATGGTGTGGGGAAGGGGAGCAAGCTGACTCCCCTCTGCCATCCCCCTCGTGCCTAGCCCCAGCGGCCCTGCTGCAGCTCTGGGATCCCCGGGACCCACATACCTCAGTGCTCTGTGCTGGGAGAGACCAGCGAGCTTCACATGCTCCAAACACACAGCCAACCGCCCACCCATGGGAGGCTATGGATCACAGTCCCCAGTGTACCCCTTCCGGCTCTGGGTCCCCGGCGACAGACCTGCCCCCCACACCATATTTCTAGAGGACGTGATAATCTTGAGGTCCCTGGTCAGCACACAGGAATGTGAGTCTCGTGGTTGGGTGGCTGCTGGGGTCACTTCTTCACTCCTGGACCAGCCAGACACCTCGTGAGTGCTGAAATGGCGGGACTGACCCCCCAGAGGTTAGCTTGTCCCAGGTCATGTGCACGAGGCCTCACAGCCCCACAAGGGCAGTGGTACTTCAGGACAGAACCTCAACACCCAGAGGGCAGAGTACAGCCTCCCCTCCCAGGACCCCCAGGGGACCTCCAGAGAACATAGGCAGTGTGTGTCTGTGGTTAGGCCAGGCAGAGGTAGGTGTGGGGGTGGCCCCAGCAGTGCCAGCAAGAGTTTGGGCTGACTTTTTGGGGTGCTGGAGAATGTGAGTGGCCTGGCCCTCCCTCACTCATTTTTCTGAGATGGTAGATGTGAGGGAGTGCACCTCATGGGGTAGGCGGGAGCCCCCCTGCTTGGGCACCTGGGTCCCACGAGCGTTCGCCAGCCTCTGCTGTGTTCCATTGGCCCCTTGCCATGTCCACAGGCACCTGCCAACCCTTTGCCCATCACCCTGTGTATGCATCCCACCCCTTCTGGGAACTCGTCTGGGTGTCACTGTGGCCTGTGGGGGTCAGGTCTGCCTGCCTGGCCCTGGGCCCATGTTGGTCCCAGGTGGGCCCCCACAGGGGACTGCCAGCCAGGGGCGGCCGACTGGCCCCAGGCCAGGGTGGAAGGTGGCTGACCTTGCTCACTCCTGCTTACCAGAGCTCCTGCGCACAGTGGGCACGCCTCAGAGCCTAGGCACACGGTGCCCCGGCACCCCCAGCTGGTCCTCCTATATTTTCTGATGCTGGCTCTCAGCTTGGCCTCCACCCTGGGGCTTTCTTGGGGGATGATGGCAATCAGGTCCTGGATGCTTTCTTATTTTATAGATATCCAGGCCTTCGTGCAGGAGGGAAGCGTGGAAAGTATTTGGGATCAGAAGCCTTCTCCCAGAGCCGTTCCAGGAGCCCTGAGTAGTAGGGCCGAAAGGGTTAATGCTGCTTCCGGGGGCAGTGCAGATCAAGGTGGCCCTCAGACGCCGGTGTCACCCTGCCCTCCATCAGTCAGCCCAGAGCAAGGGGGTCCTGGTGCTCGGATCTCCCCGTAACCCGCTGACAGCTCCCCTGGCTGCATCTCCACTGATGTCCTCTCTCCTGTCCCAGCAGCCAGAGCAGCTGAGTCCCACGTCAACAGCAGTGAGGGCCACTTCCTGCCACCCACAGACCTGGCCTTTAGGCTGCTCTGAAGCCAATGAACCCCATGCACCCCGTGAAACCTGCCCTGCCCCCCACGCCACACGGGTGAGTGGGGCTCCTGCCGCCTTCACTTCTCAGGCCGCAGGGCTGCGGTGGGGGCCTCCCCACCTCCCCAGCAGGGGTCTCCACCCCTGTGGCATCCTGATCTGGGCCTGCCTGCCCACATCTTTCCTGGCAGTGATGGTCCATTTGCTTATGAAGCGGTGCCTTGGCAACAGAGCGCCACTCAGCCGGCGGGATCACTGTCTGTGGTCACAACCGTGTGGGGCGTTGGGAACGCGGCCCAGAGCCAGGTGAGCCCACACCTGGGCCCGCCCCTGAGAGCCACCAGGGCCCCCTGGACCTCAGGGAGAAATGGAGTTGGGCTTCCTGAGTCCTCCCTGTCCCTGTAGACGAGTCCCTCTCCCTCACATGGTGTGCCCCCCTCCGCCCCCGCTTCCAGCTTCCACACGAATCCTCCCTCTGCTCTGTTCCCCTCCTTCCCTCACCTCTGTCCGCCCTCCTCACCTCCTTACCTGCCGGGCCTCTCCTTTGGAGTGTCTGTGTGAAGTTAGTTGTTTGGATCGTCTTCAGTGGCAATTGTTGCTTCCTTGTAGGTTTTGGGGAACCCCATGGGCCCTGCAGGGAGCCCCCCGGGTGGCTCTGTGATGCCTGGCATGGCTGGCAGCGGCTCAGCCCTGAATTCCCCACAGTGCCTCGGACAGCAGGCATTTGGTGAGGGCGCCGCCAACAAGGGCTTCGTGCAGCAAGGGGTGTACGGCCGTGGGGGCTACCCTGGGGGCCCCGGCTTCACTCCTGGGTAAGTGGGACCCGTCACGTGGCAGGTGTGCTGGGAGCCCTCCAGGGGCAATGCTTTGGGTGTGGCAGGCGCCAAAGACTGTGTGGACGAGCCTCTTGAGAGCCACGTCTCTGTTCTTCCCGTGGGCTCCCACGGGAGCATGTAGATGAGAGTGGGGGCCCCCGTCGGTGCCCAGTGGCCCCCCGGGTGACGGGCAGACAGGAACTTCTGAGTCCAGCCATGTGTGTCTCTCGCAGGTATGCAGGCGGTCCCGGGGGCCCTGGGGGCCTGGGTCTACCCTCACATGCCACACGACCCTCCACCGATTTCACTCAGGCGGCGGCGGCGGCTGCGGTGGCTGCTGCTGCAGCCACCTGCCACAGCCACCGCCACGGCCACCGTGGCCGCCCTCCAGGAGAAGCAGAGCCAGGAGCTGAGCCAGTACGGAGCGGTGAGGCCCGGCCGCTCCTCCCATGGCACCCACGTGTGCTGGTCTGGAAGGCAGGGACCAGTTGGGCAGCCGGGGTCGGGGACTGGGTGGGGGGGGCGAGATGCTGAGGGGGGCCTCTGGGTGGTACCCCCGGGGTGGGGGGTTGGCCTGAAAGGCTCCTTTCTTATCTCCCCAGATGGGGGCCGGGCAGGCTTTCAACAGCCAGTTCCTGCAGCACGGAGGTCCCCGGGGGCCCAGCGTCCCAAGCGGCATGAACCCCACCAGCATGGGAGGGCTGCTGGGCCCCTCTGGCCTGAGCCCCATGGGCATGAACCCCCCCCGGGCGGCAGGCATGGCCCCCCTGTACGCAGGGCAGCGCCTGCCCCAGCATGGGTACGCTGGGCCCCCGCAGGCCCAGCCACTGCCCCGACAGGGGGTCAAGAGAGCCTATTCCAGCGAGGTGAGTGTCGGGGCCTCCCTTGTCCCCAGCTGCATCCAGAGCCACAGTGAGCTCGGGCATCCGTGTGAGAGAACTGGCCGTGCCCAACGGGGTGGGCACCGCATCCCCCCGGGAGCTGGCTTCCCCGACACCTGTTCCCTTGGCACCTGGCCTCTTCTCTTCCTCAGGTTTATCCAGGGCAGCAGTACCTGCCAGGAGGCCAGTACGGGCCTAGTGCCACCCAGTACACACCTGGCGCCGGACAGTCTTCTGCTCCCTCCTCCTATGCCGGCCACCGGCTGCCCCTGCAGCAGGGCCTGGCCCAGTCCCTGCCCGCCCCCGGCCCTGCAGGACTGCACTACAAGGTAGGGTGGGTTCCCCCCGCGCGACACAGATGGGCCTCGACTGGGCTGACCAGGGTGCGGGCCCGTGTGCACGGGGCAGGTGACCAAACAGCCCGGAGCTCCACAGGGGTCCTGACCAGGGCAGGGATGTGGTTCTGAAAGGACCCACTGTGAGATATGGTGTAGGGACCCAGGGAGCAGGCACTGCAGCCACTGAATGTCCTGTGGGGAACAGTGCCCCCGTTCCCTCTATTTGCTGGGGACGGGCCCAGGGGGACACGGCGGGGAGGAGGAGCTGGGTTTTTAGCTTCTGGTGGCCCTGCCTTCCCCCCTTCTGACAGGCAGGGTCCTCTCTGCTTCCAGACTGGTAACTTTGTAAATTATGAAAGCAACACATTTGCAAATCATAGAAAGCATACAAAGAAACCAAAGGCCAGTGCCAGTGTGTGCGGTGGGCACCCCGCCCCCAGCCCCCTCCTCGGGTCCAGTTCAGGGGCCTGGCAGGGGCAGGCGGGGGCCCTGGGCGCACGCAGTTTTCTCTCCTGCAGCCCACAGAGCAGTTCAACGGGCAGGGCACCAGCTTCAACGGGGGGAGCGTCGGCTACAGCCAGCATGGCCTGAGTGGGGTACGGGCAGACTGGCGGGCGGCTCACGGGTGGGTACGTGCACAGAGGGCACCCAAGGAGGAGGAAGTACAGAGGGCTAGCCAGATACCCTTTGACTGTCTGCTCGACCCCACAGCCCACCCGTTCCATCCCTGGCTACCCCAGCTCCCCACTGCCGGGGAGCCCCACGCCGCCCATGACCCCCGGCAGCAGCGTTCCCTACATGTCCACTAGCCAGGAGGTCAAGTCTCCCTTCCTGCCCGACCTCAAGCCCAGTGTGAGCTCCTTACACCCGTCACCCCCCGGTGAGTGTCATCTGCTCTCAGGACCCCAGTGGCCTGCAGGGAACGTGGGGGACGGGGGGGCTGTACCTTCGTCTTCTACTCGTAGATCTCTTTGCATGTCTTTCAAGGTGTGGATTTTCTCTCTAGAAACACACCCGTGCACACAAAATTTTGTATGTTATTAAGGGATTTTTTGAGTCCCCTGAAGTCCACTCCTGGTTGGGAACTTCCTGCCCTGAGGGAGAACTAGGGAAGGCCACCATGACGGAAGCAGGGCAACTGGAACCCTGGCTCAAGCACTAGCAAGACGCCAGGTGGTCTGTTTGATCCGGTCCCAGCTCCTCAGCCTCCCACCCCTGCAGAAAGTGCCGGTGGCAGCCTCTTTCTGGGTTGGGAACATGTGCTCCAGTTATAACTTAGGGGACACCGGGCTGGGTGACTAAGGTGGGACACCAAGCTCCTGCTCCCGTTGGAGGTTCTGGCCAGGCCCAGGTCCCCGGGAGACGCCCCGAGGTGGGGCGGGGGAGGGGAATGACAGGCCATGCTCCTGGCCGCAGCCTCGCAGCCTGCTCACACCTGCATGGCCTGCTCCCAGGCAGCGGCCCCTGCGACGAGCTGCGGCTGACCTTCCCCGTGCGGGACGGGGTGGTCCTGGAGCCCTTCCGCCTGCAGCACAACCTGGCTGTGAGCAACCATGCCTTCCAGCTCCGCGACTCTGTCTACAAGACCCTGATGCTGAGGTGGGCGCCCCCCCACCCCGTGCATGGCCCCTCCTTGGCCACCCGTCCCCCTGCCCCGTTCTCAGCACGCCCCCACCCCACACAGGCCCGACCTGGAGCTGCAGTTCAAGTGCTACCACCACGAGGACCGGCAGATGAACACCAACTGGCCGGCCTCCGTGCAGGTCAGCGTCAACGCCACCCCACTGACCATTGAGCGCGGCGACAACAAGACGTCCCATAAGCCCCTGTACCTGAAACACGTGTGCCAGCCAGGCCGCAACACCATCCAGATCACAGTCACAGCCTGCTGCTGCGTGAGTACCCTTCTGGGTCTGGCGACCCCGCCCGGTGCCTCCCCCATCCAGCCTGTTCTGGCCTCTCAGAAAGGGGCCCGTGAGGAGCGGCCTCCCTGCTCTCCAGTTATGCCCGCTTACCTAGACTGGGCACCTGTGCTGGCCCCATGGGGAACCCAGCTGAGCTGTCTCCCCGGCAGGAGGCTGTGGAGTCCCACGTGCTGCAGCCCCCGAATCCTGGCTCGGGGGTGAGCAGGGCCGAGAGCAGCCACCAGGGCCTCTGGCTCTGTGGGATCACGGGGGTGCTGCGGGCTGTGCTGGTCAGCACCTGGGGGGTTCCCAGGCCGGGAGGCCCCCCGCCCCCCCTGAGCAGCCCCTCTCCCGCAGTCCCATCTGTTCGTGTTGCAGCTGGTCCACCGGCCCTCCGTTCGCTCAGTGCTGCAGGGTCTCCTCAAGAAGCGCCTCCTACCTGCCGAGCACTGTATCACCAAGAGTGAGTGGCCCCGGCCACCACCCTCACGTGCCCCCATCCGACGAGGCTGTCGCCTCCACGCGGGGGCCCCGGGGGGATGGGGGGCGGTCAGCCCCACGCAGCCCCTCACTCGAGTGCTCTCCCCGGTGACACCAGTAAAGCGCAACTTCAGCAGCGGCACCATCCCAGGCACCCCTGGGCCAAACGGCGAGGACGGGGTAGAGCAGACCGCCATCAAGGTGTCCCTCAAGTGCCCCATCACCTTCCGCAGGATCCAGCTCCCCGCCCGCGGTCACGACTGCCGCCACATCCAGGTGGGTGGCCCTGTGCAGATCAGCCAGAGCTTCTGCTGGCTGTGTTCCCTGTGTGCCGTCGCTGCCGCCACCTCCAACAGCAGGTGGAGGGACAGGCAGCAGCAGGCAGGTGGCCAGGCTCCTTCGCACCCTCCCCTGGGACTGGGCATCTGTGTCTCCAAGCACGGTTGCCATACCTCTGAATTCTTGGGGTCTCCTAAGGCCACAGGACAGCGGGCGCCATCCAGCCCGCCCCGCCCCCCCAGGAGGGCAGCTCAGTGGCCAGCTCTCCCTCGGGGTGTCCTGGACGCTGTGCCCCGGCGGTGGTCCTTTGCCAGCACAGACACCCAATTCTGTGGCTGTGTGGCCTCCCCATCCCACTGAGGACTGTGTAGGCTGTCCCAGTGTCCATCTATCAGAAGGTCACCTCAGGGAAAGCCTGGCACACGTGGCTTTTTGGCACCCGAGTAGATGAGCCCAGAATCGTGGGGCTCGATCACGGGATGTGGCCCCCATGTGAGGAGCCACCTGTCCTGCTCTCCACAGTGCTTTGACCTGGAATCCTACCTACAGCTCAACTGCGAGAGGGGGACTTGGAGGTGCCCTGTGTGCAAGTGAGTACCTCCAAGGCAGTCTTCATGGGAGCCTCAGGCACAGAGTGGCACGTGTCAGAGGCTGTGGGAGCGTTTCCCCCCCCCCCCATGGCACCATGGAAAACCTCGGTCAGCTCAGGGGGTCACCGCACAGACCAGGATGGTGCGGCCCAGGGCATAGACTTCACACACGGTCACCTCCATGGGGTCTCCTCTTGAGGGGTCACCTCCCAGGGGGTGGCCTCGGGCACAGTGATGGGCCTGTGGCCAGAATGAGCTTGGGCCAGGCCCCTGAGCCATGTGCCTCTGGTTTCCCACAGTAAGACAGCGTTGCTGGAAGGCCTGGAGGTAGACCAGTACATGCTGGGCATTCTCATTTACATTCAGAAGTAAGTCTCTTTGCCACCCCCGGCATCTGGTCTGCAGTGGGCAGCCTGGGGGACAGCTGGGAGGCACCCTCCACGGCTGCCCTGCCCAGGCGGAACCCACATCCCCCCCCCGGGGCCCGTGGAATGTGCTGGGCAGCCACCAGCATTTGAGTGGAAGGTCTGCCCAGAAGGGAGAGGCAGCTGGACAGGTGGTGACCAGGCCGCGTGTACGCCCGCAGCTCCGATTACGAGGAGATCACCATCGACCCCACGTGCAGTTGGAAGCCGGTGCCAGTGAAGCCAGACGTACATGTCAAGGAGGAGCCGGATGGGCCCGTGCTGAAGCGCTGCCGCACTGTGAGCCCTGCGCACGTGCTCATGCCCAGTGTGATGGAGATGATTGCAGCCCTGGGCCCCGGGGCCGCCCCCTTCGCCCCCCTGCAGCCCCCCTCAGCCCCAGCTCCTGGTGACTACCCCAGCCAGGGTAAGTATGGCAGGCCCCCCGCAGATGGCCACAAATGATCCGTTCTCTCCGGGCCCGTCTATCCACTCCCTGTGAAGCCATCCCCGCGCCTGGGGGGCTGTCTGGGGACACCCCCGAGGGGTTGGGCAGGGCAGCAGGGCCTCCCGTGGTAGCTGGGCCCAGCCACCCCGGCGCTGGGGAACAGGGGCCATCTGCTGTCATGCTTCTGGGGCCTGACCCTCTCTGACCCCACCTGTGAGTGTGTCTAGGTAAGGCGGATCCATCCCTGTCCTCTTGTGGTGGGATCCTTTGGCTGTGATGAGAAGTCCCGTGTTCCCCGGGGGGGGGGGGGGGGGGGGGGGGGGAGTGCTGGGAGCCCTGCCCAGGTCACGGCCAGCCTGCCCCCCTACCCCACCCGCTGCTCCTCTGGCGCAAGCCCCCAGGCCTTACTCAGGACTGGCTCTGCTCCTAGCTTCCAGCTTCCTGGGACCCGGGACTTTCCCCGATTCCTTCCCGCCCGCCACGCCCAGCACCCCAGCCCTTCCGGAGTTCACTGCGGGGCCGCCCCCCAGCTCCTACCAATCTGACCTTCCCAGCAGCCTCCTGACCCCAGAGAAGTCTACCCCCTGCCTCCCAGGCCAGGTCAGTGCTGGTGGAGGGCGGAGGGCCAGCTCCTGGGGAGGGGGGCCCTGGACTATTTGACCTGGGTCTTCTCTGCTTCCTCAGATGGCACCAGCGGGTCACCTGGACCCAGCCCACAACCCCGGGACGCAAGGCCTGCACGCCCCCAGCCTTGGGGGGCCCCCCGGGGCCCAGCTGCACCATGCAAACCCTCCCCCAGCATCCCGGCAGCCCCTGGGCCCAGTGAGCTCAGGCCCCCTCGGCGAGCTGGGCTTCAGTGCGGCCGCAGGCGTGATGGGGCCCCCCATGTCTGGGGCGGGGGAGGCCCCGGAACCGGCCCTGGACGTGAGTACGGGCCCCATGCTGGGGAGCACATGGGAGCTGGGGCTGGGGACAGCGTGTTCATCGTCCCCAGGGTCCACGTGCTTCATAGAAGGGAGGACACTGACGCCCCAGTGACCTCCAGACCCAGAGAGCTGGTCAGATAGCGTCCACTCTCGCGACGCTGAGTGTCGGGCACCTGCAGTAGCCGTGGGGTTGGCTCTGGGGGCCTGTGCCAAGTGCCCGAGAAGACTGGGCTTGCAGCTAACCACATCGGCTCGGGGTGGGAGTTGACCCGTCTGACTCACCTTGGCGTGTGAGCCAGAATCAGCGTGTAAAACGCAGGTAACTGTCCTCGACCCGAATAAACCAAACTCACTGAAGTTCATCGCGAGAAAAGTTAGAGCAGCTCAAAGCAGCAAATCCCGGACGCTGGAGATTCCACCTCCTGCATTTGGCGTGCTCTCGTCGGGGTCCCCGCACCATCCCCAACTGCCAGGAGCAGCGCGGCCACCTGGGCCAGGCACTGCGTGTCCCGGGCTGTCCTCGGACAACTTGCGTGGAGTGATTCCCGGGCAAAGAGCAGCCTTCGGCAGGGAGAGGCCCCTGTGCAGGCTGAGGGTCAGGGGCCCGTGCAGGGCTGTGCCGGGTCCGAGGCCAGAGCCGCTGATGGCTTTGCTTTGTCCCCAGCTGCTCCCAGAACTGACCAACCCCGAGGAACTGCTGTCCTACCTGGGCCCACCTGACCTCCCCACAAACAACAATGATGACCTGCTCTCTCTCTTCGAGAACAACTGATCCTGTAGACCCCCCCCCCCCCAGCCGGCGGGGACTCGCCCGCAGACGTCACCATGCCCTGCCCCCCCCACCTGCGTACCTGGAGCCAGGGCCTGCCCCAGCCCCCCAGCCCCTGACACTGGAGGCAGCTGTGCCCGGTGGGCACCTCGCCCCCCACCCCCTCCGCTGCGGAATGGTGTCGGGAGATGCTCAGCTCGCCTCCATCCACTGCCCCCAGCCCAGCTTTGCCCCACCCATGAGCACCTGCTACCCGGACCTCGAGCCTCGCCCCCTGTCCTTCCAATCCCGCCTGCTCCCACCAGCCTGCATTTTGTCCAGCGTCCACCCTTCTGTTCCAGCGACCCCTTGGCTCATGGCGAGGAGCAAGGCTGCTCTGTCCCAGGCCTGAGCTCACAGAGGGCGGGGGTCCCTCTCCCCCCAGGAGCTTCGGACTAGGGCTGCAGGGTGGGGGCTTCTAAAGCACAACTGTGGACGTAGAGTAGGGACAGTAAGAGCTGTAGACGGCCAGTCCCTCCCGTGCTGCCAGGGCCCCCGTGGGCCGCTGCCCCCTCCCGGGTGCGACAGTTGGGGGTGGCCACTCAGACGCAGCTCTGAGTGCAGATGCTCCCACGGGCTGTTCCTCTGGGATCCCCTTCTCCGTGAAGTGAAGAATCAGTCCCACTGTTTTTAAAACTGCCTCTCCAGTGTCCACCCTGGGGCCAAGCCAGGTGGGGGGAGGGGCCACTGCATCCACTGGCCCAGGGCCGAGTCGTGTCCCCTGTCTGCCTGTCTCTATTAAAGGACTTCCTCACAGTGGGCCTGAGAGTCTGTCCCTCCTTGCCCTGTGCCCCATGTGGGCAGGGCTGTCCCCCGCCAGGACCCAGCTGTTCCCGCCTCATCCCTGGAATTTCCCAAGTTGGCCCTGGCTAGAGAACTATTTTGTGAAGTGTCACCAGGACCAGGAGACACATCTGCCACCCTGTCACCTTGCGTGGGCGTGCCTGGGGCAGTGAGCCAGGGCCCTTGAGCGGGAGCAGGACCTAAGTCCTGGCAAGCTCCAGACAGCAGCTGCAGGAGGCCTCTGGGGAGAGGCCCTGGGCTCCCAGTTCTGCAAGGGCCTCCCCCCAGCTGTGCCCCGGTCCTGTGCCTCCCAAGCTGTGTGTGGGTCCTGTGGACCACTCCCAAGCTGTGCCCTGGTCCTGCAGGCCCCTCCCCCAGCTCTGCCCCAGCCCTGTGCCCTCCTCAGCTGTGCCCTGGTAGCCTCCTCTTCCTGGCCCCGAGAGCCTTCCTGTCCAGTGGGAGAGGCTTACGGGCCCCGCGGCAGGGAATGCGGAATGCCTGTGGGGTGCCGGAACCTCGGGTGGGAAGTGTTGGGTGCGGGCAGGCCCCGGGCGCTTTTCCGCGGACGTCTTGGGACCGCGGCATGGGCCTCCACATCTCGCAGCCGGTGTTTCTGGCCTGCGTGGCAGAGGACGAGGAGGCCCCAGGGTGAGCGGGGCCTGTCCAGGGCGCTGTCCCTCACGCAGCCGGGCTGGGGTACGAGGGGCAGGCCCTCCTTCCTGAGGGTCGCGCCAGGTGTGGCCTCACCGACGTCATTCTGGGTTTTGCTGGCAGGACGGAGAAACCTGGAGATGAGCCAAAGGCTGCGCGTCCCCATGCGGCAGGGTGGGCCCAGCCGGACTAGCGGTAAGCGGGGCCACAGCCTCGACGGCGCCTGGCTCCCCTCGATCTACGGGGTGACGTGACAGGCAGGAGTTCATGGGGCACGATGCCGTCACCGTGAGGCTCCACGGCAAACATATCTCCCGGGATTCGCCCGCGTGTGCTAGGCTGAGGAGGGAGGCCCAGAGTGGCGGCGCCAGCCCGGGGCCCGGGGGTGCGGCAGGCGGGCGCTATGGGGTGGAGGTGCTGGCACCTCGCTGGTCCTCAGGCCAAGCTGTGGCTTCTCGGGCTGCCGCCTTGCGCTTCATCTGTCCCGTCCTCCCATACGTGCCACGCGTGCAGTTTCCAGAGCAGCACACTGGACTCCGTGGGGTGCGACTGCCAGCCCCCGCGGGACACACGTTCTGCTCGTGTCCCGGAGGTTGCGAGAGCCCAGGGGACCCAAGCACTCGAGGTCGTGCCCAGACCCTCCTGCCCCCGGGGAGCAGAGCGGGCTGCTCAGCAGGCTCTCACCACGACGCGGGCAACAACTCTGGTAACATCGGGAGACGAAGCCGTGCCAGTGGCGAGGGTCCCGAGGGGAACAGGCCGTTTGCACACGTCCCTGGCCAAGCCTCAGGGCTGCGGCAACAGCAGCGCGGCAAGGGCGTCTGAGGCCACGACCGACGGCAGCCAGACGCCCAGGCGAGGTGCGGGGCTCCCGGGAAGCGGCCACAGCAGGAGCCCCAGTCCCCATGCCTGGGGCCACATGCTGCCGGACACCATGGGAATGGCCCTGTCCCCATGCCGCTGCCTGCCGGTGCCCTCACCTCACCACCTCCCATGCTGAGCTGCTTGCTGGGGCCCGTTGGGACAGCCGGACGACCGTCAGAGGGAGGAGGCTCCGCACAGGACTAAGGAAATGCATAATCGGCCCTGGACGTTGATGGCTTTGTACCTGAGAGTCATTAGCCGCTTGCCTGGTCCACTTGTTCAGGCTGATGATCCGTGAATTGCCCAGATGCCAAGTGCACGGGGATCGATGAGGTTGTGCGGCTGTCCCCATCCCCTGTAGCCACATCTGCCTTCCTCAGTATGGTCCTGAACCTGGGAGTGCGACCACGGGCCTACACCCCGACATGAGGTGTCGGCTATACCGGTTGCCGTGAGGGAGGATTGGGGATGCGTTGGCCGACGCCCTCTGACCAGGCTCCCTCTGCTCAAACCTTCTCCGTGTGTGATCACACGGCTCAGGCTACAAGTGACCACAGCCCGCTCAGAGCCAGCTCAGGAGGGAAGCAAAGCCATCCTGGAAGGGCAGCCAGGTGCCTTGGGGACAGCCGGACACGGGCAGACGCAGCCCCAGGATGACCTGCCCCCTTGGAGAGCCCCACCGTCCAGAGTAGCTGTTGCTACGGAGCGGAGCCCAGAGCCTCCAGATCCACACAGAAGGGCCCCAAGCACTAGAGGGCCCACATCCAGGGTGGGGTCAGGAGTGCTCCCCAAGGACGGAAGGAGGGCACATTCCCCACCAGCCCACGGCCTGCCTCCCGGCCCTGCATCTGCCACGCTGGCCACCACTGGAGACTTAAGGCCCCTCTGCATCCGACCCAGTGCAAGCCGTGGGCGACCTGCCGCTGCCCAGGGAGCCCTCCGCCTCCAGAGCGGGTCGGGGCACCGCGTGCTGTGGCTGCCTCTGTGGTCCCCGTCATCACAGCCGATACTCAATCACAGACAACTCGATAGTGATCGCTTCTGACGTTTTACTTAAAAGCACTTTAACTTTGCAAACAGCATAGGGAGCGCCCTGCACAACCCTCGAGTTAGCCGTCATGGACGTTTTGCGAGCCTACCTGCCTCCCCCCAACTTCCCATGTAGCTGCATGTTTTATGCGCACATGGGTTTTAGTTGCTGACAACTAGGGAAAGTCAGCTGCAGCCAAACCGGTCAGCACGCGTCCTGGAAACAAGGCTGTTCCCACCCGTGAGCAGGGGTGCTGCTGTGATGGCCAAGCCGGGCTCCACACCCATTCCCTTGCCTCCTGACATCCCAACACCCGCCATAACTTTATTCATCCCGAGACCTGATCAGGGGTCACCCTTGAGTCTGGTGGTTGCATCTCAGTGTGGATGAGTCCTTGGCCTTCCTTACACCGATTTTCTGCACGATTCCGGCAAGTTGCCTTGCAGAACCCCACGGTTGCCTGGACGCACAGTCCTGGCAACCAGCCCTTTCTCCTGCACCACGGCGTGTCCCGTCCCCTAGAGAGGACATCTGGAGCAGGGCTAAACATTCTGGGCCAGACGAGCATGGACTGCTTTCCCTGCAAGACCAACGGGACCAACCAGATCTCTTTCGTGTCCTCATTCGTTCCAAAGCTGGTGAATGGGGGCCACCAAGGAGCGGGCTGCCTGGGGTGAGAGTGCGGTGGGCTCTGAGCACCTGGCACCACCCCCCCAGCCTGCTGCTGCCTTGGCTGGGGACCTGTCGCTGTGAGGCAGTCCGCAGGTGTCCCTTGCTCCAATGAGGGTTGGTGGCAGAGTGAGCCCCGGAGGCCTGGCCGCCACTCCTGGAGACCCTCTGACAGCAACAGAGACTCCCGGGCACCCCCACCCCCACCCCCACCCCAGGAACAGGGCCCTGCTCAGGGGTCTCTCCCGGTCGGGGTGAGCAGAGCCGCAGGGCCCCGCCCCGGGGAGCACCGCTGACAGGTGCAGGTTTCTCTCAAAGTCTCCAAGCCAAACTCTTCCAGACTGAAGCTGCGCAGGGCCTGGGAGCTCCAGGTCCTGCCCCCCTGCTCTCAGCCAACCTGCTTTTCCAGTTTCCCTTGTCAGTGACCCGTGGCTGTGGCCAGTGGCCCGCTGCCCCTGGGTCCTCTGTCCCCACCCCCCACCCCCCGCGGAAGTAAGAAGAGCCCGCAGTGGGGCCTGCAAGCCTACCGCCAGTGTGACAGTCCCCAGAGTTCCTCCCGACCAGGAAAGGCTGCTTCTACACAGTGAACACACCCTCATGGCAAGAAGTACACACACGCACACACACATGCACACGCACACAACTGGGCAGCGGGAGCTGCTCACACTGCTGCCAGGAAGGCAAAATGGGGCCATCGCTCTGCAGGACAGCTGGGGAGCTGACAACCCAGCTCCACATGGAAACCGCACCCAGGTGGCAACAGCATCGTCGCCCCAACGTGAATGCAGCAGGGCATCCTCGGTAGGCGGACGGCTGGGCCGCAGAGGCCACCGGGCGAGTTTAGGGCAGCGCTGACAGGAAGGAGTGCCACGAGGACTAGGGCAGCGATGTTGTCCCTCAAAGGGAAAGGAGCCCAGGTCTCTGACTTCTGGAAGTGGCGGGTCCAGGGTTGGGCGCTGGGCAGGCAGGATGTGCAGCAGTGGAAGGCTCTGTGTGACGCGACTACGTGGACACGTGTCACACGTCCGTCCACACCAGATACACGGAGCCCAAGTGTAAACCACAGGCTTCGGGTGACGATGACGTGCCCCATTCTGGGGGGACACGGATGGTGGGGGCGGGGGCCTGGGGAGAGGCCTCCCTATGCAGCCCCCCCTCTACCGTGCCGTGCCCCTAGAAGTGCTCTAAAAACTAAAGAAATCTGTTAAAAAGTGGGCCTTAAGGCACCCGGGTAGCTCAGCGTTCTATTTCCACCTTCGGCTCAGGGAGTGACCCTGGGGTCCTGGGATCGAGTCCCGCATCGGGCTCCCTGCAGGGAGCCTGCTTCTCCCTCTGTGTCTCTGCCTTTCTCTGTGTCTCTCATGAATAAATAAATCTGTAAAAAAAATTTTTTTAAACTGGGCCTTACATATTATTTGTAATTACCAAATCCCATCCTTACCTGTTGTCACGGACTCTAAGCAAACAGAACGGCCTACACAGGTGAGAAGCAGGAAGGAGCCCTGGCAGCACACAGAAGTCCAGAAGGACACTCACTAACTCTGGCCCCCACCCTGAGTTGCTCTGGGCCTCCTCGGGGGGCCCCCAGCCGGCCAGGACCAGGGCCGAACTTCCCACGACAGTGCACCCGCCGGCAGAGGCCGAGACAGGTGCAGAGCAGCGGATGGGGGCGGGGGCACAGGGCGAGGGCACGCGGGGGCACCCTTCCGCTCAGCCCGCGGGCTCCCCAGGTCCTGACCGTTCTCTGAGCCTGTGACTCCCAACCCCACTGCATGTGTGTCACCGGACAGACTTCCAACAGAGTCCTCCGTGGCCAAGTCAGCGAAGGTGCTGTTGATGGTAAGCCCGGTGTCCGGCTGGCAGGGACACTTGTCTTTAAAACACAAGCCGTGGGGAATCCCTGGGTGGCGCAGCGGTTTGGCGCCTGCCTTTGGCCCAGGGCGTGATCCTGGAGACCCGGGATCGAGTCCCATGTCGGGCTCCCGGTGCATGGAGCCTGCTTCTCCCTCTGCCTGTGTCTCTGCCTCTCTCTCTCTGTGTGTGACTAAATAAATAAAAATTTAAAAAAAAATTTAAAAATAAAAATTAAAAAAAATAAAACACAAGCCGTGCACTTGCAGTTCTATTTGCGGCAGAAGAGCAGGCAGTGAATGTGTCCCTCACCCCGTCCCTTCCGCACCGACAGCCTGGGGCTGCGGTCTCTGGAGAAGCAAGGGGGCTCGGGGCATGGACCACCCCCCTGCCACACCAGCCACAATCAGGGCCGGGGACATGGAGCCATGGAGAGCAGGACACACGGCTCAGGCAGGAGGGCTCGGGGGACAGGCCAGGGCCGAGGACGCGCGGGGACCCTGGCCCCCGTCCTGGCTGCCCCTCCAGCTGCATTGTGTGGCGTGTGGTGGCCTTGGGGAGGCCATCCCCGGAGTCTCACACAACCCACACTCAGAGGGACAAGCCCCATCGTGAAATTCTCCCTGGCTTTTGAACAAGACGCTCCACGTCTCCACATACTGGGCTCCAAAATTCATGGAACCAGTCCCGCCTGAGTGAGATGGGCCGGAGAGGGCAGCTACCAGGGCTGGGAGCTGAGCCAAGGCTTCAGAAGTGGCCCGGGGCAGGGGGGTGGCCTGGGGTGGGGAGGTGGCCTGGGGCAGGGGAGGGTAGCCCAGGGCAGGTGTGTGGCCCAGGGCAGGTGTACCTCGGGGTGGGGGGTGGCCAGGGATGGGGAGGTGGCCCAGGGTTGGAGGTGGCCTGGGGTTGGATAGGTGGCCCAGGGTTAGGGGGGTTGGCCCGGGGCGGGGGTGGCCCGGGGTTGGGGGGATGGCCCGGGGTGGGGGGTGGCCTGGGGTGGGTTGATGGCCCAGGGTGGGGAAGAGGCCCGGGGTGGGAGGTGGCCTGGGCCTTAAGAGTTCGGCACTGTCACCCAGCCAGGGACAGGGCCTGGGTAAATCCCAGCAAGGCTGGGAGAAAGGGAAACGCTTTCCCAGTATTTTTAGAAAGAGCCCTGGGGAGAGCCACATGGGCCAGATTTGGGTTCTGGTCCCTCCTAAACAAAATGCCATCATTCGGACCGGCCGGAGGTGAGGGAGCACCCAATCCTAGAGCAGGAGCAAGGTCAGGGGCTCCCCAGTGGGAACGAGGATGCAGTTAGGGACAGAAGGAGGGGTGCTCACCCTGTGGATGCACAGATGTCCACTGTCCACACAACCCAGCAGCTCAGCTCTCCCCCCTCCCCCCTCCACTCCCCTCCCCCAGCATGTCCCCCCCTTCATTAGCCTGGTTAACTGAGGTATGATTGACATCGGTGTTCAACCCATGAGCCTGGAGCTAAGTGTGGGCATAATTTTTGTTTGAATCTTTGCCAGAATGGACGCCATGGATGATCTTGTGGTGATTTGTGTTTCTTTGGTTATCAGGGGATCAAATCCTTTTTTCTGTATTTAGTGTGAATTGCGCGTCCCCTGGTTTCCTCTGTTTCTTCTGTAAAAGAGCACTGCAAATACGAGCGGAGCTGCCCTTCCGGCCGTCGTGCCTGAACCTGGTCCATCTCTGCGACATCTTCCCTGGAGCTGGCTTGAAATCGTTCCTGTTGGTCTATGAATCTAGTCCACCCTTTCTGGAAGATCATAACAAATAGCACCTCATACTTTACATCTGGTTCTTTTTTTTTTTTTATTTCATTCAGAATTTTAAGATCATTTAGGGGTTTTACTGACCAAACTTTTTTTTTTCAAAGCAATATTCACACCCAACATGGGGCTTGAACTCGCAGCCCTGCAATCAAGAGTCCTGTGCTCTACCGATTGAGCCCACTGGGTGCCTCCTGGTTCTTTTTATTTAGTTTTGAAAATCAGAACTCCACATTTAGGACTGTGTGTGAGGTCCACCTTCAGCTTAGGAGACACATCTACCTCTTGTGGTGGGGAGCTATGGAATTTGCCAAGGGCAAGTACAGCACTGAAAAAAAATATTTTAAAATATTCTTAAAGACATAGAGGGGTGCCTGAGTGGCTCAGCAATTGAGCATCTGCCTTCGGTTCAGGTTGTGATCCCAGGCTCCGGGATTGAGTCCCACACTGGGCTCCTTGCGGGGATCTTGCTTCTCCCTCTGCCTGTGTCTCTGCCTCTCTCTCTCTGTGTCTCTCATGAATAAATAAATAAAATCTTTAAAATAAATAAATAAACAAACATTTTTGCAAAAAATTTGCATAGTCCCAAGAATATGGCCTCAACAAGCATAGAACAAAAGTTAACGGATCTGAAAAGAGAAGTAAACAAACTAATGGTCATAATAAGATACTCGAACAAACTTTCAGTAATTGATTTTTCATATCAATTTGCTGGAGGAAAACCCCCACCAAAATAGGGACTATTCAAACAACATGCTAATAAATATGACCCAGCGAGCTTTAAGTTTGTTTTTATTATTATTATTTATTTATTTATTCATGAGAGATAGAGAGGCAGAGACACAGGCAGAGGGAGAAGCAGGCTCCATGCAGGGAGCCTGACGTGGGACTCGATCCCAGGACTCCAGGATCATGCCCTGGGCCAAAGGCAGATGCTCAACCACTGAGCTACCCAGGCATCCCCTTAAGTTTGTTTTTAAAGAGACACCGGAGGTGCACCTGGGTGGCTCAGTAGGGTGAGCGAATGCCTTCACTTCAGGTCATAAATCCATTGTTGATTTAAATTTCTCTCCTCTCCCTTTGCCCTGGTGGGATTCCAACTGCATACAGGTCAGACTAATGATGCATCTCACAGATCTGGAATGCTCTGTTGTTTGATTTCCCGCCATCTTTCCTCACCTTTGTATATCCAATTGAGTCATTTCTACTGCCTTGTCTTTGTCGGCTGGGTATCCCTAAAACAACATGACGGTTTGGGTGGTTTCAACAGCCAGGTGTCCAAGATCAAGCTTCCAGCTGATGTGGTTTCTGGTGTGGCCTCTCTTCCTGACTCGCAGATGGCCACCTTGTCACTCAGCCTTTCCTTGGTGTGTGCATGGGGCGAGGGAGTGTGGGCAAACTCTGGGGTGGCTTCTTAGAAGGATACTAGTCTGGGATGCCTGGGTGGCTCAGAGGTTGAGCATCTGCCCTTGGCTCAGGGCATGATCCCAGGGTCCTGGGTTTGAGTCCTGCATCAGGCTCCCTGCAAGAAGCCTGCTTCTCCCTCTGCCTGTGTCTCTGCCTCTCTCTGTGTGTCTCTCATGAATACATACATAAATTTTTTTTTTAATTTTTATTTATTTATGATAGTCACAGAGAGATAGAGAGAGAGGCAGAGACACAGGCAGAGGGAGAAGCAGGCTCCATGCACCGGGAGCCCGATGTGGGATTCGATCCCGGGTCTCCAGGATCGCGCCCTGGGCCAAAGGCAGGCGCCAAACCGCTGCGCCACCCAGGGATCCCAATATTTTTTTTTAAAAAAAAGGACACTAGTCTGATGGAATCAGGGCCCCATCTGCACTGGCTCATTTAACCTTAACTATTTCCACAGAGACCTCCTCTCCAAATAGAGTCATGCTGAGGGTAGGGCTTCAACACATGAGTTGTTGAAGAGGGACAGACATCCAGTCCACAAACCTGTCCTCAAAGCCACCGGCTCATATCTCTGCCGAGTCCAGTCTACTCTATATCCACACAAGAGGCCTTAATCTCCATGTAATCTTTACTTCTAGTTTCATAATTTCCTTTTGCAGTGTCTCCACTCGCCTCTTCTTTTTACTTCTATCTTTCTCACGAAATTCCTGCCTCTTCATGCCTGTCATCCGCCCTCTGCATCACATCCTGTTGCATACTTAACAGGATTGAACCCTTCCCCTTTCTATGGCAGGACATCTCTGGGTCTGGTTCTATTGACTGTTGTATCTCTGGATGATAGGCTGTATCATCTTGCTTTTTTGGGTGTCTGTATTAAGATTCTCCAAAGAGAGCCAGTAAGAGATACACATACCTACAGGAATTAATATAATTAATATAACATAACATAGGGCAGCCCGGGTGGCTCAGCGGTTTAACACTACCTTCAGCCCAGGGTGTCACCCTGGAGACCCAGGATTGAGTCCCATGTTGGACTCCCTGCATGGAGCCTGCTTCTCCCTCTGCCTGTGTCTCTGCCTCTCTCTGTGTGTCTCTCATCAATAAACAAAACCTTTAAAAAATAGTAACATAACAAAGATATTTATCATGAGGAATTAACTCACATGACTGCAGAAGCCGACAAATCCCAAGATCTGGAAGGGGAGCCAGAAAGCTGGAGAGCTAGGAGAACTGGTGGTGTGAGTTCCCGTCTGAAGGCAGGAAAGATTGTGACTGGATGCCAGGCATTGGGCATAGAAGAAAAGCAGAGGTTGAAGTCAGTGGTCCCAAGGCCTGGGAGACGGCACGCCCCTCCCTGTGCTGGCTGCCATTCTGGGCTCAGCCCTCGTGGCCTGTGGGCAGGCTGCGTCCGGACTTGCTGAGACATTCCTTACATGCTGTTTGCCAGTGGCAGCAGCAGCATCACACCTTCCTTTAGTGGGCCTGGCATCTGTGGGTTCCGGGGTCTGTGGCAGCAGGCCCTGTGCCCTGTGCCTCGGCAGGATGGTCTCCCGAGCTCTCTTCCACCTCCCTGAGCATTGGAGGACTGCTCCTGGCAATCAGCATGCGCTGCATCAACCCATGCTGCTTCTCTCATTCCCGCCTTGCTCTCAGAACACAGGGAGCCTTGCGTGTCTGGGCCTCTGGGTAGCCCTGGCTCTCTGGTCAAATTCCCAGTGGGGTGCAATGGCAGGCTTAGCCCGTCTAGTAGGTTCCTGCAGCTCTCCTAGGCCAGCCTGAGGTCCTCACAGGCCCTGCACACCTGGCTCTCAGGTAGCTCTCTGGTCCCCTGGTCTGGACTCCAGTCTTCCTCATGAACGCTCAGCAATGTTTATTGGAAGAATTGGGGTGTGTGTATGCCACGCGCATGCCTGGCACTCCTCCCCAGTCTGTACCTGCTAACAGAACAAGAAAGTAGCCGCAGAACGGGAGGAAGGAGCTGCAAAATCCCATCTCTGATAAAGGATTAATGTCCAGAATGTGGAAAGAACTCCTACAACTATAAAAAAAAGCAAATGATCCACAGAAGAAGCGGGCAGAGGACTTGAACAGACGTACACGATGGCCCATAGCACGAGAGAAGAGGCTCAGCAGTGCTACCCACCAGGACAACACAAAGAAGGGGTACGCAGTGTGCTGCATGCCCACCAGGATGGCTGTCAGAGAGATAAGCAGGAAACAGCAGGTGTCATGTTGGGGGGAGGGGACTGGACTGTCACACATGGTGGACTGCGGCCACCGCCCTGGAGACTGTGTGGCAGGTCCTATGAAAATTGAAGTGGAGAACTCCCATGTAATCCCGCGACGCCGTTTCGTGCTGTGAACCCAGAAGAGCCAAGAGCAGGGGCTCAGCTGCGCTCACAGTGCACTTGAAATGGGAGCGCCCCAGTGTCTGTCAATGAATGAAGGGCTGCAGCTCCACAGGCGGGTGGTCGCAGTCACAGAAAGGAAGGACGTTTTTTTTTTTAAATTCATTTACTTGGGGATCCCTGGGTGGCGCAGCGGTTTAGCGCCTGCCTTTGGCCCAGGGCGCGATCCTGGAGACCCGGGATCGAATCCCACATCGGGCTCCCAGTGCATGGGGCCTGCTTCTCCCTCTGCCTGTGTCTCTGCCTCTCTCTCTCTCTCTCTCTGTGTGTGACTATCATAAATAAATAAAAATTAAAATAAAAAAAATAAATTTATTTACTTATTCACGAGAGAGAGAGAGAGAGAGAGGCAGAGACACGGACAGGGAGAAGCGGGCTCCCTGCCGCGGCACTCCATCCCAGGACCCCAGGATCATGCCCTGGGCCGAAGGCGGCGCTAAACCGCCGCGCCCCCCCTCCCCTCCCGGGGATCCCCAGGGAAGGTCGTTCTGACCTGCGCTCTGCCATGGTTGGCCCCGAGCACACATGCTGAAAGCAGCTCATCTCGCAGGGACACAGGTCCCACCTGCTGGAGGTGCCCGGGCAGCTGAGGGACGGCAGGAGGGGGGCCAGGGGTGGGCAGGACAGGGAACCATGCTGGGGGGGCTGCGGCACAGAGCTTCTGTTCGGAGACGGGAAAGCTTTGGAGGTGGAGGGTGAGGATGGCGCACAGCAGGAACCTGCTCTGTAGGGCTGTGTGGCGTGTTGGGTGGGGCAGGACACCTGTTGCCGTGTGGCTGGTGCCGCACTTGGGTTTTCACGCCCAGGACAAGGTGTGGCAGCGAGGGGCACAGCGGCCAGGCCCGGGGACCGGGCACTAGCCCTGCCTCGGCCGACCGCGCCATGGCCTCCAGTTTCTCACCCTTCCTGGGCTTCGTCTCTTCTTGGAGGAAACATCAGCATCTACCCCAAATGGCTGCGGGAGAGTCCCACACTGGCCCTGACCATGCCACCTGGCCCTCCCTAGAACTTTTTTTTTTTAATATTTTATTTATTTATTCATGAGACACATAGAGAGAGGCAGAGTCACAGGCAGAGGGAGAATCAGGCTCTATGCAGGGACCCATGCGGGACTCGATCCCGGGACCCTAGGATCATGACCTGAGCCCAAGGAAGACACTCAACCTCCGAGCCACCCAGATGTCCCTAGAATTCTGAGTTAATTTAGGCCTCTCTCTCTCCTTTTTGGTTACTGTACCCCGCCCTCCCCCCCCCCCGCCCCGCCCCGCTCCTGTGTCAGGGAAATTCGGCACCAGACACCCCGGCCTCTGGCAATCGGGGCAATCTGGGGATCCTGGCTCCCCTCGGCAGACACCCCCCACAAAGGACTTTTCTGAAGGCTGAGGCAGCAGCGGTGGTCCTCCTGCAGCCCGGCGGGGTGGGTGGGATGCCCCTTGTACCGTATACTGCTTTCTGGGCTCAGAACGCCCAGTCTCTGTCTGCTGCTGGCCATCTATCCAGAGCACCCCTCTTGCCTCTGTCACTAGCAGAGCACGGGGGCTGGGGGGCGGTGGCCCAGACCAAGCAGCCACCTTCCTGGGCTCTGGCACCAAGGGGGACGGCACTGGGTAGCTCCAGGGAAGCTGACAACAGGACTGAATGGCAGCATCACTCCCAGCTGGTGGTCCTCCTCCTTCTCTCCCCTTCCCTGGACGCTGAGCAGGGCAGTGGCGGGGTGCCATCCTGGGGACGGCAGGAGCCAACCCTGGGGGTGCAGGGCTGTGTGGGTCCTGCGGCTTTTCACGGAGGAAGCTACTTGCATGAGTTTGTTTTATTTTTAACAACTGATTTTTAATTTATTAAAGATGTCATCCTACAACATAATTCTTTAGCTTATAAACCATGTTAGCTTTTTTGTGAGCGTTAACAGACTTGAACCGGTTCAAATACATCTTCAAACATTTCAATTGCATTTTTAAATGTAATACATTTGGTTTCCTTTTAAAGTACTTATTTGTCCAAAAATAACAAAGAAAACCTCCCCAAGGGGATCCCTGGGTGGCTCAGGGCGTGATCCCGGAGTCCCGGGATCGAGTCCCATGTCGATCGAGTCCCATGTCGGGCTCCCTGCATACAGCCTGCTTCTCCCTCTGCCTGTGTCTCTGCCTCTCTCTGTGTCTCAAATAAATAAATAAATAAAATATGTTTTTTAAAAAAGCTGTTTGGGGGCGGGAGTTACTAAAATTGGGCACAAGATCTTTTTTGGGGTGAGGAACCTGTTCTAAAATTAGGTTGCAGCTGGATCTGCTCCGATCTTTAGAAATCACTGGGCTGCAGCTTTATTTTTGTTTTTTAAAAATATTTTATTCATGTATTCATGAGACAGTGGTAGGTCTTCTCAGCATCACCTTCCTCTAAACATCCTTGAAGGTGACACCACCTTGGGTCTGTAAAGGCCTCCTGTTCGGTGGCATCCGCCACCACCAGGCCTCATGTGCACCCCTGTGTCCTCTCCAGGTCACCAGCCCGGGGGTGGGGACAGCGGGGCCCACCCAATACGGCTCCCCCGCCGTAGGCCCCATGGCCAGCTCAGAGGGGCTGGGCTCTGGCCGGGACCTTCAGTGCCTAAGCCGACTCCCATTGGGGCCACCAGTGCGGGGATCCCTGGCTCGCGGCTGGCGTGCTCCAAACTAGGTGGTAGGCGACTCTCTGCGCCCTAGTGGAGGCCCCTCCGCACCCATGGAGTCGAATGCCGGCCGCCCTGGGGTACAGGAGTCCTGGGGCCCGGACAGGAGCAGCTTGCAGGAGATAGTAAGGCACGAGGCTGGCCAGCTGCCGAGACCGCCCCAGAGCGAGGGGAAGGGGAGGGAGGTTGAGGCTGTGTGACTGGCAGGTGGGGCCGAGGCAGGCGGACAGCACTAGGTCAGGGAGGAAGGCAGGGCACCGAAGGCCACCAGCAGCCCGGCCGAGGGGGTGCGAGCTGCCACGAGCCGCCGCCCCCCCCCCCCCGCCCAGCGTGCAAGGCCAGGCTGACCACCCAGAGCGGGGGTTGGCGGGGAAGGGGGGCCCACGGCCGTCCCAGCAGGGCACAGTCCCAGTCTGGCCAGTGTGGGGGAACTCACTGGCAAGCCCACCAGGGAGACACACCTGCAGCCATGCAGCCAGATCTGGGGGGGCCCTTCTGTTCTGCGCACCTGTGCTGCTGACCCCACTTACACCTTCAGTCAACACGGCTTTACTGAGCTTTGGTTCCGCAGGATCTTCACAGGCGACCAGCTCCAGAGAACTAAGGAACGTGTCCTGGAAAGGACCCAGCACGGGGTGAGCCTCACTGGTGGAATGGGGAAGCACCGCCCGGGTCAAGGGAGAGCCCTGCAAATGCAGGGGGCAGTTCGGAGAAGCTCTGCATAGCAGGACTGTCAGCCCAGAGCTGCTGACTTGGGGCCACAGAGCGGCTGCTTTCGTCTGTCCTGTGGGCAACCAAGAACCTGGACAAGTAGTCTAGCACAGGAGTCACAATTTCTGGTGATTCTGCAAATGACCATTCTGGAAGCCCCTGGGAAAACTGGGGCCCAGAAACGGAAGCAAGAAGGTGCTGCAGAAGGCCAAGCAGGAGCTATAGCTGCGGGAAAAGCTGAGAAGGAGGAGGAGGCCTGGGGAGGAGGAGGCCTGGGGAGGAGGAGGCCTGGGGAGGAGGAGGCGGCGGCCTGGGGAGGGGGAGGAGGAATAGGCCTGGGGAGGAGGAGGAGGAGGAGGAGAAGGAGGAGGAGGAGGAGGAGGCCTGGGGGGGAGGAGGAGGAGGCCTGGGGAGGAGAAGGAGGAGGAGGGGGGGGAGGAAGAGGAGGCCTAGGGAGGCGGAGGCAGAACTCTGATGGGCTCACCCACGGCTCACCCATGTGAGGCTGGTCTAGAAGTCTCCAGGTGATCTGAGCCCGGAGAATGGAGACGGCTAACAGTGCTGGGGGTGGGGGGCTGCCACCAGACCAAACCAGGAAATCTTCCGCGGAGCCATCTGAAAGGCTTCGGGGAGGCAGAGCCGGAGAGACCAGGAGTGGAGAGACCAGGAGACAGAAGCCCAGGCTCCAGTGAAGTGGGAGGAGCCGTGGGGCCAGGCGAGCCCAGAGCAGCGTCCAGGAAGGGTGGCCCTGGACAGAGCCCTGGGAAAGTGGACTGTGGAGTTGCCACTGGTCCCAGCAGAAGAAGACGGGAAGCCCACCCTCATCCCGGGCAAGAGGTACGCACGAGGCCCCTTACCCTCTTCCGAAGTCATCTGTCTTCTTAGGGTTTTCAAGAACCTGTTTTTCCTCCCTAGATTCGCAACGGCCCCAGACGCCCGTGGGAGAAGAGTCTGTGTAAAACCAAGTCAGGGCACTGTTGATCGCAGTTAGGTTGGCCGCAGTGTGATTCTTCCAAACAAGGCAGGAAGGCCCTGCGTTCCCGAGACACTCGGTTAGGAAGTCCCGGTCACAGACAAAGCTGGTTGAGGCTTCCCCGCCGCACTGGCTCCCCCTGCACGTGGGTTCTCCTGCGTGCACGCATCCTACGCAGGTGTGGAAGAAGGCACAAGAACCTGGGCCTGGCTGCCCGACTGAGATTTACCAGGAGGCAGGACTTGGGGTGCCCAGGGGGCTCAACGGCTGAGTATCTACGTTCAGCTCAGGGTGTGATCCCGGGGTGCCAGATCGAGTCCCGCATGGGGCTCCCCGCAGGGAGCCTGCTCCTCCCTCTGCTGTGTCTCTCAAGAATAAATAAAACCTTAGAGGAAAAAAAAAAGAGGCAGGACTTTACACAGACGCCAGCAAAGTCACAGGGCAGCTTTCCTTCTGCACTCGCGCACTCATTCCTTTCCTAGGAAGGGTCTCTGAGCGCTGCAAGGCTCAGGGTGGAGGAGGGGGTAGTGTAGACACTGGGAGGCCTGGGGCACTTGGCTTCCAGCAGACGGGTCCACACAGCTTCCTCAAGGTCACAAGGCACCAGATGATGGTGGGGGCAGCAATGTCCAGGTGTGGCCTTGGGAACACCCGGCGCTGGTGACTGAGCAGCTGCTCACAGGGACGAGCGTTACTTTCACTGGTGACAGCGGGGCCGTAAACCCCGCACACATGGCGCCAGGTGCACCGTGGGGACGCAGGATGCGCGACGCGGGGCGCATCAGAAGGCGTTCCTGGCGGCGCGGGTGGAGATCCGGACCTGACCCCCTGGACGGTCCCAGTTCGCCGCACGGGGGGGGCCGACCGGACCGGACCCCGCTCCAGGCTCCGCACGGCGGCTGGGGGCTCCCGGGGCTCCGCTCCCACGCCCCCAGGTCGGACGAGGGCGAGAGGGCGCGCCGCGTCCCTGCAGGTACGAGCCTGCCCGGCTCCCGTGTCAACGTCCTCCTCCCTAACAAAATTCAAGCGGACTATGCAAGATATTTTCGGAAAGTAGGGCATTTTGGAAGCATTTCGTAACCTCCGAGACGGAGGCGGCGGCGCTGGAGGAGGGGGCTATGCCGGCGGTTACCCGGCGCCCCAGCCACACGCGGGGTCGCGGGGTCGCAGTCCGGGAGGGGCGCGGGCGACCTTGGCGAGCGGTGCGACCTTGAGGCCTGCGTTCGCCTCAGTTGCCCCCTCTGCGCAATGGGGACACGCCCTGGCCGCGGCGCTGCGTTGGCCCGCCCGCGCCGCAGCTGCCGTCGCCCTCTTCCTGCGGCCCCTCGGGCTCCGCCGGGTCGCCTGGCCTCCGTTTCCCCCCTCCCCCGCCCGCAACCCACTCCCGACCGGGTCCCCACGCCGCAGCACCGCGACGGAGCCCGCGGGCGGGAACCAGCCTCCACCGCCAGCGCGCACGCGCGCCCCGGTCCCGCCCCTCCGGCGCCGCCTCCTCTCATAGGCCAGTCCTACCATCACTCCGACCGGCTCGCACTCGCAATTGGCTAGGATCCGGGCGCGCGACCGGGTGTGGGCGGGGCCCGGCCGGCTATAAAAGGGGCCGCGGCGGGGCTCGTGCCGCCTTGCAGACGCCGCCGCCCCGGAGTAGCCGTCGCCGTCCAGCCATGGTCAACCCCACCGTGTTCTTTGACATCGCCGTGGACGGCGAGCCTTTGGGCCGCGTCTCCTTCGAGGTGGGCGGCCGGGCGCGCCGGGCGGGCGGGGACCGGCGGCCGGGCGTGGGGAGGCTGGCGGGGGCGGGTGGGCGGCCCTGGCCCGAGGAGCACGGCGGCGCGGCGCCATTTCCTGACGAGGGGCCATCTTGGGCGGCCGGGGGCGGCGGGGGAGGGGCGGCGGCGGACAAAGGCGGGGCGGCGGGGGAGGGGCGGCGCCCACGTGCTTGGCCGCGCGCCGGGGTGGGCGACGCCTGCGGGGGGCGGCGGGGCGCGGGCGGCCGGCGGGGGCGCTGCGTAAGCGCCCGGCCCCGCCCCGCCCGGCGGAAGCGAGCGGCGCCCCCGCCTCGGCGCCGACGGCGCGGGCCCCGCCCGCCCAACGGTCCCCGGCGGCCTCGGCGGACCTGGCGGCGCACGCGGACGCGGCCCCCCGCACGTGGCGCGACCTGCGGCCCCTCCCCGCCGCTCCCGGAGCTGGCGGTGCGCGCGGCTTCCGGGACACGCGGAGCGGGCTCCCGCCGCGGCGGCCTCGTCCCCGCGTGTCGGGGAGTGCGGCGCCCGCCGCCGTGACCGCCCCCCGCCGGGCGGCAGCTGCAGTCGGAGGACGGGGCCCCCGGGAGCCCTCGTTTCGGGGGTTTTTCCGTAGTGCTCGAAGCGCCGAGAAAAGGAGTTTGTGTTTCAGCAGCCGCCCGGGCGCGGCTGTCGGTGTAACGTGTCCGCACGGCGTTAACTCGGCTCTTGTCTTGCAGCTGTTTGCTGACAAAGTTCCAAAGACAGCAGGTTAGTGCTCTCTCTTCCCCTTGAACTTCCCAAGGAACGCCAGTTCTAAAACACGCGCGTGCATCTGAACATACGTGTCTTTTTTTCTCCAGAGAACTTTCGTGCTCTGAGTACTGGAGAGAAGGGATTCGGTTACAAAGGTTCCTGCTTTCACAGGATTATCCCGGGATTTATGTGCCAGGTATGGAATTCACCGGTTCTGACTAGGGTGGGGGCTTGTCATTGGATGCTGAGCTGGAATACTTCAGCAAGGATTGGAAGGGCTGTTTTCTATCGTTTGGGTTCCGCTCAACCTTTTGAGTCGGCTAATAAGTTACATGTTCTCCGACGATGTTGCCAGAAGTGCTCATGCTCTTGCTCATGCTCACAGGGTGGGGACTTCACGCGTCACAATGGCACTGGCGGCAAGTCCATCTACGGGGAGAAGTTTGACGACGAGAACTTCATCCTGAAGCACACAGGGCCTGGCATCTTGTCCATGGCCAACGCTGGACCCAACACAAACGGTTCCCAGTTTTTCATCTGCACCGCCAAGACTGAGTGGTAAGGGCAAAACACAGCCAAGGGACGCGAAGGCCTTGCACCCTAGTTTCCCTGCTGTGTCCACCTGACATAGCAGGAGGACACAAAGCACTTACAGGTTTAGGTCGTGTGCTGTAGAAGGCAAGGTACTGTAGCTGCCAGACAGGGTGTCCAGCTGAGTGGCATTGTGGGGCACTTGGCTAGCTCAGCATCAGGGTCATAAGTTTAAGCCCTACAATGTCTGTACAGTTTACCAACAAAGACTTAAAGTAAATGCTTGTGAAAATGATACTCTTATCAGATGAGGATGGGATTGTTGGGTTTTTAGGGGTTTGGTCTGTAAGATTGGTGTCTATTCATTTGAGAGAGATTGAGCAGGGAGCCTGACAGGAGACTTGATCCCAGGACCCTGAGATCATGATCTGAGCTGAAGGCAGACGCCCAACCACTGAGCCGCCACCTTAGGAGACAGATTCCTAGTTGTCTGTGGCATTACCGTGTCCTAGCTGGAAGGGGTGAAGTGCTTGGTGTCAGGTGGGTGTCAGCTGGGGTCAGGTGCAAGGCGCTGCTTGCTCCTGGCCTCTGGCGGGTGCTAATGTTAGACGTTGCTTGCAGGTTGGACGGCAAGCATGTGGTCTTTGGCAAGGTCAAGGAGGGCATGAACATCGTGGAAGCCATGGAGCGCTTTGGGTCCAGGAATGGCAAGACCAGCAAGAAGATCACCATCGCCGACTGTGGACAGATCTGATTAATCTAATTCCTGTTTTATCTGAACTTCCAGACCGTTCCTTTAGCTCAGGAGAGCGCCCCTCCACCCCCACCTGCTTGAAATAGCCCAGTCTCCGCACTCTCACTGCAGTTCTGCGGGCTCCGTGGTTCCTTTCCCCAGGTCTAGCTGGATTGCAGAGTTCAGTTTATGATGATGAAATAAAATCTAAACCACAGTTGTCCGTCCTTGTTTGGGGGGAGTCAATCCAGCTTTCACTCACAGTGGTGGGTTTGTGTTGGTTCCCCTGACCCAGAAGCTCCTGGAGGTATGTGGAGGCAGGGAATGAGCAAGCCAAGGCTGGATGGAAGTGGGAGGGTACTAGCTGTGCCAGCATCTCCGTTTGAGCCAAAATGCGTGGACACTCGTGGGGAGGTGCTGGCTGCCTTTATGGCCTTTATGTACCAGTGGGAGAACTGCATAGGTCTCTGGACCACAATCCTGGATCTGGTTTAACTGGGGCATGTGGAAAAGGTCAGGTGAACCTAAGGTTGATCTGTTGACGGAAAGTGACAGGTTTTGTGGGGATCATCCTGATCCTGATCCTGCCACCAACAGGAGTTGGGGGCCCTCCCCTCCAGGTCCTTGGAAACCTGCAGTCTCGCCGTCCTGAACCATGGGGTCCAGTTGAGGAGCCCTTGCCCCTTGTGAACTGGGTGCAGGGCCAGGTATGTGGCTGCAGGGGGCCTGTTAGCGCTTTAGAGGCCCTCGGGTGATTCTGTTCTCTGAGGTGTGAGAACCATGTGTCCCTGGCTGTGTCCCCTTCTTCCATCCTCTGGGTAACCATGCTGTTCTGTACGGCTTGGGACCAGGAGGCCGCCCTTGACAGAGCAGGCCTTGTTCCCTAGGCCATTCACACCTAGTCCGGGCTGTGTCTGCTCAGCCCAGGCATCCCGGGCAATGACCCCAACACCACAGGTGCCACCAAGGCAGTAACCAGAGTAGGCCCCTATCAACTCTCCCAGGGGGAATCCCACCAGCGACCAGGACTTGGGTGATGTGTCAGCACATGACCGGAGCCCTCCTTGGCCCCGAGGGACTCTCCTGGAGAGCTGGCCGCATGACCAGGACACTTACCTCCCATCTGGGCTGTCTGGGCCCTGGGGGTGCCCGCAGAGAAACGCCCAGCCAGAGGTGGGGGTGGTCTCCACGTGCTGAGAACTTGCACACTCTGTACGA
This sequence comes from Vulpes lagopus, assembly GCF_018345385.1. Classification (NCBI taxonomy): domain Eukaryota; kingdom Metazoa; phylum Chordata; class Mammalia; order Carnivora; family Canidae; genus Vulpes; species Vulpes lagopus. The sequence continues at coordinate 46,316,645 of NC_054827.1, read as the reverse complement.
CTGCTTTCTGCGCAGAGCAGGGATTCGGAGCAGGTTAGCTTGGGGTGTGAGCCCCTGGGGCCTCATCTGGTCCGTTCAGTGACTCCTGGTGTTGAGATGCCGCTCGGTCCAGAGGAGGCTCCCAGACATCAGCCCTCTGCAAAGTCGGGGCAAATCTGTGACGAAGGCCCAGGAGAAGGTGGACACTGCTGCTCCCAGGGGATCCGGTGTGCTTCCTGGAAGGCAGGGCTCACCCAAGGCCTTTGTCACACCTCTGAAAATGGGGCACAATGCATAGAATCTGCAGTATCTGGTCCATATTTGGGTTTTCCCCATTGGGCCCAGAATGGGTTTGTTACGGTGGGACTCGCATAGGTTGGAAGGCCTGCCATTCACTCCCTTCTCTGCCTGGCCCAGACCCTGGCCCCCATCTGGTTCTTGTGCCTCTGGTCTCCTTTCACTTTTGCCACTAGTGTAAACTTGAGAACTTATTGAGTTTATACACCGTAAAATTCACCTTTTCTTTTTAAAGATTTATTTGAGAGCGAGAACACAGGCAGGGGGACGGGCAGAGGGAGAGGGAGAGGCAAGTGCCCCGCTGAGCAGGGAGCCCAATGCGGGGCTGTCCTAGGAGCCGGGATCATGCCTTGAGCATAAAGACAGCCCCCAGGCGACTCCCCACACCCTTCTTTATGTCCTGGGCTCCTGTACCCCAGGACATCCCGGTCGCCTGACACTTGCCCATGTCACTTGCTTCTTCCTCTGGCGCTTGGATTTTCTGTAAACTGGAAGTGAGGCTAAGGATGTTGGACTCAAGCTGGAAGACTTTGTAGGTGACGCCATGTGCACTGGATCCTGTCCTTTGTGGGTGCATGTGAGCTCAGGCTGGCTCAGCAGTGACTGTGCCCCTGCCCAGCGGGCAGGTGACTCGTGGGCAGTGGTTTGCTGCTGTGGGAAGACCCTGTCTGTTCCCACACCTTCTGCTGACTGCTCCATTTGAACATCAATTAATGATCTTGGCTAGAATCCATTATTATTCTGTAACCGTAAAAATAAATTTCAAGTCTCTCCCTCTTTCGGTTACCAAGGACTCCCAGATTCTTACTTAGCCTGTTACAGACAGTACGATGTTTGGTGCTCAGTCCGTCCCAGTCTGACAGCAGAAGCCCCTCTGAGCTGACCTGTGTAGCTTCCATCTGGTGCCAGCTGTCACCAAGCTGCACCCTGCAGACAGAGCAGGGTCTGGGGAGAGAAGGACCTGCGTGCATCCTAAAGTCAATATCTGGGATACCTGCTGGCTCAGTGGGTGAAGTCTCTGCCTTCAGCTCAGGTCATGATCTGGACCATGGGATCCAGCCCCACGTTGGCGGGAGCAGGGTGTCCCTGCTCAGCAGGGAGTCTGCTTGAGGTTCTCTCTCTCCTTCCATCTGCCCCTCTCGTGACTGGCCCACGTATGCGCACACACATCACATGCATGCTTCTAATAGTTTTTTAAAAAATGAATTGCAATCTGTGAAAAACAAGCTGTGGCCAAACCCAAGGCAAGTCCTGGCAGGGTTTTTTTCTTAAGTGGGCTCCCCACCCAACAGGGGGCTTGAAATCACAACCTTAAACGAAAGCTGAAATACTGTAAATATCCATCACAGGGGACTAGTTACATAAATTATAGGAACTTGTTAATTTTTTTTTTAAGATTTTATTTATTTGAGAAACAGAGAGAGAGGCAGAGACACAGGCAGAGGGAGAAGCAGGCTCCATGCAGGGAGCCCGGTGTGGGACTCGATCCCGGGTCCCCAGGATCACGCCCTGGGCTGAAGGCGGCGCTAAACCACTGAGCCACCTGGGCTGTCCGGAACTTGTTAATTTATAGTAGCCTTTCCGCTCATATCCCTTTACTACCCTCAGCTCATGATTTTCTTACCCACCATATTCACTAGTGTCCTGAGTGAGCACTACAAGAAGAGGGAGGGAAATCACCGAGGAGGCCGTTGTGCGTTTTGCTCTGAATGTCTGTGTCCCACCAGCAGCCACTCCCCAGGGCACAGGGGGAGGTCAAGGGGGCACCCTATTCATGCAGGAGCACGAGGGTGCACGTTGGGTGTCTCCAACCCCATGGGTGACATCACATGGCTTGCCGCAATGGTAATCAACTCTGGACAAAGTCCCAAACCACGGAGTCCATGCTTCCTTCCTTCTTTTTTTTTCTTCTTTTCCATGCTTCCTTCTGATGGCCCCGTGGCCGAGGCCCGGGAAGTGCCAGGGCTGCTGGCATTTTCAACCACAGACAAGCCCCGTGTGCCTACAGGTAGAAGGGACTTCTACACTTGGTCATCGTGAATAAGCTTCTCGTGTGCATGAACATCTGGCGGATGTCTGGGCGCCAGGGGTGTGGTCTCATGCATTTCAAGAGGTACAGCCCTGCCCCCTCTGCATGTTTCCCAGGAGCCTCCCTCCCTGCATGTTGTGACATCCTAAGATGTAGCTGTTAAAAAAACAAGGTAGTACATCCCCAACATAGCCTCCGATAGGCCTTTGGAAGATGAAAATCAAGGTTAAGAGCAGGAGGATGCCACATAACATATGGCACAGTTTTTGCAAAAAAAAGAAATGTATTTTGGGGCTTGTCTGGGCCTAGAATACCCTCGGGAGGCTCCCCGTGGGCGCCGCTCACCCGCGCTGCTTTTACCTGTATCAACACATCGAGAGCCTCGAACACACACACACATTCTGAAATGAATCAGTCACAATCGGCTCACTTCAAAATGCTTCATGTAGACAAAGCTATTGCTGAAAAAAATTCGATTTTGTTCGTTATCACTTTCTTAGGCAGTTTTCAAAAATGAAAGCTAGGAAGTGCTCAGTTTGCACACCGACCGTGACACATACCTGGCTTCGGGTGCGCCCTCGACCTGCGCTGGCCTCCCACTGGGACACTGGCGCTCAGCCCATGGAGGGGCTGCCTTTGGCCACGGGTGGAGCGTCCCACCGCCAGGCCCCACGGGTGGACTGGAAAGCGCTGGCTGCTGTTGCGTGTGGCCTGCGCCTGGGCCCTCCGCACCCTTCATGAGGCAGGTCACTTCCAACCCCCGATCTTTCCCATCTGCCCCAGGCCACTCATCCTCAGAAAGGAATTTTTTGTTTGTGGGCTCTTTCTGGGCCTACTGGTCCTAGAAGTGACCGCTTATTTCATAATGGATTTACAGACTTGTTAACTGAATTGCCTGCTGAAAATAGCGATGACTCACTCGCCCAAGCAGGTCTGGGAAGAAATCGGATGGATTCTTGGTAAACCCTGAACGCAGGCAACAGTCTTTGACCAGAGAGCCCCGGAAAGATGCCCGGTGCACCTGCCGTGCTGCGATCTCGGCGTCCTGGCTGCCGGCAGAGGGGCGGCTGTGCCCCGCGGTCGCAGTGACCACGCGGGGTGGCCGCCGCTGGGAGCCCATGTCCCGCCAAGCCGGCAGCCACCAGCATGGGTAGGCCTCACGCCCGAGAGGGGGCGGCAGCAGTGGTTTTCCAATCGGCTGAAATCCTGTGACCCGGAATTGGCCACGAAAACCTGACTCTGTTCGGCGACACCCTCAACTTTCCGAGTTTCAGGATTTTTCAGGAAATCCTTCGGTCAAACAGCAATGGTTGTGTGTCACGAAGGTGGTGGACGTTTGGGGTTTCTCGGGGGTTCCAGCGCTGACCTGGGTTTGCAGGCGGATTTGCGCCGCTCCTGTTCATCCTCAGGTCCGCGCTCTGGCCCTGGCCAGCCGTGGCTGGGGGTCAGGACTGGAAGGGACGAGGCCGAGCTCCCTGGGGAGCAGCGGGCAGCAGCTGGCCGGGCTGCATTGGGCTGCGGGCCGCGGGGTGGGGGGGCGCCCTCCTGTACCTCGTGCACCTCGTGCACCTGCGTCCTGCCTGTGGAAGGGCTGCCCGCCGCAGAGAAGCGGCTGGGGCCGGAGTGTGGGGGCCTGTCCCACCTGGTCTCCCTCCCACCCATCCGGCCCTCAGCAGGGCAGCCGTCAGGGGCAGGGGGGCCTCCTCTGGCTGTCCTGATGGAGCCCAATCCTGCGCCCTCGTCTGTGCCCCACTTCAGAGTTGCTGGTGTGCTCGGGCCAGCAATGCTGGGAAGGGCTGTTGGGCGCACCCACAGCGCCCACGGGGCTGCCTGGGACTCCGGGGCCGCAGGCGCTGAAGGCAGTGGGCGGCGGGCCATGTAGGCGGGGGCCCCTGAGGACCCTGCGCCCGGGGCCAGGGCTTCGGCGCATCTGAGATATTCTGGGCACCATGCCTGGCCCTCGATGACACGAGGGACGCCATGTCGCTCGAGTCCGCTTGTGTCGGGATGTGACACTTCATCGGCTCAGCGCCCGTTGGCTGAGACATGCGCCAGGGCTTCATCCAGCGTTGCTGTTGCTGGTGGTGTGGGGATGGGCCAGAGCCCCACTGAAGCTCCTCGCCGCCCGAGGGCGCCCGCTGCGAGGCCGGGGGTGAGCCACCTGCTGGATGGCGCCAGGCCTGGGAAGCTGGGCTGGGGCCGCAAGGACGCCCTCTGCCACATGCCTGGGGAAGTGGGTCCAGGCGAGTGGGGCCACGCTCACTGGTCCTGGGGCCCTGATCCCTACCTGCATTCCCCAAATCCATTGCTTTCTGGTCCGGGCTTGGGGGCCACTGCTCCCCGCTCTGGATGGTTGGCGTCCCGTCTTCTCTCCCCCCTTGCTCGAGATGATAAATACAGGGACCCCTGACTGTGGCCAGGGGCGCAGCAGCGCTGGGGCCACCGGGCTCAGGACCAGCGCCCGAGAGCAGGCCCAGGACTGCGGGCCCATGCAGGCGGCCCCAGGGCCAAAGGCTCGTGTGAAGGACCCGGTAATTCATCGTGCAACACTTGCTCACCTGGAGTTTTATTTTTAAAAAAGTGAGCAGGGATCCCTGGGTGGCGCAGCGGTATGGCGCCTGCCTTTGGCCCAGGGCGCTATCCTGAAGACCCAGGATCGAATCCCACATTGGGCTCCCGGTGCATGGAGCCTGCTTCTTCCTCTGCCTGTGTCTCTGCCTCTCTCTCTCTCTCTCTCTCTCTCTCTCTCTCTGTGGCTATCATAAATAAATAAAAAATAAATAAATAAATAAAATAAAATAAATAAAAATAAAAAAGTGAGCAGCAGTGGTTTAGCGCCCGCCTTCAGCCCAGGGTGTGACCCTGGGGTCCCGGGATGGAATCCCACACTGGGCTTCCTGCATGGAGCCTGCTTCTCCCTCTGCCTGTGTCTCTGTCTCTGTGGGTCTCTCATGAATAAATAAAATCTTTCAAAACAGGGGTGCCAGGGTGGCTCAGTGGTTGAGCGTCTGCCTTAGGCTCAGGGTGTGACCCCGGGATCCTGGGATCTAGTCCCGCGTCAGGCTCCCTGCATGGAGCCTGCTTCTCCCTCTGCCTGTGTCTCTGCCTCTCTGTCTCTCATGAATAAATAAAAATCTTAAAAAAAAACTATAAAAAAGCCCCCAAACATTTCAAAACAATTTTTTAAATTTGAACACTTTGGAAAAAAATCTTAATAGGTGCTATTTGATAAAACAGTCTGTGGGAAAAAAAAAAAAGTCTGTGGACAGTGGGATGGTCCTTGAGTGCGGCCACCACAGAGCTATCAGTGGCCTTTGCTTGAAGCTGCTACGAGGAGTGTGGCCGACGTGCAGGACAGCTGAGCAGAAGGCCACACCTCCTGGTGAGGAGAGCCGAACCCCGCAGCAGAGCACCTGGCAGAGGGAGAGCTTCAGTGCACAGGCAGCCCAGGGGCTGGCTTCACACTCTAAAGGGGACACATCTGGGGCCATTAATCCAGCAGTGACACACTGCATGGGTTGACAAGGGAGTCTGGGCAGGAAGCGGGCACGGAGGCTGAGGTGTTGGGGGGCAAGAGCAGAACGGGGTCATTTGCAGGAAGAACCGTCAGCATCCAGGATCAGGATGTGTGCTCTAGATAGAATTCGGAAGTGGACTCCCAGGAAGAACCTGGAAGGGTGGAGGCCGTGCTCAGCAATGGGGCAGGGACAGGAGGGAAGAGCAGGGAGAGACAGGATGGCCATCGAGTGAGAACTGCTGCCACGGATGGACACGGGGGTGAGTGGAAGCTTGGGGGCTGTGAGGACTCGAGGCCCTGCGGATGCTGGCCTTCCCAGCAATGGACACCTGTGTCAACCACATTTTCTGTACACAGCTCCAAGCAAGGCGGGACAACGTGGGGCAGCGCCTGCACAGCTGCGGGCGGGCCGTGACCCTTCGCATGGCGTGGTGCCCTCTGCGTCCCCAGGGCCTGGGCCTGCAGTCACCGGGCCTCAGGTCAAACTCTGTGTGGCAGCCGGAGCCAGCTAGCGAACGTACATGAACCTGGATTTCTTCACTTTCCCAGATTCACTTAGGGGCTTACAGACAAATCTACAGAAGGCTTGTGCAAAGTTTTCAAAGAAAATGTGTAGTGACCTTCCCTGTTTACAGACGAGAACTCTAAGCTTGGAGCCTCACCCCTCCACAAATTAACTTTCTCTCTGTATGTTAAGAAATGCTGGCTGAGTAACTGGTAAATTCTGGAAAAGCCTATTTCAACACATTTCAGGTTGGCTCCATCCCTTGGGAATCAACCCTTATGAACCAAGAGCTGAGAAATGGGGGTGCCTGAGGGGCTCAGTTGCTGAAGTGTCTGCCTTTGCCCTCAGGTCATTATCTCAGGGTTCTGGGATCGAGTCCCACATTGGGCTCCCTGCTCAGTGAGAGGAGTCTGCTTCTCCCTCTCCCTCTGCTCCTCCCCCTGCTTGTGCTCTCTCTCTCTCTGTGTGTTAAATAAATAAAATCAATATATTTTTTTAAGGTTTCATTTATTTACTCATGAGAAACACAGAGAGAGGCAGAGACACAGGCAGAGGGAGAAGCAGGCTCCCTGCAGGGAGCCCGATGTGGGACTTGATCCCGAGACTCCAGGATCACACCCTGCGCCGAAGGTGGCCCTAAACTGCTGAGCCACCCGGGCTGCCCAATAAAATCAATCTTAAAAAAAAAAAAAAGCAAATGAGAAATGGATGCCAGATACCCCTCCACTCCCATAGTTCCACCCTTTCCAGCGCCTGTTTGCCCTAAAACCTCAGCCTAGGATGGAAATGGCTGTGTGGACCCACCTTGAGGCAATGCACATTCCCCGAGGGCCAACCAGAACATGCACAAAAAAGTGCTTTGAAATTACTTTAAATCGAAGCTCCTCCTAAGCAGGTAACAAATCTTGCTCAAAATCTGATTCATGTACCTAAGAAGCAAATGTCCTTAAAACACATTCAGCCCTTGATTGAACTGAGCACACATATCCCAGTGGCACCTTGTTTCCCTAGATCCTGCAAACCTGTCAGTCATCTGCTAGAACCACATGATCTGGGACGCCTGGGTGGCTCAGCGGTTAAACCGCTGCTTTCAGCTCAGGGTGTGATCCCGGGGTACCGGGATCGAGTCCTGCAACAGGCTCCATAGATGGAGCCTGCTTCTCCCCCTGCCTGTGTCCCTCATGAATAAATAGATAAAATCCTAAAACAAAAAAACCCCACATGATCTGGCTAAAGAACACTTTCTCTCTTCTAATAGGAAATACTAGAACAGAGCACAAACATCAGACAATGAGAGCCATCCCCTAAATGAATAATCACATGATGAAAGAAATAGAGTAAAATATTAATTGTAGACTCTAGGATGGAGGAATAAGAATTATTGGCTGCATAGTGATTTTAACTTTTGTATTTGTTAAAAAATTTTCATAACATGTTGTCAAAAAAGAACCACTTCACTATCAACAAGATAAAAAAGACAACTTACTCAATAGGAGAAAATATTTGCAAACCATCTGATTAGGGGTTAATATCCAAAATATAGACAGAACTCATAAAAAAAAAAAAAGAACTCTCATACAATTCCATGCCAAATAAACTTAATTGAGGGCACCTGGCTGGCTTGGTCAGTAGAGCGTGTGACTCTTGATCTCTAGGTTCTGAGTTCAAGCCCCATGTTGGGTATATGGGATTCCCAGGTGTCTCAGTGGTTGGGTGCCTGCCTTCGGCCCAAGGCGTGACCCCGGAATCCCAGGATTGAGTCCCACATTGGGCTCCCTGCATGGAGCCTGCTTCTCCCTCTGCCTGTGTCTCTGCCTCTCTCTCTCTCTCCCTCTGTCTCTCATGAATAAATAAAATCTTAAAAAAAGGGGCAGAGGACTTGAATACACATTTTCCCAAAGAAGACACACACAGTCAACAGATACCTATCAAGATGCTCAATGTCACTCATCACAAGGGAAACGCAGATCAAAACCACAGGATACCACGTCACATCTGTCAGGATGGCTAGAACAGCAACACAAGAGTCAAGGGTGTTAGCGAGGATGTGGGGGGAAAGGAGCTCTTGTGCACTGCTGGTGCAGCCACTCTGGACAACAGCAATGAACGGTTCTCAGAAGATTAAAACAGAATTAGAGTGGGATCCAACCATCCCACTTCTGGCTATTTACTCAAAGAAACTTTGGGTCGGAAAGATACCTGCACTCCCACATTCGCTGCAGCATTATGTTGTAACAGCCACCCTACGGAGCCCACCTCAAAGTCCATGACGGACGGACGGACACACACTTGCCTAGCAAGCCATAGGAAACAACAGAATCTTGCCATTGGTGACCACACACAACTTGAGGGGATTATGGCAAGTGAAAGCAATCTGACTAACACGGTATGATCTCACATACACATGGAATCAGAGAAACAACAGCAGCAACAAAGCTCACAGGACAAGTTGGTGGTCGCAACAGGTCGGGGTGGGGGTGGGAGTGGGAGAAATAGGTGAACTGGTTTTGGCTTAAATAAACAAAAGCAAACAGAAGTAACAATGCATCTAGAAATGTAGTAACTCAACAAGGAAAACACAGGAGAGCGCTGTCCCCGCCAGCTGCTGGGGCCTTCGGACCCCTACACAGGCTCTTCCTTCCAGATGGCCTCAGACCCCTGGGAGAGAAATCCCTATGCGGAGTGCTTTTGCAAATAAATCTAAGGTCTAGGGATCCCTGGGTGGCGCAGCGGTTTGGCGCCTGCCTTTGGGCCAGGGCGCGATCCTGGAGACCCGGGATCGAATCCCACATCGGGCTCCCGGTGCATGGAGCCTGCTTCTCCCTCTGCCTGTGTCTCTGCCTCTCTCTCTCTCTGTGTGACTATCATAAATAAAAATTTAAAAAAATTAAAAAAAAAAAACAATAAATCTGAGGTCTACATATACAATGAAAACTGTTAATGAAAGTGAAAGAATGGGGTAGCCCCGGTGGTGCAGCGGTTTGGCGCCGCCTGCAGCCTGGGGTGTGCTCCTAGAGACCCGGGATCGAGTCCCCACATTGGGCTCCCTGCATGGAGCCTGCTTCTCCCTCTGCCTGTGTCTCTGCCTCTCTCTCTGTGTCTATGAATAGATAAAAATGAAATCTTAAAAAAAAAAGAAAGTGAAAGAATGAGAAATTTTTTTAAAGCCTAAGTACATGCATTTTTTTTCACCCTTCCTTGTATTTAGTGAGTCCAGACCAGGAGTGGGAGCACCCTAGGAGTTCTAATAGTTTACAGGTAGGATTTCTGGCTTTTTCCCTCTCAATTAGTTGTATTTTTTATTTTTTATTTTTATTTTATTTTTTTTAAATTTTAGTCTTTTTTTTTATTTTTTTTTATTTTTATGATAGTCACAGAGAGAGAGAGAGAGAGAGAGAGAGAGGCAGAGACACAGGCAGAGGGAGAAGCAGGCTCCATGCACCAGGAGCCTGACGTGGGATTCGATCCCGGGTCTCCAGGATCGCGCCCTGGGCCAAAGGCAGGCGCCAAACCGCTGCGCCACCCAGGGATCCCTAGTTGTATTTTTTAAAAATGATTTCTATTTATTTGAGAGTGAGCAAAGGGGGAGGCGTGCAGAGGGAGAAGAGCAGACTCCCCACTGAGCAGGGAGCCTGATGTGGGACACTCGATCCCAGGACCGGAAATCCTGACCTGAGCCACTAAGTTGCCCCGATTAGTTGTATTTCTTGTTTTTTAAAAAATATTGTATTTATTCATGATAGAGGGGGGAGCGGGCAGAGACAGAAGCAGGCTCCATGCAGGGAGCCCGATGTGGGACTCAATCTCTGGTCTCCAGGATTGTGCCCTGGGCCAAAGGCAGGCGCTAAACCACTGTCCCACCCAGGGATCCCCCGTATTTCTTGATAAAACAGTTATATTATTTGGGGGAACTTCTTGAAGCATCAATGTCATGATTCTCAAGTCCAAATAAAGCTGAACAAATAATTTGAAAAAAGAAACCAAAAAACAAAAACGTGGGGTTCCCACCTGGCTCAGTCTGTTGAGGGTCCAACTCTTGATATCAGGTCGTGAGTTCACACCCCACATGGGGTGTAGAGGTTACACAAAAATCAAATCTTAAAAACAAAAAGCAATGTGTAAAACCAAAAATGAAGCCCACAGAGAGACTAGTGGTTGCCAAAGGTAGGGAGTGGGCAGGGTGGGTGCAGGAGGCTGAAAGGTGCAAACTTCCACTTATGAGTAAGGTTCGGCAACGTCATGCACCGCATGACAGCTTGAGAACAATACTGTGTGGTGACTGCATTTAATTGTGGTGATGTCACAATATATACAAATATGGAGTCATCATGCTGTGCATCTGAAGCTAGTATGTTGTCTACCGGTTCTACCTCAATAAAAAAGGATCACAATAAATTCCATAATCGGCACCAAAGCTAGTAGTAGGATGTTTCTCATTTCCACTTCAGATCAGATACTCTTCAGGCCACTTAAGTCCCCATATAAATGCTCTTCCTCCTCAGGACATAAAACTCACCTTCTACCTCTAATTTCTTATAGAAATTATCTTCTAGAAATCCTCTTCAGGTGTTACGGCATGCATATGGGCTGTACTGTGTAAAATACAAGTGTGGAAGTAGGTTTTAAAAGTTTACATGTTATGGGGTACCTGGGTGGCACAGTCAGTTGAGCATGTGAGTCTAAGTCGTGATCTCAGTTGTGGGATTGAGCCCTGAAGAGTCTGCTTGTTTCTTTCCTTCCCCCCACACTGTACATAAATCTCTTTTATAAAATTTTATAAGTTAAAAAACTTTAGATGCTAGAGTGGGTCTTTTAAAAATTTTTAAATTATTATTTATTTTTAGAGCAGTAGGGAAAGGGAAGGGGGCAGAGAGAGAGAAAGGGAGAAGCAGACTCCACGCTGCGCAGAGAGCCCGATGCAGAGCAAAATCCCACAACCCTGAGATCATGCCTGAGCTGAATTCAAGAGTCAAACACTCAACCCATTGAGCCCTCCAGATGCCTTGAAGGTCTTTTATTTTTTTAATATAAAACTCCCTTTTTATTTTTATTTTTTTAAAAAGATTTTATTTATTTATGAAGACAGAGAGAGAGAGAGAGAGAGGCAGAGACACAGGCTGAGGGAGAAGCAGGCTCCATGCAGGGAACCCGACATGGGACTCGATCCCAGATCTCCAGGATCACACCCCAGACCGCAGGCGGTGCTAAACTGCTGAGCCACCAGGGCTGCCCTAAAACTCCCTTTTTAAAGAAAAGCTTTTGGGATGCCTGGGTGGCTCAGTTGGTGAAACATCTCCCCTCTTCAGCTCAGGTCATGATCCCAGGGTCCCTGCTCAGGGGCAAGTCTGTTTCTCCCTCTCCCTCTGCCCGTCCCCCTGCTCATGCTTGCTCAAATGAATACAATCTTAAAAAAAAAAAAAAAGCAGCTGGTATCTAAAGCAATTCTCTAGAAAACTCTAGGAAAAGACCCTATTACTCTCTGTTGATGATTTTGCCTTCTTTTCTGTTGCTACTTGGCCTTCTGAAAACGACTAAGACTTTACACAGATCTAACTGCTGGCCCTCTCAATGTAGAAACTTCAAAGTATGTGCTGAGATGATTCGATCAGAATTTGAAATTTTCTTTTTTTTTTTTTTTTAGAATTTGAAATCTTATCCTGCCTTGTAATCAAAGAGAATAAAAGCAATATACAGAATTCCAGATGTAGAAGGAACACAAGAGGGTCCCCTATCTGATCCCCAATACAAACCTGCGACTGGGTAGGGACGGTTTAGAGTGTCCAGGACTCCCGGGGACAAGCAGGTGTCTGCAGGGTGCAAGGACTGGGCTGGCGCACCTGACCCATCTGTGTTCATGCAGCCATTTAGGTGCCCCTGATGTGGTCCAACGGGAGCTACACAGTGTCACCTATAAATTATTTTTGTGACAAGGCAAAATGCAGCAAAAACCAACCCCTCTAGATCCGTCCACATACAGGAAATTCAGGGGACAGAAGAACACCTAAATATCATTTGGGTGTATTTAGTAAAATCTGTAGGGAAAACAACAGTTTCTTCAAAAATTAAATAATAAGAAAAACAAACAGGGAAGAGAAGCTTATAGATTAAAAAGGGACAAGAGGCATCAACAAAACATAAGATACAGATAAGATACAAAACATGCTGGGACGCCCACTGGTGGGGTCGCGGGAGTGCTCGACTCTCTGATCTCAGGGTTGTGAGTTTCAGCCCCACACTGGGCAGGGAGGACTTAAAAGAAAAAAAAAAGATACAGAACATGTCTGGATCTTGATTCAAACAAACCAACAGTAAACAGCTGATAGGAAAATCTGAATACTGAGGAGACCTGATCTATCAAATGCTGTGTTAAGATTGTGACTATGGACCAAATTGCCCCAGCATTAGACTTAGCAGGTATGCAGATGTGAAAATAAATCATGCTCAAACATGATTCAAACCAATAATCCACTGGGAGGAGGGATCGAGGGGCATCCAGGTAAAACGCATCTGACCACAGGATAACTGCTGGAAGTCGGAGGAGTACACTGGGGTTCATTATACTATTCTCTTTATTTTTCTGTATTTTTGAAATTTTCCATAATAAAAATAAGTTTTTAAAAATGAGTTTTGTTTTGATAGTGCTACATTATAAAACATTTAGAAATTTTCTTTTTTCATGAAGACTTCCAAGCAGAAAAATAGAACTTTCTGATGGACCATTAATCGGTACATTAATTAAATCTTACAAGTTACTTAGAAACTGACAAAGTCAAATAGTTTCAAAAATATGGCACAAATTGCTGAGTGTTACTGTAGCAATAAAAGACCACTAAAAGCTGGAAGTTTAAGTAAAAGTAGAAAACTGATAAATTTAACTTTAATCCCAGGTAAGAGGGAGGCTGTGGAGTCAGCCAAATCAAAGCTTGTATCCCAGCCCCGCAGTCTCCGGTCTAAGAGATAAATGGCTTCCGGAGAACAGGAACTTCTGTGAGCCTCGGTTTCCATACCTTTAAAAATGGGTGTAACAGAATTTCTCAATTACTAAAGCACTTAGTTCAGGGCCTGCCACATAATAAATGCCCAGTAAATAATTCAAAGCAATTCCACTATCCCCACTAGAATTTCATCAATTCTAAATGTACATTTTCATCCTCAAATCCCTCTGGAATTGGGATGCATCTCCTAATTGCTGGCATACCATGGTTTAATTGGCAGTTTTTCTTTCCTTCATTGTGGGTAAAATAACAGTGCGTACTGCAAATGGAGAGTCACCTAAGATTTACATAATAATAGGAGACTCTATAGTCCCAATATCTGTTTTAAAATTGTGAATATAGGATAACTGATTGGAAATTTAAGAAATTTCAAAATATGACCAAAATATTTCCAACCCATCACAAACAGAACAGTTTTGAGACAAATTATTTTTGTAAAAAATGGTTTATCAATTCCATTTTTGTATAAAACACACGGGAGAAACCTAGCCAATCAACACACAAGTGCTGCCACATGGAAAGGTACTTTATCAAACTTTGAGCCTAAGAACGTACAAATATCTCTTATCACGTCTACAGTAATTGTCTATGCTTTTCCATCCGCCTCTTTTAAAAATTCCACATATCCCCATTATTTCTTCTGTCCCAGTTACAGTACAATGACGGGGAGGAAGGGGTCGAGTAAAACAATGCTCTAAGCGGTTTTCTGCTGTCCCTTCTTTCCAATCAGAGACTTGTGGATGTGCGGGATCACACCTGGAAGGAAATGCACAGATCAACAACTTTGCGCTGGCTCCATGGACAGTGTCTCCATGGACAGCGACCACACAGAAATGAAATTCCGTAACGTCCCCTTTCACACACTGATCCTGTGACTGTACCTACACCCAGTAAAGGCTCCCTCTCTTGGGGTCTGGGAACTCCCCCTAAAACTATGCAAAACAGTGCTTTTTTGGTTTGGGGGCAAGACCCATCACAGCTTCCAGAAGGTTCTCTGAAGGTGACCCAGCAAAAAGACTTTGAACCACAGCTCACATCACACCTGCACTCCCCCTGAAATGCTCAATGACCTCAGCCCTGGGTTTCAAGGGCTCACCATCAGCAGTTTCTCAAGGTCATTTTTAACAGAGTTAAAGTGTATGAGAAATATTTTAAACACTAAGTTGTAAGTATCATATATGAGATTCAGACAAGGAGCTTGCTAAAATAAAAGTAGCCCTGTATGTGGCTACAAAGGAGGACTATGTATTCAGGTCAGGACCAACAGAAGCCTTAATTGTAACGGAGCCCACACTGATGGACTCTAAGCCTGTGTGTGTTCTAGCCAACTTCACAGGTGCTGGATCGCTGATCTGAAATATGTCGTTAGAAAGGCCAGTACGAAAAAAAAAAAAAAGAAAGGCCAGTACGACAGAGGCTGAAGAGGTAATCATACGCACCACCCCCAGCGATGGTAGCCTTGATGAGAGAATCCAATTCTTCATCACCGCGGATTGCAAGCTGCAAGTGGCGCGGAGTGATCCGCTTTACCTTGAGGTCCTTGGAAGCGTTACCTGCCAGCTCCAGCACCTACAAGGTACGTGTGAGAGAGCACGTCAGAGGGCAAAGCATTTGAAGATCAGTAGAGACTTGCAATTATAGATAAAAAGATTCCTGCGGCATCTGTACACAAGACACACAACAAATACATAAACCAACAACACCAGTTCCTTCTTATATTTCTGATGCTTTTAGAGAAATCTCATTACTCCATTGGGTCCTTTTATAGCCACTTTCTGCAGAAATGCTAGACACTTGAGCAAGAACCTGCTTCTACAGGAAGAAGGGCAAGGAAAAAAAAAAAAAAAAAGAAGGGCAAGGGATAACACCATCTCTTTGCCAAGATTCTGAATATGAACATCTAGGAAAATCATTCATTTACTATAACCCTGTAGTCTATTTGTGCAGAGCCCCCCCCCACTTTTTTTGAAAGATTTATTTATTTATTTATTCATGATAGAAAGAGAGAGAGAGAGAGAGGGAGAGGCAGAGACACAGGCAGAGGGAGAAGCAGGCTCCATGCCGGGGGCCAGATGCGGGACTCAATCCTGGGACTCCAGGATCGCACCCTGGGCCAAAGGCAGGCGCTAAACCACTGAGCCACCCAGGGATCCCCAAGTGCAGAGTCCTTAATGGCTGGAATTTTTCTTACGACTTGTGGAAAAGTTTAAAAATATAATGAAAATACTTTCTTATTCAGAGTTTTTAACATCACTGGGCCCTATAATCGGCAAGCAATGTACTAGAAGCCCTTCATTCTAGAATGGGAATTTCAACTAAAAGAATTTCAAAGTCCCAACTGGCCATAAAACTGCATTTTTAATTTGTTTTTGCCTCCATGGACTATACAAGCATTATAAAACCTCTGATGGAGGGATCCCTGGGTGGCTCAGAGGATTGGCGCCTGCCTTTGGCCCAGGGCGCGATCCTGGAGTCCCGGGATCGAGTCCCACATCGGGCTCCTGGCATGGAGCCTGCTTCTCCCTCCACCTGTGTCTCTGCCTCTCTCTCTCTCTCTATCATAAATAAATAGATAAATCTTAAAAAAAAAAAAAACCTCTGATGGAAGTCCTACAAAAATAACTCCACGAGCCGCACTGAGATAGAGTGGCAGGAAGCCTTGGTGTGCATCAGAAGCCACTAGCACGCTGTAAAAACCACCAGGACCCCCTTCATTAGCCCCAGAGACTCTGGATGGTCTGTGGGGGGAGGCCTCATCCAAGCATCTTTTGAAGGCTGCCCAAGTGATCCAGGTGCAAAGCCAAGGGCGATAAATGATTATCCCTGACCTTAGATTCCAGTATTTTCTTTACTTCTAGTGACTAAACCCCCAAACTTAAGTATCTGGAACAATCAGAGCCTCCCCATGAGTGAAGGAGTTAAATGTACACCTCTCCAAAGTCCGCCACTAAACACACTGGTGTGAGCTGCTGCAGGAGAGAGGAGGACAAAGGCTCTGCATCACCCACACTAACTGCCTGGCTCAGGACCTAACAGATTTGACACTGTCTGGGGGTCAAGGTTCACGAAATGACAGCAGTGACAATACACACATCAACCACATCTCTGCTGGGGAAGAACCCTCCCTGGGTCTACCCGCTTGACTACTGCCACCACCTGCTACTCTAACAAATGCCCCAGCTTGGGATGTGGCTAAAGGAGTTTCAGAGCCCTGAATGGGGCTGGACTGAGGCAGTGCTAATCCATCAGCCAAGTCTTAAGAATGAATTAACTTTTCTTTCTGAGAAGTCAAACTGACCAAGATGCAGCATTTTAGGCATACGACCCCCCAGAGAACCAAAAGGACCAATAAGGTCTTTTACCAAAATTCCTTATCACTATGATCTTTAAGGCTGTACCATCACAGTGGCAAACCCTGACCCCACCCCAAATCTTCACTCATGAAGATTCTGGTCTAACCTCACAAGGATCACATCGCAATGATACATATTATTCAGGGCTCCCTTCACTACTACTCTAGAACTGAAAGGATTGTACACTCTGTTGTCACATCGCTTAAACTATGGGTCACTGACCCTAGCCTGAACTTTTTTTTTTCCCCTAGCCTGAACTTTAAACGTGAGTACATGAAGGTTCCTCTGCCCCCAGTGCTGGGCAGCTAGGACCAGCAAGATGCAGCTTAAAGTACATGTATCATTTTGTTTCAAGCCCTGACTCATGGGTTCCAGCCCCTCAGACCCCCACAAACCCCATGAACAACAGACCCCTTTGCCGACCTCTGCAGTGAGGTACTCCAGAATCGCAGCGCTGTACACAGCAGCCGTGGCACCGACCCTTCCATGGCTGGTGGTGCGAGTCTTCAGATGTCTGTGGATGCGGCCCACGGGAAACTGAAAGACAGACCATCAGAATGGGAAGCACCTAAGAGTCTTGACATCACTCTACCTAGTATGATGCATGGCAGAGCGACAAGGGAAAGCAGGAGAGAAGGTAAATTTGGTTGCATGCATCAGAGGTCAGACCTATTTGGCAAGGAGCAGTCCCTAGGCTTGTGTGTGTCCTGGAAAGGAACCCCACATCTTCACGCCATTTACCCTACTGAAGAGCGAAGAAAAGGCACAGTGCCAGGAACCACCACGGGCTTTTAGGAATCAATTCTGAATACTGGGTGTCATGGCAACTTGCAGAGAAACCACGTGGTGCGGCATCCACTGCTCGTCCCATGGGGCCTTAAGTTGTGTCGGGGTCATCAATCCAGAGAACAGTCTCATGTGACTTCCACTCCCACCTTCCTTGGACCCAGCGCCACCCTTCCTTGCTCAGGTTCAAGAGGGGATCTGATAGTTAGGAAAAGCCAACACCATTCCCTCACTGTTCTAAGAATCTCCTCAGCTCCCAGAGGTCCCAGTGCTGTGCCCCTGAACTCCTGCCAGTCCCCACCATACCCCACCCCTATACTCCTCCTTTCCAAAAGCAAGAGTCATTTATTTACTCATTTATTTATTCATGTTTAAGGAGGCACTGCACCCAGCCTAGAGCCTGATGCAGAGCTTGAACTCATAACCTAGGATCATGACGTGAGCCGAGATCCAGAGTCAGACGTCTAACCACCTGAGCCACCCAGACGCCCCTTCAACGGCAAAATTTCAGTGGAAATGCTGAAACCCTAACTTTCTTTTTATCTTTTTAAGATTTTATTTATTCGTGAGAGACACAAGAGAGGGGCAGAGACACAGGCAGAGGGAGAAGCACGCTCCATGCACCAGGAGCCCGACGTGGGATTCGATCCCGGGTCTCCAGGATAGCGCCCTGGGCCAAAGGCAGGCGCCAAACCGCTGCGCTACCCAGGGATCCCAGGATTTACATTTTGATCAATTAATCTCATTAAAAAGCCAGGAGTACAAGTACATTTTTGTAATTAATATAACATCTATGGTCCTCACAACAGTAAAGAAACTTATTTACTTATTCATGAGAGAGAGAGAGGCGCAGAGACACAGGCAGAGAAAGAAGGAGGTTCCACTCAGGGAGCCCGATGTGGAACTCGATCCCTGGACCCGAGATCACGCCCTGAGCCAAGGGCAGATGCTCAACTGCTGAGCCACCCAAACATCCCAAGAAACTAATTTAATAGTGAATGACAAGAGCATCAATTACCTGTAGCCCGGCTCTCTGGGAGCGAGATACTGCCTTAGCCTTGGCCTTCCCACTGTCCTTTCCAGCTTTGCCTCCAGCCTAAGTAAAAAAAAAAAAAAAAAAAAGCTCCAGATGAAGAGTTGGAAGATGCTATTTCAGAAATACTTGGGAAATAATTTTTGCCAGTTTTACTTAAGGTAGTTAAAAAGACTACATGATCTCCTTCCTCAGTTTCAAATATACACGTGTTATTTCACCATAAAGTTACATAAGTATGTCAAACCATCAAGACTATAACTTTTACATTGGAAATAATTCATAAGGTATTTTTAAGAGATTAAACAAAAAGACATTAAACAAAAACAGTTAAAATACATCATTTCCAGGGAAATAATCAGAAGATTAGTTGTTGGGGACAGAGAAAAAAAAGCACCTTAAAAAATAAAACTCTCAAAAATGTAAACATGGAAATACATGACCCAGCAATCCCACCCTTGGTCTCTCCCCACAGAATAGAACAATGTGATGTGCGTGCATGTTCACAACAGCCCAAAGACAGAAACAGCGGTGTCTGCGGAGGTAGGGGATGCAGTACGTGTACACAATGGACTAGTACTCAGCTATAAAGAGGACGTTCTGGCACCTGCTCTGACATGGACCCATAAAGGACATGACCCCAAAGGACAAATACTGTTAGTGCATCTTACAGGAGCATCTGGTCAAAACCAGAGGGACAGAGTAGAAGGGGGGCTGCCAGAGGCTGGAACAAAGAGTCAGTGTGCAATGGGTACAGAGTTCCACTCTGGGAAGAAAGGAAAGTTCTGGAGATGACTGGCAGTGCTGGTTGCAGAACAACGTACTTAATACCACTGACTGGACATGAAAGAGTGGCTAAAATGGCAAATTTTGTTATGTATATTTGAGAATTTAAAAAAAAAAGGGGCCTTCCAGTTTACACTAACAGGGTTAAACAAATTTCTATCAACTGATAGAAAAAAATAAAATAATCTGGCCGTTCACAAATAAAGCATGGTACAGAGGTGCAAGGGAAAATATGCAGCCATTTCAACAAACGAAGTGCAGGTATGCACTGTCCCCCGGCTGCAGGAGCTCTGCCGGCTGGACACCTGCTCGCCGTCTCCCCCATCTGCCCTCCGGCCTGTGGGACACTTGCCCCTGACTCCGGGGACGGAGGAGCTCCCGCCCGCGGGACACCTGCCGCCGGACACCTGGTCCCTAGCGCCCAGGACGGAGGAGCTCCCGCCCGCGGGACAACTGCCCGCCGGCCCCCGGGGACCGCGGCTCCGCAGCAAGCCCACAGCTCGCAGCCGCTGGTATTTTTAGCTCCCGTGCGGCAGCTGGCGGAGAGACGCAGGTGCGCGGCGCTGCCCGGGGACCCAGCGGAGAGCCCGCCGCCCGCCCGGGACGCAGGCCGGCCGCACGGCCCGCTCCCCTCGCTGCTCGCCGGCGCCAGGGCGGGCGGGGGCCCCGGGCCGCCTCAACAGGTAGCGGCGCCGACCCTGGCCGCTAGGCCGCCGCCCTCACCATGTCTCGGCCGCTCCCGCCCTCGCTCCCGCCGAGCCGCCGCTCCGGGGCACCGACCACCACCACCCCCGCCGCCGCCGCCGCCGGAGCCCGGACAATAACCGGTGCCCGCTTCGCGCCGCCCCGGCCAATCCTCGCTCGCCTTGCTGGTTTGAACCCCGGCAACCGCCCAATCGCGCGCCCCCTTGTAGCCAGGCCCCGCCCCCGGCACCTCCTCCCTAACGGCTGTTTGTTTTTGCACACGGCACGCGGGGGCGGGGCCTCCAGCCCCAACACTGACGCGCTCGTGTGCGCGCGCGAGGGCGGGGCCGCGTACCTCTCTGTCCGCCTGTTGCCACGACTCCTGCCCGAAGAGCGGAGGGGCGGGCTAATAAGGGCGGACGGCTGGGTAGTCAGCCAATGAGAGCACTGCCCGCGAGCAGGGGAGGCGGGCTTCCGTGAACGACAGTGGGGTTAGCCAATGGGTGGGCAGTTCGGAGGCGGCCGCGGCTTTCCCGCGCGTTCTCGGCGCCCGGTCAGCCGCGGTGCGGGACGCAGGGTTTGGGTGGCCCGCGGCCGGGAGCGGTGTGCGGACCCCCGGAGTGAGGCCGGCCTCCCCAGGACCCGGCCCGCCGGGTGTTCCTGCCTTTCGCTGGTCCGCGTGCGGCGCCCTGCGTCGGCATTTGTCCTGCTGCCCTCCTCCCGCTTGCGCGCGGCGGGGACCCCGGAGGTTTCGTGGGCGCTTCCTGTGGGGTGCACCGGATGGCCCTGGTGCCAGCGCTCCCTCGGGACTCCGGGGTGGGAGAAGGGCGTTCCGGTCAGCAACCCGAGTCTGGCCCAGGAGCAGATGCCCTCGGTGCCCCGGGCCCCCTCTGCGCCCCGCGCGCCCCTGCTGACTCCGCCCCTCCTCTTTGCCCCTCGCTCCCCTGCAGACCTGCCCCGCCCACTGTGCACCTGCAAACCCGCCGCTCCTCATTGCCCCGCGTTCCCCTGCAGACCTGCGCCCCCGTGCACCTGCAGACCCCGCTCCCCACCTCGAACCTGCAGACCCCGCCCCTCCTCATTGCACCTCGCTCCTCTGCAGACCTGCCCCGCCCACTGTGCACCTGCAAATCCCGCCGCTCCTCATTGCCCCGCGTGCCCCTGCAGGCCTGCGCCCCCGTGCACCTGCAGACCCCGCTCCCCACCTTGAACCTGCAGACCCCGCCCCGCCTCATTTACCTCGCTCCCCTGTAGGCCTGCCCCGCCCCACTTTGAACCTGCAGACCCCGCCTCCGGAGACCGCCCTGGGGCCCTCCCTGGCTGCGTGTGTGACCCGCCAAGGCACCTCGTATCCCACGCCGGCCCACCGTGCAGGGTTTGGGTGAGCGCTACGCGGTGGCCTAGAGAAAGCACTCACCGGGTACCTAGCACGGATCAATACCCGATAAACTTTGCTCACGGATTCGGGGAACATGGAGTTAGATTGACAGACCCTGGTGCTCCTCTCAAGTGGTACTGAAGACGCCTGCCTGTCCTGGCTTCTGTGTCCTGTTGAGAGCTGCGAGAAATAGAGTGAGGCCCACAGACTCCAGAAAACCGATGGGGTTTTCTGGCATCTATAAACACTGCCTGTTACCGATCTTTGAAAGCAGGTGTGTTAGTGAATCAAGTCTAGCTCCCCGAGAGCCGGGCTGCAAGGAAGGTGGCATGAGCTCACAAAGAACCCCAGCGTGACCAGGGCAATTGAGGGATTAGCATCCCTTGGTGATAAATTGCCACACGTGATGCAACCTGATCAGAGACGGTGTGACGCTTCTCCAGGCGCAGTGCCTACGCGGCACCATCAGCATCACTCGCAATTGTTGGAAGAGCAGATTCGGACCCCAACCCACACGTCTGAACCAGAAACTGTGGCTGGGGTCATGGGGCTGTTGGACCCTGGCTCACGGGTGCCAACGTGTCCCGGTGGACGCCCCAGAGACTCAGACCCCAGACAGGCAGATGCAACAAGCAAGAGGGTTTATTGAACGTTTGCGCAAACGGGCTCTCATCCTCAGAGGTGGCAGAGCGCCGATTAGCAATTACAGGCATCTTTTAAAGGCAAAGAAAACGCGGGAGTAGCATAGCATTCGGGTTATGACATGATTGATTTCTTCGAAGGTCAACACGACCATGTTTAGGGACTTTTCCAGTCAGGGCGATGGGGGGGATAGTTTTCTTATCTCGGAAAAACAGAATGCTTTTGTTGCTTGAATTCATGGGAGGCGCCTGGATGGGCTGCCTCAGGGTTAGGCCTGGTCCCACTCACGGGAGCGGGGCTGTGGGGTTTCTTCATTCCGTCCTCTTTGTTTGGGCTGATTTTAACCTTAAAATCTTAGGGAACTTTTATTTTTTCAGTTTGAAGGGCCCGATATTGTTGAGTTAGTACCAGAGCTTGGGTAATGGACAATCTTTCTCGGATGAACTGGAGCAGCCGGTTGATGATGCAGGGGCCAAAAGTTAGTAGGAGCAGGATAACTAGAGGGCCCATAATGGTAGAGATTAGGGTGGTCCTCCAGGGAGACTGGTTAAACCAGCCTTCAAACCAACCCTGCTGGGCCTCCCGGTCCCTTTGTCTTTTATTTAGCCTATCTCTGAGTTTGGCCATGGAGTCCCTGATGACTCCAGAATGGCCTGCATAGAAACAGCATTCCTCTCCCAGGGCCGCACACAGTCCTCCCTCTTTCAGGAATAGTAAACCCAAGCCTCTCCTGTTTTGGAGTCCTACTTCTGAAAGTGAGGTGAGGGACTGTTCTAACTTAGAAACGGACTGCTCTAGTGCCCGTAGATCTTTATCTACAGCTGCCTGGAGTTCTAAATAACGTCGTGAGCCCTGGATCAGAGCAGCTGCGCCAGTACCCACCCCAGTTGCGACCCCTAGTCCCAGCATAACGGCTAGGGTTAGGGAGACAGGCTCGCGCTGAAAACGGGTGGGATGTCTGTCATATTGATTTTGTAGAGTTTCAGCAGGGTGATAGAATACCCTGGGCATAATCTGCACCATAACACAGAAGTCCTCAGAGTCATTTAGGACCTGAGCAGATACACAGGGGGTGAGGCCTTTGTTGCATGCCCACCAGGTTCCTGGCTGGGGCACCAGGTAAAAGTCAGTCCCTAAAATCGGGGCGGTAGTATTGCAGAGTTCCTGGTAACCCCGGGTGAGTATAGTTAGCCTTGACAGTGATGTAATCCCAGGAGGAGGAGGGCCTCCCATCCTGTGTCTCCCGTAGTCTCGCACCCCCAATTTTTACAATGGAAGTGTTCCCCCCCTCCACAGGTGGGATTTAGCCTGCGATCTCTGTGGTACTCGGGACAGACACAGAAGGGGAGGGTGTGTAACATGGTCCTCCTGTCCGGCGTGCCACATCCTCCCCAGGGGTCTAATCCTTTTCGTCCAGGGGGGCATTCTCGGTTGGGGGCTTTAGAGGTGTCGGAATACCCCTCTAGGTCCCATGGGCTGGGGGCCCCTATGGTTAATTTACATAAGTCAGGATACAGGTTGGGCCACCAGGTTCCTATGGAAGTAGTTTTTGTTATTGACCAGACCTCGTCACCCCCAGATGTTAATACCTGCCAGGTTAACTTTTTGGGGGCATGAGGGTTACCTTTGGCGGGGGTGAAAAGCACTAGGAGAGGTAGGAATATAACAATTGTCATTGAACAATTTTTGAAAGTCTTATCTTGAACGGGTTTCGGGTGCGGTGGAGCTTCCATTGGAGTGGCTCGCCCGGTCCGTCCTGGCTGGCGTCAGCGGTGCTCGTTGATGGGGCACACTTGACGTGCGAGGCGTGGACCCAAGCAGCAATACCGTCTACTTTTAGGGCGGTTGGGGTGGTTAGTAGTACAGCGTATGGGCCCTTCCAGCGGGACTCAAGGGTCCTGGACTGATGTCTCCTGACGTGGATGGAGTCACCGATCTGGAACGGGTGTGGGTCGGTTGCATCTCCAGGGCGGTAGACAGCTGCAAGGGGTCTCCAGATCTGGTGCTGGATAATCTGGAGCACCTTTAGCCTGTCCTGTAAACTGGGAGTATTAGCAAGAGGGTCAATAGCAGAATCTAGTAAGTCCATCACTGGTGGGGGACCTCCATAGAGAATCTCGTAAGGAGTTAGGGGAGGAGTTGGGACCCAGTCTCTAGTGCCAGTCTCCAATGTCAATTTGGTTAGGGTCTCTTTAATTGTTCTATTCATTCTTTCTACCTGTCCTGAGCTCTGGGGTCTGTATGCACAATGTAATTTCCAATTTATCTCCAGTAATCTGGCCACCAACTGACTTACCTGGGAGACGAAGGCAGGGCCGTTGTCCAACCCTATTACCTTGGGCAGTCCAAACTGGGGGAAAATTTCTTCTAGGATTTTCTTGACAACCACCTGGGCAGTTTCTCGTCTGGTGGGGAAGGCTTCTGTCCATCCTCCTGTGGGCCTAGTGCAGCGGCTCGTGCTGTTTCATCGGCCATCCTGTTCCCCTCTGCTACTGGGTTGTTGCCGTGCTGATGCCCAGGACAGTGAATTATACTCAATTTTCTGCTGTCAGTATAAATGTTGACCTTTTTGTCCTTAGCCTTTTTTAGGGCCTGAGTTAGGGCTATAAGCTCCGCCCTTTGAGCTGAAGTCCCAGGCTTTAGGGCACTGGCCCAGATGACAGTTTTTTTTTTTTATCTACCACGGCCGCCCCGGCTTTACGTTCACCATTTCGTAGAAAGCTACTCCCCTCGGTGTACCAGGTTGCTTCAGCATCTGGCAAAGGCTGGTCCGTCAAGTCCCCTCTGGTGCCATGGACCTCGGCTAGGATCTGGTGGCAATCATGCATTACCAGGGAGGGGGACTCGGTTTCTGGAAGCAAGGTGGCCGGGTTTAGGGATGTAGCCGTTCCGAACCGTATCCGCTCGGAATTCAGTAGCATGGCCTGATAATGGGTGACCCGGGCGTTTGAGAGCCATCGATCAGGGGGCTGGCGGATGACTGTCTCTATGGCGTGGGGGGGCCACCACAGTGAGGGGTTGGCCAAAGGCCAGCTTATCTGAGTCTTTTACCAGGACTGCCACAGCCGCTATTATTCGGAGACATGGGGGCCATCCTGCAGCCACGCCGTCTAATTTTTTGAAAAGTATGCCACGGGCCTTTTTCAGGGTCCCAGTTTCTGAGTTAGGACCCCTTTGGCTATTCCTCGGCGTTCATCAGCATATAGCGCAAATGGCTTGGTTACATCTGGGAGGCTCAGGGCAGGGGCGGTCAATAAGGCCCTTTTTATTTTGTCAAAAGCCAATTGTTGCTCCTTTCCCCAGTGGTAGGGGGTGTTGGATTTCGTGAGAGGATATAGGGGAGCCGCCAGCTCTGCAAACCCGGGTACCCAGAGGTGGCAGAACCCAGCACTGCTGAGGAACTCTCGTAGCCCTCTGGCATTAGTGGGTGCTGGGATCAGGGCTACAGCCTTTTTGTGGCCCTCGGTCAGCTACCTCTGGCCTCATTCCAGGAGATATCCCAGATAGGTCACTTGTCTCTGGCCTATTTGGGCCTTTTTGGTGGAGGCCCTATACCCCAGTCCTCCCAGTCTCTCGAGCAGGGCCCCCGTACCTTTTACACAATCCTGTTCTGTCTTAGCCGCTATGAGCAAATCATCCACGTACTGCAGGAGAACGAGGTCCGGATGGCCAACTCGGAAGTCTGCCAAGTCCTGTTGCAAGGCTTTGTGGAACAAGGTGGGGGAATTTTTGAATCCCTGTGGCAGCCTTGTTCAAGTGAGTTGTCCTGAGAATCCCGTCTCAGGATCTTTCCATTCAAAGGCAAAAATAGGCTGGCTTTGAGAGCTTAACTTTAGGCAAAAGAATGCATCTTTAGATAGAGCTCCAGGGTCCTTCTGCCTCAGTTAAAACTGAATGTTGAGCTCCCGTATCAACCAGGAAGGTCACTGGTTGGCCCCCCACTTTAAGGGTTATCCGAGGCTTGGTGGGGGGGGGGGGGCTCCTGGCCCTGACACGCCTAATCTTTATCTTCTAGGGACAGAACAGCAATGGGCTTCTCCTTAGGTCCCTGCGTTTGGCCCTTCTTTTGACAATCTTTAACCCCATGTCCTTTTTCCTTGCAGTAGGCACACTGGTCTCGTTCAACCCGTGGTTTTCTTTTGTCTCCCAGGTCCTTACTCTGTCCTGACTTAACTCTGCCCTGAGCCCTGTACTATGGTGGCCAGTATCCCAGTCAGTTCTTTATTGCGTTTCTTTTATCTCTTTTATTCTCTCGTTCCTCTTGCTCTTTACGGATCCTTTCCTCCCTTTCCTCTGGGGTCTCTCTCTCTCTCTCTCTCTCTAAGTCCTATAAGGTGTATCCCTGAAGTCCCTCCTACCGTTGTAACTTATTACAAATACCTGAGGCCGATTGTCCGATGAAGGACATGATTACATCTGGTTGTCGATCTTTGGCCAAGGGGTCAAAGGGGGTGTACCTACGGTAGCCTTCCATTAATCTTTCCAGAAAACCTGCCGGCGCCTCATCTTTCCCCTGCACTATAGCACGTACCTTTGCCAAATTGGTGGGGTGTCGCCCTGCCCCTTTGAGACTCACTAGGAGTACCTGGCGATAGAGACGGAGCCGCTCCCTACCAGCAGCAGTGTCGTAGTCCCAGGTCGGGCGAACCAAGGGGAAAACATCCTCAATTTCATTAGGCAGCTGGGGCGGCCTCCCATCCGCCCCCGGGATGCTTTTCCGTGCTTTGAGGTAGACGCGCTGTCTCCTCCGTGGTGAGGAGAGTCTGCAGGAGCTGTTGGCAGGCATCCCAGGTCGGCTGGTGGGTCAACAGAATTGACTCAATTAACCCGGTTAGTGCCAGGGGGTCTTGGGAGAAAGTGGGGTTATGAGTTTTCCAGTTGTAAAGGTCAGAGGCAGAGAACGGCCAGGATTGCATCTGGCCGCCTACTGATCGGACGGGACGTGCCTGGGAGGTCCAGACGTCTTCCGACTCCTCCTCGCGCTCTCGTCGAAAGCGGAGGCGACTGGAGAGCGGGGGTGAAGCGAGGGGTCACCTCTCTACCCCAGTAGAGTCGGGGGATGGAGCTGAGGGAGCGGAGGGAGAGGTAGGGAGGGGAATAAGGGGGAGTGACGCAGGGAAGGGGTGGGGGTTTCGGCCCCGTCCCCCCTGAGAAGGGGTGAAGCATTTTATCCAGCGGGGTGGGTTTTTAGCGAGATCCTCCCAAACTATGATGTACGGCACCTGATCGAGGTGTCCATTGGGTCCTGGCTGAAAGACCAGGGCCTTCACCTGCAAGATAATACCAATGTTAAAAGTTCCGTCCCTGGGCCACCCGACGTTGAGAGTCGGCCACTCTGAGGAGCAGAAGGTGACCCATTTTCATCTTCTGACTTCGACCGAAAGGTTGTGTGCCCGGCCGGCGACTTCTTTCCAGTGATCTAGAGTGAGGCTTAAAGGGGTGGTTACAGTTTGCCCCATGGGTGTAGAAAAGAGGTGAGCGGTAAGGAAGAGGACAGAAAGACACAGAACAAACAGACGCACACGAATGACAGGACTGGCGCGGCGGATACGGATGGGAGCGGTCGCGAACAACGACCCTCCCTGAAGAGGAGGGAGTGCCGGGACTCTGTTTCTCTTCCAGACTATTCCAGAGTCAGACTCCGGAGCGGGACCAGGGGTCTCGGGCACGTCTGCCTCCCCCACTGGTCCAAAAACAGAGTGCAGCGTCCTGCAGGCACAGTACAGACCCGGCACAATACGGACCCAGCCAGTCAGACAGACGGACGAGACAGATATGACATTTAGCGAGCTTGGTCTTACCTCCTACCTGTCTTAGGATTGAGCCTGGGGGCGTCTCGGATCCCGGACGAGCCCCCAAATGTTGGACCCTGGCTCACGGGTGCCAACGTGTCCCGGTGGACACCCCAGAGACTCAGACCCCAGACAGGCAGATGCAACAAGCAAGAGGGTTTATTGAACGTTTGCGCAAACGGGCTCTCATCCTCAGAGGTGGCAGAGCGCCGATTAGCAATTACAGGCATCTTTTAAAGGCAAAGAAAACGCGGGAGTAGCATAGCATTCAGGTTATGACATGATTGATTTCTTTGAAGGTCAACACGACCATGTTCAGGGACTTTTCCAGTCAGGGCGAGGGGGGGGGATAGTTTTCCTATCTCGGAAAAACAGAATGTTTTTGTTGCTTGAATTCATGGGAGGCGCCTGGATGGGCTGCCTCAGGGTTAGGCCTGGTCCCACTCACGGGGGCGGGGGTTTCTTCATTCCTCCTCTTTTTTTGGACTGATTTTAACCTTTAAAATCTTAGGGAACTTTTTTTTTTTTTTTCAGTTTGAAGGGCCCGATATTGTTGAGTTAGTACCAGAGCTTGGGTAAGGACAATCTTTCTGGGATGAACTGGAGCAGCCGGTGAGGATGCGGGGGCCGAAAGTTAGCAGTAGGAGCAGGATACTAGAGGGCCCATAATGGTAGAGATTAGGGGGGTCATCAGGGAGACTGGTTAACCAGCCTTCAAAAAACCCTGCGGGCCTCCCGGTCCTTTGTCTTTTATTTAGCCTATCTCTGAGTTTGGCCATGGAGTCCCTGATGACCCCAGATGGTCTGCATAGAAACAGCATTCTTTTCCCAGGGCCGCACACAGTCCTCCCTTTTTCCCAGGATAGTAAACCCAAGCCTCTCCTGTTTTGAAGTACTACTTCTGAAAGTGAGGTGAGGGATTGTTTTAACTTAGAAACGGACTGCTCTAGTGCCCGTAGATCTTTATCTACAGCTGCTTGGAGTTCTAAATAACATCTAACGTGAGCCCTGGATCAGAGCAGCTGCGCCAGTACCCACCCCAGTTGCGACCCCTAGTCCCAGCATAACGGCTAGGGTTAGGGAGACAGGCTCACGCTGAAAACAGGTGGGATGTCTGTCATATTGATTTTTTAGAGTTTCAGCAGGGTGATAGAATACCGGGGCATAATCTGCACCATAACACAGAAGTCCTCAGAGTCATTAGGACCTGAGCAGATACACAGGGGTGAGGCCTTTGTTGCATGCCCACCGGGTTTTCCCGGTTGGGGCACCAGGTAAAGTCAGTCCCTAAAATCAGGGGCAATATTGCAGAGTTCCTGGTAACCCGGTGAGTATAGTTAGCCTTGACAGTGATGTAATCCCAGGAGGAGGAGGGCCTCCCATCCTGTGTTCCCGTAGTCTCGCACCCCCAATTTTTACAAGGAAGTGTTCCCCCCCTCCACAGGTGGGATTTAGCCTGCGATCTCTGTGGTACCGGGACAGACATAGAAGGGGAGGGTGGTAACAGGGCCCCTCCTTGGCCCCACATCCTCCCCGGGGGTCTAATCCTTTTCGTCCGGGGGCTTTCTCGGGTTGGGGGCCCTTTTGAGGTGTCGGAATACCCCTCTAGGCCCATGGGCTGGGGGCCCCTATGGTTATTTACATAAGTCAGGATAAGGTTGGGCCACCAGGTTCCTATGGAGTAGTTTTTTTTTATTGACCGACCTGTCCCCCCCAGACGTTAAATACCTGCCAGGTTAACTTTTTGGGGGGATGACGGTTACCTTTTGGGGGTGAAAAGCGCTAGGAGAGGGAGAATATAAAATTGTCATTGAACAATTTTTGAAATCTTATCTTGAACGGGTTTTGGTGCGGTGGAGCTTCCATTGGAGTGGCTCGCCCGGGCCGTCCTGGCTGGCTCAGGGTGCTCGTTGATGGGGCACCTTGACGTGTGAGGTGTGGACCCAAGCAGCAATACCGTCTACTTTTAGGGCGGGTTGGGTGGTTAGTAGTACAGTGTATGGGCCCTTCCAGCGGGACTCAAGGGTCCTGGACTGATGTCTCCTGACGTGGATGGAGTCACCGATCTGGAACGGGTGTGGGTCGGTTGCATCTCCTGGGGGTAGCAGCTGCCAAAGGGGTCTCCAGATCTGGTGCTGGATAATCTGGAGCGCCTTTAGCCTGTCCTGTAAACCGGGAGTATTAGCAAGAGGGTCAATAGCAGAATCTAGTAAGTCGTTACTGGTGGGGGACCTCCATAGAGAATCCCGTAAGGAGTTATCCATGGCGGTGGGAGTTCCGGGCTGGAACAGCCAAGGGGAGAGTTTGGGCCCAGCTCTAGGGGCCAGTCTCCAATGTCAATTTGGTTAGGGCCCCTTTAATTTGTTTTATTATTTTTTACCTGCCTGAGCTCTGGGTCTGTATGCACAATGTAATTTCCAATTTATTTCCCCGTAATCTGGCCACCAACTGACTTACCTGGGAGACGAAGGGAGGGCCGTTTTTCCAACCCATTACCTTGGGCAGTCCAAACCGGGGAAAATTTCTTCTAGGATTTTCTTGACAACCACCTGGGCAGTTTCTCGTCTGGTGGGGGGGTACTTCTGCCCCCCTCCTGTGGGCCTAGTGCAGCGGCTCGTGCTGTTTCATCGGCCATCCTGTTCCCCTCTGCTACTGGGTCGTCCGTGCTGATGCCCAGACAGTGAATTATACTCAATTTTCTGTGTCAGTATAAAATGTTACCTTTTTGTCCTTAGCCTTTTTAGGGCCTGGTTAGGGCTATAAGCTGCCCTTTTAGTGAAATCCCAGGCTTTAGGGCACTGGCCCAGATGACAGTTTTTTTTTTTTTTTTTATTACCCGGCCCCCCGCTTTTCTTCACCATTTTAGAAAGCTACTCCCCCCGGTGTACCAGGTTGCTTCACATCTGGCAAAGGCTGGTCCGTCAAGTCCCCCCTGGGGCCATGGACCTCGGCTAGGATCTGGTGGCAATCATGCATTACCAGGGAGGGGGACTCGGTTTCTGGAAGCAAGGTGGCCGGGTTTAGGGATGTAGCCGTTTCCGAACCGTTATTGTAGCCGCTCGGAATTCAGTAGCATGGCCTGATAATGGGTGACCCGGGCGTTTGAGAGCCATCGATCAGGGGGCTGGCGGATGACTGTCTCTATGGCGTGGGGGGGCCACCACAGTGAGGGGTTGGCCAAAGGCCAGCTTATCTGAGTCTTTTACCAGTGACTGCCACAGCCGCTATTATTCGGAGACATGGGGGCCATCGCTGCAGCCACGCCGTCTAATTTTTTGAAAAGTATGCCACGGGCCTTTTTCAGGGTCCCAGTTTCTGAGTTAGGACCCCTTTGGCTATTCCTCGGCGTTCATCAGCATATAGCGCAAATGGCTTGGTTACATCTGGGAGGCTCAGGGCAGGGGCGGTCAATAAGGCCCTTTTATTTTGTCAAAAGCCAATTGTTGCTCCTTTCCCCAGTGGTAGGGGTGTTGGATTTCGTGAGAGGATATAGGGGAGCCGCCAGCTCTGCAAACCCGGGTACCCAGAGGTGGCAGAAACCCAGCACTGCTGAGGAACTCTCGTAGCCCTCTGGCATTAGTGGGTGCTGGGATCAGGCTACAGCCTTTTTGTGGCCCTCGGTCAGCTACCTCTGGCCTCATTCCAGGAGATATCCCAGATAGGTCACTTGTCTCTGGCCTATTTGGGCCTTTTTGGTGGAGGCCCTATACCCCAGTCCTCCCAGTCTCTCGAGCAGGGCCCCGTACCTTTTACACAATCCTGTTCTGTCTTAGCCGCTATGAGCAAATCATCCACGTACTGCAGGAGAACGAGGTCCGGATGGCCAACTCGGAAGTCTGCCAAGTCCTGTTGCAAGGCTTTGTGGAACAAGGTGGGGAATTTTTGAATCCCTGTGGCAGCCTTGTTCAAGTGAGTTGTCCTGAGAATCCCGTCTCAGGATCTTTCCATTCAAAGGCAAAAAATAGGCTGGCTTTGAGAGCTTAACTTTAGGCAAAAGAATGCATCTTTAGATAGAGCTCCAGGTCCTTCTGCCTCAGTTAAAACTGAATGTTGAGCTCCCGTATCAACCAGGAAGGTCACTGGTTGGCCCCCCACTTTAAGGGTTATCCGAGGCTTGGTGGGGGGGGGGGGCTCCTGGCCCTGACACGCCTAATCTTTATCTTCTAGGGACAGAACAGCAATGGGCTTCTCCTTAGGTCCCTGCGTTTGGCCCTTCTTTTGACAATCTTTAACCCCATGTCCTTTTTCCTTGCAGTAGGCACACTGGTCTCGTTCAACCCGTGGTTTTCTTTTGTCTCCAGGTCCTTACTCTGTCCTGACTTAACTCTGCCCTGAGCCCTGTACTATGGTGGCCAGTATCCCAGTCAGTTCTTTATTGCGGTTCTTTTATCTCTTTTATTCTCTCGTTCCTCTTGCTCTTTACGGATCCTTTCCTCCCTTTCCTCTGGGGTCTCTCTCTCTCTCTCTCTCTCTCTAAGTCCTATAAGGTGTATCCCTGAAGTCCCTCCTACCGTTGTAACTTATTACAAATACCTGAGGCCGATTGTCCGATGAAGGACATGATTACATCTGGTTGTCGATCTTTGGCCAAGGGGTCAAAGGGGGTGTACCTACGGTAGCCTTCCATTAATCTTTCAGAAAACCTGCCAGCGCCTCATCTTTCCCCTGCACTATAGCACGTACCTTGCCAAATTGGTGGGGTGTCGCCCTGCCCCTTTGAGACTCACTAAGGAGGACCTGGCGATAGAGACGGAGCCGCTCCCTACCAGCAGCAGTGTCGTAGTCCCAGGTCGGGCGAACCAAGGGGAAAACATCCTCAATTTCATTAGGCAGCTGGGGCGGGCCTCCCATCCGCCCCCGGGATGCTTTTCCGTGCTTTGAGGTAGACGCGCTGTCTCCTCCGTGGTGAGGAGAGTCTGCAGGAGCTGTTGGCAGGCATCCCAGGTCGGCTGGTGGGTCAACAGAATTGACTCAATTAACCCAGTTAGTGCCAGGGGGTCTTGGGAGAAAGTGGGGTTATGAGTTTTCCAGTTGTAAAGGTCAGAGGCAGAGAACGGCCAGGATTGCATCTGGCCGCCTACTGATCGACCGGGACGTGCTGGGAGGTCCAGCGGTCTTCCGACTCCTCCTCGCGCTCTCGTCGAAAGCGGAGGCGACTGGAGAGCGGGGGTGAAGCGAGGGGTCACCTCTCTACCCCAGTTGAGTCGGGGGATGGAGCTGAGGGAGCGGAGGGAGAGGTAGGGCGGGGAATAAGGGGGAGTGACGCAGGGAGGGGGTGGGGTTTCGGCCCGGTCCCCCCTGAGAAGGGGTGAAGCATTTTATCCAGCGGGTGGGTTTTTAGCGAGATCCACGGCCAAACTAGATGAAAGCGGCACCTGATCGAGGTGTCCATTGGGTCCTGGCTGAAAGACCAGGGCCTTCACCTGCAAGATAATACCAATGTTAAAAGTTCCGTCCCTGGGCCACCCGACGTTGAGAGTCGGCCACTCTGAGGAGCAGAGGTGACCCATTTTCATCTTCTGACTTCGACCGAAAGGTTGTGTGCCGGCCGGCGACTTCTTTCCAGTGATCTAGAGTGAGGCTTAAAGGGGTGGTTACAGTTTGCCCCATGGGTGTAGAAAAGGAGTGAGCGGTAAGGAAGAGGACAGAAAGACACAGAACAAACAGACGCACACGAATGACAGGACTGGCGCGGCGGATACGGATGGGAGCGGTCCGCGAACAACGACCCTCCCTGAAGAGGAGGGGAGTGCGGGACTCTGTTTTCTCTTCCAGACTATTCCAGAGTGCGAGAACTCGGAGCGGGAACCAGGGGTTCTCGGGCCGTCGCCTCCCTCCACTGGTCCAAAAACAGAGTGCAGCATCCTGCAGGCACAGTACAGACCCGGCACAATACGGACCCAGCCAGTCAGACAGACGGACGAGACAGATATGACATTTAGCGAGCTTGGTCTTACCTCCTACCTGTCTTAGGATTGAGCCTGGGGGCGTCTCGGATCCCAGACGAACCCCCAAATGTTGGACCCTGGCTCACGGGTGCCAACGTGTCCCGGTGGACGCCCCAGAGACTCAGACCCCAGACAGGCAGATGCAACTAGCAAGAGGGTTTTATTGAACGTTTGCGCAAACGGGCTCTCATCCTCAGAGGTGGCAGAGCGCCGATTAGCAATTACAGGCATCTTTTAAAGGCAAAGAAAACGCGGGAGTAGCATAGCATTCGGGTTATGACATGATTGATTTCTTCGAAGGTCAACACGACCATGTTTAGGGACTTTTCCAGTCAGGGCGATGGGGGGGATAGTTTTCTTATCTCGGAAAAACAGAATGCTTTTGTTGCTTGAATTCATGGGAGGCGCCTGGATGGGCTGCCTCAGGGTTAGGCCTGGTCCCACTCACGGGAGCGGGGCTGTGGGGTTTCTTCATTCCGTCCTCTTTGTTTGGGCTGATTTTAACCTTAAAATCTTAGGGAACTTTTATTTTTTCAGTTTGAAGGGCCCGATATTGTTGAGTTAGTACCAGAGCTTGGGTAATGGACAATCTTTCTCGGATGAACTGGAGCAGCCGGTTGATGATGCAGGGGCCAAAAGTTAGTAGGAGCAGGATAACTAGAGGGCCCATAATGGTAGAGATTAGGGTGGTCCTCCAGGGAGACTGGTTAAACCAGCCTTCAAACCAACCCTGCTGGGCCTCCCGGTCCCTTTGTCTTTTATTTAGCCTATCTCTGAGTTTGGCCATGGAGTCCCTGATGACTCCAGAATGGCCTGCATAGAAACAGCATTCCTCTCCCAGGGCCGCACACAGTCCTCCCTCTTTCAGGAATAGTAAACCCAAGCCTCTCCTGTTTTGGAGTCCTACTTCTGAAAGTGAGGTGAGGGACTGTTCTAACTTAGAAACGGACTGCTCTAGTGCCCGTAGATCTTTATCTACAGCTGCCTGGAGTTCTAAATAACGTCGTGAGCCCTGGATCAGAGCAGCTGCGCCAGTACCCACCCCAGTTGCGACCCCTAGTCCCAGCATAACGGCTAGGGTTAGGGAGACAGGCTCGCGCTGAAAACGGGTGGGATGTCTGTCATATTGATTTTGTAGAGTTTCAGCAGGGTGATAGAATACCCTGGGCATAATCTGCACCATAACACAGAAGTCCTCAGAGTCATTTAGGACCTGAGCAGATACACAGGGGGTGAGGCCTTTGTTGCATGCCCACCAGGTTCCTGGCTGGGGCACCAGGTAAAAGTCAGTCCCTAAAATCGGGGCGGTAGTATTGCAGAGTTCCTGGTAACCCCGGGTGAGTATAGTTAGCCTTGACAGTGATGTAATCCCAGGAGGAGGAGGGCCTCCCATCCTGTGTCTCCCGTAGTCTCGCACCCCCAATTTTTACAATGGAAGTGTTCCCCCCCTCCACAGGTGGGATTTAGCCTGCGATCTCTGTGGTACTCGGGACAGACACAGAAGGGGAGGGTGTGTAACATGGTCCTCCTGTCCGGCGTGCCACATCCTCCCCAGGGGTCTAATCCTTTTCGTCCAGGGGGGCATTCTCGGTTGGGGGCTTTAGAGGTGTCGGAATACCCCTCTAGGTCCCATGGGCTGGGGGCCCCTATGGTTAATTTACATAAGTCAGGATACAGGTTGGGCCACCAGGTTCCTATGGAAGTAGTTTTTGTTATTGACCAGACCTCGTCACCCCCAGATGTTAATACCTGCCAGGTTAACTTTTTGGGGGCATGAGGGTTACCTTTGGCGGGGGTGAAAAGCACTAGGAGAGGTAGGAATATAACAATTGTCATTGAACAATTTTTGAAAGTCTTATCTTGAACGGGTTTCGGGTGCGGTGGAGCTTCCATTGGAGTGGCTCGCCCGGTCCGTCCTGGCTGGCGTCAGCGGTGCTCGTTGATGGGGCACACTTGACGTGCGAGGCGTGGACCCAAGCAGCAATACCGTCTACTTTTAGGGCGGTTGGGGTGGTTAGTAGTACAGCGTATGGGCCCTTCCAGCGGGACTCAAGGGTCCTGGACTGATGTCTCCTGACGTGGATGGAGTCACCGATCTGGAACGGGTGTGGGTCGGTTGCATCTCCAGGGCGGTAGACAGCTGCAAGGGGTCTCCAGATCTGGTGCTGGATAATCTGGAGCACCTTTAGCCTGTCCTGTAAACTGGGAGTATTAGCAAGAGGGTCAATAGCAGAATCTAGTAAGTCCATCACTGGTGGGGGACCTCCATAGAGAATCTCGTAAGGAGTTAGGGGAGGAGTTGGGACCCAGTCTCTAGTGCCAGTCTCCAATGTCAATTTGGTTAGGGTCTCTTTAATTGTTCTATTCATTCTTTCTACCTGTCCTGAGCTCTGGGGTCTGTATGCACAATGTAATTTCCAATTTATCTCCAGTAATCTGGCCACCAACTGACTTACCTGGGAGACGAAGGCAGGGCCGTTGTCCAACCCTATTACCTTGGGCAGTCCAAACTGGGGGAAAATTTCTTCTAGGATTTTCTTGACAACCACCTGGGCAGTTTCTCGTCTGGTGGGGAAGGCTTCTGTCCATCCTCCTGTGGGCCTAGTGCAGCGGCTCGTGCTGTTTCATCGGCCATCCTGTTCCCCTCTGCTACTGGGTTGTTGCCGTGCTGATGCCCAGGACAGTGAATTATACTCAATTTTCTGCTGTCAGTATAAATGTTGACCTTTTTGTCCTTAGCCTTTTTTAGGGCCTGAGTTAGGGCTATAAGCTCCGCCCTTTGAGCTGAAGTCCCAGGCTTTAGGGCACTGGCCCAGATGACAGTTTTTTTTTTTTATCTACCACGGCCGCCCCGGCTTTACGTTCACCATTTCGTAGAAAGCTACTCCCCTCGGTGTACCAGGTTGCTTCAGCATCTGGCAAAGGCTGGTCCGTCAAGTCCCCTCTGGTGCCATGGACCTCGGCTAGGATCTGGTGGCAATCATGCATTACCAGGGAGGGGGACTCGGTTTCTGGAAGCAAGGTGGCCGGGTTTAGGGATGTAGCCGTTCCGAACCGTATCCGCTCGGAATTCAGTAGCATGGCCTGATAATGGGTGACCCGGGCGTTTGAGAGCCATCGATCAGGGGGCTGGCGGATGACTGTCTCTATGGCGTGGGGGGGCCACCACAGTGAGGGGTTGGCCAAAGGCCAGCTTATCTGAGTCTTTTACCAGGACTGCCACAGCCGCTATTATTCGGAGACATGGGGGCCATCCTGCAGCCACGCCGTCTAATTTTTTGAAAAGTATGCCACGGGCCTTTTTCAGGGTCCCAGTTTCTGAGTTAGGACCCCTTTGGCTATTCCTCGGCGTTCATCAGCATATAGCGCAAATGGCTTGGTTACATCTGGGAGGCTCAGGGCAGGGGCGGTCAATAAGGCCCTTTTTATTTTGTCAAAAGCCAATTGTTGCTCCTTTCCCCAGTGGTAGGGGGTGTTGGATTTCGTGAGAGGATATAGGGGAGCCGCCAGCTCTGCAAACCCGGGTACCCAGAGGTGGCAGAACCCAGCACTGCTGAGGAACTCTCGTAGCCCTCTGGCATTAGTGGGTGCTGGGATCAGGGCTACAGCCTTTTTGTGGCCCTCGGTCAGCTACCTCTGGCCTCATTCCAGGAGATATCCCAGATAGGTCACTTGTCTCTGGCCTATTTGGGCCTTTTTGGTGGAGGCCCTATACCCCAGTCCTCCCAGTCTCTCGAGCAGGGCCCCCGTACCTTTTACACAATCCTGTTCTGTCTTAGCCGCTATGAGCAAATCATCCACGTACTGCAGGAGAACGAGGTCCGGATGGCCAACTCGGAAGTCTGCCAAGTCCTGTTGCAAGGCTTTGTGGAACAAGGTGGGGGAATTTTTGAATCCCTGTGGCAGCCTTGTTCAAGTGAGTTGTCCTGAGAATCCCGTCTCAGGATCTTTCCATTCAAAGGCAAAAATAGGCTGGCTTTGAGAGCTTAACTTTAGGCAAAAGAATGCATCTTTAGATAGAGCTCCAGGGTCCTTCTGCCTCAGTTAAAACTGAATGTTGAGCTCCCGTATCAACCAGGAAGGTCACTGGTTGGCCCCCCACTTTAAGGGTTATCCGAGGCTTGGTGGGGGGGGGGGGGCTCCTGGCCCTGACACGCCTAATCTTTATCTTCTAGGGACAGAACAGCAATGGGCTTCTCCTTAGGTCCCTGCGTTTGGCCCTTCTTTTGACAATCTTTAACCCCATGTCCTTTTTCCTTGCAGTAGGCACACTGGTCTCGTTCAACCCGTGGTTTTCTTTTGTCTCCCAGGTCCTTACTCTGTCCTGACTTAACTCTGCCCTGAGCCCTGTACTATGGTGGCCAGTATCCCAGTCAGTTCTTTATTGCGTTTCTTTTATCTCTTTTATTCTCTCGTTCCTCTTGCTCTTTACGGATCCTTTCCTCCCTTTCCTCTGGGGTCTCTCTCTCTCTCTCTCTCTCTCTAAGTCCTATAAGGTGTATCCCTGAAGTCCCTCCTACCGTTGTAACTTATTACAAATACCTGAGGCCGATTGTCCGATGAAGGACATGATTACATCTGGTTGTCGATCTTTGGCCAAGGGGTCAAAGGGGGTGTACCTACGG